>NC_042617.1:310256609-310573768 GCF_901001135.1 Rhinatrema bivittatum
CCTTGTTTGCAGTTTTGGCCTGCTCCTAAGGCCAGGCCTTACAGGCTACAACCCAAGATAGGCCAAGAGGCCTAACCTCTTCCAGTGCACAACCTGTCTGGTTGGGTTGTCTCCAGAGATTTTTGCTGCTTATTGGAGGGTTTTTTTTGTGAGACCTCTGGTTCTTGATTTGGGAAGGGATTACGGGGAATATTCTTTTCTGGAGTGGAAGAATCTGACCACTCCATCTTACAATCTGAAGTTGGTGGCCGGTAGTGACCTGCTGCAAGAGAATTCCAGAGTTTTTGGACTTTTGAGTAAAAACTTTACTTTGTGGATCTAGGAGGAAGATTTGTGCTGCCACCATTCCTGCCCTAGAATGGGGAAATTGAGAAGAGCTGAATGATCCCTGCTGCCTGGACCTTTCATCTGAAAGATCCCATCTGGAAAAAGAGAACTAGGAGTAAGACCTTTCTGATTCACTGGGAGACTCCCGTCTGGAGTCTTCACCCAGGGGAGAAGAGGTAGATGTGGGAGTCATGCTGTGTTTGGGACCCTGTTTTTGTCTGTTTGTATTTTTGGAAGGGGATTTTCTGCCTATGAATAGGATACCACTGTCCACCTAGGAAGTCTTGCTTTTTCATGCCCTGAGAGTGAGGTCTTTCCCTGGCCTAACTAGTGAGAGACACTTGCACAGATATAGAAAGCTGGAGAACTGTGATCATTTGTTGTGCCAAGAACTGGTATGTAAAGTGCCGCTATTTGCTATTGTACAGTAAGGTTTGTTTGGACGCCCAACTTGAGTGCTAGAGAATTTTGATGGCACTCACATCTCTCTTATTGATTGAAAAGAGAAATCTCCCCCAGGAAAAAGAAATTGACAGTCACCCCTACACATTAGGCCTTGGAGGGGTATTCCCCTCCCCCCTTGTCAGAACCCAACACCCCGGGGCTGTAAGACAGAGAGAGAAAAAGAGAGAGAGAGGGGTTAGCCTTGGGACCCAGTTCAACTACCAGAACAGGAGCTACATGCATAAAGCAAGAAAAAACCTGATTTAGAACTGTTACATAAGAAATGACAATTATAGGAAAAATGCAGTCTGCCAAGTCTGAATAGACCATAGTCAAAAAGGGGGAGCTTCCAAAGAAGAAAAATTCACAAAAACAACCAGTTATAAAGATAAAGCAGCAAACGCAGCCCAACATTACCATTGAAATGGAAATGGACACATCACCGACTCTATCTCTAAGGAAAGTTTGCAAGCGAACAGGATTAGAAAATAGATACTTCACATACCAATATTTAATTACACACTCGCAGAGAAAATGGAGGAAAAAGAAAACAATCTAAGTAGGGTTGCCAAATGCCCTTGTAAAAATAGCCCCAAAATGGACCTTTCCCATTAGACATGCAAATATCATTGGACCACCAGTAAATCTACTGGCAGTGCCACTCTGATGGAGGCGGACGCTGATGAAACTGTGCTTGTGTGTGTGATGGGGGCGCTGCCAGTGGGAGATAGATGGACAGATTCCACTCAGCTGATCTTTCTAGGAGGTCCTCATATTCAGCAGACCCAAGACACATTTGGACTTTCAGTAAAAAAAACAAACAAACCCATTAAGTATGTCAGTAAAAATGTATCTTAGGAGTTGACAAATCTGCACCAAAAGAAATAACTTCCCAGCACATAGCTAGGAAGTGTTTCCTTTTATCAGGGTTACTTGCTAATGTCAGAAAATATTCCGTTTTGTTTGATAATACAACAAAGCATTTTTATTAAATAAAAAAAAAAGCACCTGAGTGTCTAACTCTTCCTGTGACCTCTGAAGCACAGCAGTAACATTTAAATTGTCTGAAGAAATCTCTTGCAATCCTCCAGTGACATTAGCTTTCACATCCTCTCCCATTATGTATTATTCTCTTGTAATCTCAGTGGAAAGGCTACAAGTGAATATTTAAGCATTTCCACCATATATTTCTGAAGCATATCCACCGGGATCACTAAAGATGATCTGGGTCAGTTGGAAAAGCTTAAAATGTTTCTTCTGAAAGCATGTTTAATAGTTAGACTTTAGCATGGAGATTCATATTATCTATAAGAATAGACATGTTGCACTTCTGAACTGGAGTAACAGTTCCTTCTATCTGCACAATATGTTGAATGTGGTTCTCAGAACGTTCCTCTTGTACCTTCTCTCTGGACACTGCTCCCTACAAAAACTGTTCAGTTCTCTAATTTGAACTGATAAGGAGCAATCAGGTCTTGCTATATTGAAGCGGCTCCCCCACCAAGATCTCACCTCACTGCAATAACATCACACTAGCCCCCAATGGCACAGCCAAGAAACTCTCCTAGGCCTGCTTCTGAAGACTCCAGCATCTGCAGGTTTGACAGCTCTATCATCTCTGACCTCAGGGTTGCTGTTCTTTCCAGCACTCCAGCCTGGCCATGCTCACTTGCTGCCTCTGATTTTGACAGGAGTGCTTCTATTGGACTCTGCTTCCTATAATGCACATCGGCAACCTCAATCTCAGAGTAGTGACATCCGGTCTGGCTTGCCAGTGAGGCACTGGAGAGGGACTAACAGATCTAGTTCCTCCATTATGTGAATTTGGAAGTTGCCTAGGATGCCAAAATTGTGGGGGCAGCAAAAACCTCTAGGTGCCACCCTCCTACTTAATGCATGGCACCACAAGAAGGTAGGTGGGCGGTGGAGACAGAGAGGAAGTTAGGTGGGTGGGGAGTTGTGGGGAGAGAGTGTACTGGACAGGTGAGGATAGGATAGAGAGTGAGAAAGAGAGAGAGAGGATTCTGGTCAAGAAGAGAATAGAGAGAGAGAGGATGCAGAGCACTGCAAAAAGGGGGTAAAGAGATTGGGGAGATGATGCTGTGCTGAGCAGTGAGTGAAGGGAAGAAAGAGGAGGATGCTGGAATAGAAGAGGAATGAAGAGATGCCAGACAGGGGGCTAGAGAGAAGTGATGATGGGCACAGTATGTAAGGGCAAAGGGAAGGAGATGCAGGACTTGGATGCTGAGGGGGGCAAGAGAAGGGAATGCTGTGCCAGAGTTGCCACCGACAGGTAGATGTGTAAGGAGGAGAGCGAGGCTGAAAGTTCACCTAGGGCACCCAATAACCTTGCACCAGCCCTTGGAAATAGGAGCACAGGGACTCAAGGTCTGCTGAAGATGACAATGTGATTGGTAAGTCCAAAGTTTTCCCATGCTCCACTGCAATTGACTGTGACTCCAGAAACAGATCCATGGCCTTCACTGAGGGGACACCAGGATTGAACGGGATAAGTCCTGGTTTTCTTCAGCCAGTTTAACCATAATTGATACAACTTGAGTTCAAAACATAACAGTCGTCTGAGTCTGGGGTGTAGAGTTTTAGTGGAAGTTAAGGTTTAGGCTGCAGCCATCTAGTGTTCCTGTTTTTGATTTCTTCCAATTTGTCTTCCATTCTACTCTTTCTATGTAATTTTTGTATTCACTACTGTATTAGAGTTTGACTGACATCTCCACCTGTCTTATTATTCTTGAACTTTCAGCAGCGTTTACCATTATTGATCACTCTACTTTGCTTCATAAACTTTCCTCATGGCTATTTCTGGTTTGATTATAAACTGGCTTCCTTCCTAGTTTGATGTCAGATCCTTTTCAGTTCTAGCAAATAATTCTGCTTCTGATCCATTTCTTTTCAATACTGGTGTTCTCCAAGGTCATGCTTTGGGTCCTTTCCTATTTGTTTTGTTTTTTTTTTTTTAATCTACTTTCATGGTCTAGACTATCTTATTTCCTCTTTTGGCTGTCAACAGCATGACTTTGTTGATGACACTTAAATCATTCTTACCTTCTCATCCCCTTCCCCAACCTCAGCTACCCTTTTTGTCCTTCTGATTTCTTCAGTCTTGGACTGGATGTGCTCCATTTTTTATTTCTGAAAGCTTCCAAGACAGAAGGTCTTTTCTTCCCTGCCAATTCCCACAATGCTGCCCACCTTCTGACTCCTTCTGTATTGACAGAGCTCTTCAGTATTATTCTGAGTCAGCAAGAACTTGGATGCTCTATTTGATCCTACTCTTTCTTTAATCTGCCATGTATCAAGACTGTGCTCATCCCTCAGCTATCAATTACACAATATTCACAAAATAAGGCGTTCTCTTTTAATGCTTGCTGCTCTCTTGTTCATGCTCTTGGTTACCTCGCACTACTGTAATAGCCTGTTTGCTGGTCTTCCAGACTCTGCTCTTTGACCTCTTCAAGTCCTGCAGTACTGCGCTACTTGCTTAATCTATCAACTCCCTTGTCACGTCTATGCTTCACTTACCCTTGCATTGTTACACTAGCCTGCTGTTAAGTTTTGATGTCTCTGCAAATACTAATTTCGACCTTCAAATGCATCTGTGGTCTGGCTCCTCCTTATCTTTCGTTCCACCATATCTCGTTATAACCATATCCGCAATTTTCACTCCTCTAATTTACTTTTAATGCCTTCACCTCCTGTTCAGAACAGGCATTCTCTCATTTTCATGCCGTCTCCTTGCTTGCCTTTCACTGCTGGAATCAATTTCTGTAGTCATGCAAAGCTCATTCTCTCTGCATCTTTTAAACTAAAGACACAGGTATTTAACCTCGCTTTTAAATATTAAACTGATGAGAACAGATACTACACTTGATCTTAGCCAAAAGGAGGAGTAATAACCAGCCTTGTCATCAGCTCCTGATTGCTTACCTTTGGCATTGTTCTTTGTCATGTAGACAATGATCCTTTGTATGATGCTTTTGATAAAGACATCTGATAAATGCAGAAATGTGTGCCTCAAAGCGGGTAGAATCGAGAGTGACTTTAGGAAATATGTTTGCACGGAAAAGGTGTTGGATGCATAGAACAGCTGTTCAGAGCTGCTGGTGGGGACAAAAACAGTAACAGAACGAAAGAAAGCCAGGGACAAGCACAGATATGAAGATGTGAGGGTAAAGACTGAGATCAGATAGGTTGTGCTTTACTGTATCAGGAATGGGCAGGCTAGACAGACCAATGAGCCCCTGTCCCAGACAGCATGCACTGTAAATAGGTACCTGAGGTCATGGGGACATAAAAAGGGTGTTTTACATGCAGAAATGGCTTGTTATAAAATTACCTGCCCAGTATGTAGGTAAAAATTAGACATGTAACATGTAACATAGTAACGATGGCAGAAAAAGACCAAATGGTCCATCCAGTCTGCTCAGTAAATTTCATATGGTAGTGTCTGCCGCTCTGTGAAGATTACCCCCATGTTTCTGTTAAGGGTAGTAACTGCTGTTCCGTGCAGGTTACCCCCAAGCCTTATGTTAAGGGCAGTAATATTTACAATCAAATACAGATGTCCTGTTGGCGGGTAAGTTTACCCAGATTGGGCAGAGTCATTCCCAGGGGCGGAGCTGGGGAGGGGTTTGCATTTACGTGCAGGCTTTTTATTATGTATTGTTCTTTACTGTATTATTTTCATGTTTGTGAACCTCTATGGGTTGGATTATCTAAGGAAGATAGTAGAGAAGTATAACATAATGCACTTTTGGATTTTTAAAAGTATTCAGGTAAATTTGCTCAGGAAGCTTGTGCAGATGTTCTAGCAGGTGTAACCTGTGTGGAGTAGATTTGGTGGTAGAGTTTTCAAAGCAGGCTTATGCACATCAGTTCCTTTTGAAAGACAGTGCATCTTATGCAGGTATTTGCTAGCTAGCTTAGGTGTGGTGCTACAAAATTACCTCCAAGAAGGGCAATTTTGAAAGATATTTCCTCAGGTAAAACAGTATTTTCCCCATGGAAATTAAGATGAAGACAGCAATCCAGCAGCAAGAGTGGGGCCTCCCAGTCTTTTGCATCGAGTGTTGCATGTATGATTTTTTTACCTGCCGGTGAGAGGTTGTATGTGTGCACCCAGTGCAAAAGATCCTGGCTCTCAGAGAATGGGTCTGAGCTCCAGATAGAGTGGCAGACCTGGAGGAGCAGAGGCAGACAGAGAGGTTTATAGAAGGAGACCTTCAGGGGCATAGTAGCCAGTCTGGCAGCAATGGTGTTGCCTTGGAGGAAGAAGGTTCACCTGGTTGGAGAGCATCACCCTGGTGGAACAGGAACTGATCCTGTAGCAAGGACCAGATCTCCAGTTGATGCATTGTCCTCTTGCACAAGGATGAGCCTCCCAGAGTTATTGCCCAGGAGGGAAGGGTTAGATTGGCCATCATAGTTGGTGATTTGATTGTTAGGAATGTAGATAGCTGTGGTAGCTGGTGGACATAATGATCACCTGGTAACTTGCCTACCTGGTGTGAAGGTGGCAGATCTCATGTGTTACTTAGATAGGAATTTAGACAGTGCTGGGGAGGAGCTGGCTGTTGAGGTACATGTGGGCACCAATGACATAAGAAGATCTGGGAAGGAGGTTCTGGAAGCCAAATTTAGGCTTTTAGGTAGAAAGCTGAAACCCAGAACTTCCAGGGCTGCATTCCCTGAAATGCTCCCTGTTCCACATGCAGGTCCCCAGAGACAGGCAGAGCTCTGGAGTCTTCTTCAGTATTTATTAATGAGTATGTTGGAGAGATACCCATTCCAGAGACAGTTTCAAAGGTGATGATTTAGATGAACTGAATTAAATCACAATGAATCTAGAAGATATAGTAGGCCAGACTGACAAACTGAAGAATAGCAAATCACCCGGACCAGATGGTATACACCCCATGGTTCCGAAAGAACTCAAAAATGAAATTTCAGATCTGGCAATTTATAACCTATCATTAAAATTGTCTATTGTACCTGATGACTGGATGGTGGTTAATAAAATCCCAAAATTTAAAAAGAGCTCCAGGGGTGATCCAGGAAACTATAGACCAGTGAACCAGACTTCAGTACCAGGAAAAATTGTGGAAACTGTTGTAAGGATCAGAACCACAGAGCATATAGAAAGACATGGTTTAATGGCACACAGCCAGCATGGATTTACCCAAGTAAGTCTTGCCTCACAAAGTTTCCAATTTTTTTTTTTTGAAGAGGTTAATAAACTTGTGGATAAAGGTGAATCAGTAGATGTAGTGTATTTGGATTTTCAGAAGGCTTTTGGCAAAGTCCTTCATGAGAGGCTTCTAAGTAAATAAAAATATCATGGGATAGGAGGCGATGTCCTTTTGTGGATTGCAAACTGCTTAAAAGACAGGAAACAGTCAACAGAGTAGGATTAAATGGTCAGTTTTCCTAGTGGGAAAAGGTAAACAGTAGAGGGCCTCAGGAGGAGTCTGTACTTGTACTGGTGCTTTTTAATATATTTATAAATGATCTGGAAATGGGTACGACAAGTGAGGTGATCACATTTGTAAATGACACAAAATTATTCAGAGTAGTTAAACCATAAGCAGATTGTGAAAAATTGCAGGAGGATCTTGCGAGACTGGAAGATTGGGCATCCAAATGGCTGATGAACTATAACATGGACAAATGCAAGGTGATGCATATAGGGAAAAATAACCCTTGCTATTGTTAGAAGATGTTAGGTTCCATATTAGGAGTTACTGCCCAGGAAGAAGATCTAGGCGTCATAATGGACAATGCATTGAAATTGTCAGCTCAGTGTGCTGCAGCGATCAAAATAGCAAACAGAATGTTAGGAATTAGGGATGTGAATCGGGTGCCCGATCGTTCCCACTTTCGGGATCATCTGGCCACGGGAAAAAATCATTTTCCCGTGTTTCCCCGGTTTTTTTTTTAGTGAAAAATCATTTTTCGGGATAGTGTGCACTAACAAAAATAGCAAAAAATAACAAAAAGTAACAACCTGAAAAATGATTTTTATGAAATATTGGGGTTAAAATTGAGTGTGAAATTCTGGTCGCAGGCATCTCAAAAAAGACATAGTTGTACTGGAGAAGGTAAAGAGAAGGGCAATCAAAATGATAAATGGGATGGAACAGCTCCCCTATGAGGAAAGGCTAAAAACGTTAGGGCTGTTCAGCTTGGAGAAAAGACGGCTGAGAGGGAATATGATAGAGGTTTATAAAATTATGTAAATACTTGAATGGATAGATGTGATTCAATTATTTACTCTTTCAGGTAATACAAAGACTAGGGAGCACGCCATGAAGTTAGCAAGTAGCAAATTTAAGACAAATCAGAGAAAAATATTTTTCACTCAATGCACAATTAAGTTTTGGAATTCATTGCCAGAGGATATGGTTAAGGCAATTAGTGTAACTGGGTTTAAAAAAGGTTTGGGCAAGTTCCTGGAGAAGAAGTTCATAAACTGCTATTAATCAAGTTGATTTAGGGAATAGCTACTGCTTATTACCAGCATTAGTAGCATGAGATCTATTTAATGTTTGAGTACTTATAACCTGGATTGACCTCTGTTGGAAACAGGATGCTGGGCTTGATGGACCCTTGGTCTGATCCAGTATGGCACTATACACAGAACTTTACCCACAGTGAGAGGCAGTAGTCCAAAGGAAGGTATGGGGTAGAGCTTAAGCATACATGCAGGAGTAAATGTGTCTGTTTACTTTCCCAGAGATAAAAGAATTCATATACTTTTACTTTGAAAATTGGGGCAAAGTCCACGGGTTAAAAAATACTTGTGGATTATGTACCAGTGCAGGCAGTTGGAAAATTCCCCACAAAGTGACTTGCCCAAGGTCATAATGAGTGTCAGCAGAAACAGGATTAGAATTCAGATCTGATGGATCCTAGCCCATTATTCTAACCCCTAGGCCCAGCTACACTTTTCCAGGCCACCTCCTTGCATCTTTCCCAGACCCTCCATACAAGGTTATAACCAGGATGCTTATTCACCTTATTCAATGGGAGTAAAATATTTCTATTCCTATCTCTGAGGTATTGAAGTCACAGGGAATACAATGCTTTATTTATTGATTTATTTATTTGCAAAATGTATTGCTCGTTCTGCTACTAAAGTACTGAGAGTGAGGTCCTGCAAGATTAAAATCATTAAGGCAAATTTTAAAAGCCCTGCACTCACCAAAGCCAGGAGATATGTGCTGAAGTTGGGCCGCACCAGGATTCTCGTGCATGCACCAGGATTCTCGTGCATCCTGGTGCATGCACAAAAAATGTTTGCAAAAAAGGGGCGGGGTGGGGGGGTGGCAGGGTCTGGGCAGGGCATGGATGTTCCTAGATTTCTCAATGAAATCTGCACATATGTATTTATGCGCACAAGCACGTGCCGGGGTCCCCTACTGTGTAGCTGTACTTCTGTTATGGATGGCGTGTAAGTCCTGAAACAGAAAAAAGTAAAGACGTTAGTGGAGTTTTAAGGGTTGGGGCTAATAGGGTAAAAGGTAGGCAAGTTAACTGGGGGGGTTAGGAAGTCCTATTCTTTACCTGGGTGAACTGGGAATGAACTGGGGAAACTGGTAATTGCGTCAGCATGCATGTCTACTAAAATACCCCAACTTATATGGTAGAGGCAACATTTGCGTGCACGTCTATATAAAATTGTGTGCACATGTACCTGAAGACAGCCTATTTTTGACCATGCGTGCATACATGCACATATATTATAAAATGTCCATTGGCACGAGCCGGCATATGCAAGTACACGTGTGCCCATGTGGTTGTTTCAAAGTTACCGTCATAGAGTACATAATAGGAAAATTGCACTCAAGTGTTAATGTTGCTCTGTTTTCTAGATTTACTGGCTCCATTGCAAGCGCTAGCCAGGAAATACCTCAACCTAGCAGGTTTACTTCACATTCAAGCTGGATCACAGCCATCGCTTACTAGAGAATGAAGGTCTATCCTCACCCAGATAACCTCCTGAGTTTAGCCTTATGGGAAAATGCACAGAAGGACTTATTTACAGGAAAAAAAAATCATCATTTGTGTGATGAGCAAATCAGCCCATCCATGTGGACTTCATCCTGCCTGAAAAATCCCCAATTGGCTTAGCTTCGTAATGGCTAGGAAGGAGTGGATTGGGGAGGTAAAGAAGAAGTCTTCACAACTTGAATCCTTTCCCAAATGACAGAAAGGCCAGGGCAGAAGTTACATTTCCAGGGTTTTCTATATTGTAACTGCATATTGAATTCTTCAAGAGATAGTTTTGGCGGAGGCGTGATGGGGCAGTGATACCCTGAATGTGATATGAGGACACTGTGCCTTTAGGGTCATGTTCCATCATTTGCATGGTTGCATCTTATTGGCTGGTTCCTCTGCCTGGTTATATTGCCAAACCGGTTGGTGGGTGTGAGTCTGCTTGGGAGGTGGGGATACAACATTGCAGGACTTCTCCCATTTCACTCCTCGGGGCACCATCTTTCCTGCTCATGTCATTCCTACCTATTTCTTAGCACCTACGCCATCAGAACATTTCCATCAAAAAAGAGAGAGGTGCATGACTGGGAAAGGTTTTGTTGTTCCTTTTTTACTGACAGAATTAAAAGTAATCTGCAAATAAATCTTTTTAAAAGTGTTTTCAAGTACAAATTTGCATTTACGGAGCGGATTCAAATTAAACTGAATCCTGAAGAAGCTATGAATTTGATGTGATCGTTCCTTCTGTGCAGGAGGGCTGTTATTTGAGGGAAAGAGGAGAAACAGCAGCAAAATTTGTGGCACCCTGCCACCAGCTCAGACCTGAAACCTGACCAGGGACAACATGGGCCAGCACCAAAACCTGAGACATGACCCTCATGCTGTGCTTTCTGAAGTCCTTGGGCTGCGTTGTTAGTCCACGTGAACGCACAGAAATAAAGGTTAACACACACACACATACACACACACACACACACACACACACACACATGGTGATATCTTTTTATTGGACTAACAATACATTTCTTGACTAGCTCTCTTCTTCAGGTCAGAATTCAAATCCTTTTATTTCTGTAACTTTTAACTTTACTATTACAATTATTTTTGTAATGTGTTCCTGTTCTTTTCTTCCCCTTTATACTTTAATCATTTGGTTGCAATACATATAAAAACTGTCCTGATAATAAAGTTATCTGAATCTGATATCAGTCACCATGCAGCAGCAGCAGCAGAAGAAGAATCCTTGGTTTCTGAGGCACAAATCCCAATAGTCCTTCCAAGCATAAACCCTCCCGCTCCTCTCCTCCCCCTCCTACTCAGACAAGATCCTCGGACACACTCCTTTCCACCTCCAAACCAGACACCCACATATCTTGACAATCGTTCTTTCCCCTCCCAAACACACACACACACACACACAACACATTCTGCCAGCGCATCCCCAAAACACAAGATACTGAACATCACTTCCCCACAGCGCCAGATGCGCAAACCCATACAAATCCTGCTGAATATGATTTATATTATATTCTCTCTTTCCTACATCCTTTAATGCAAAAGTCAGCACTGGAAGTACGTCAGCATTTGCAAAAGTCCAGCAGCCGACCTGCGCCTCTCGCTTCACATTTTGGGAAGAGCAGGTTATTTATGGTTTATTTTAGTCGCCAGATCATTTGGCACTCTTTCATCAATGTGTCTTTGTTTTTATTGTCCCCAATTGCCCATAACTGAAGTGCGTTTAAAATGCCATTGATCTTGATATTCTAATGTCCTAATATGACAGTAATAGTTTGTACTCTGTACAGGAAGCCCAGCACTGAAGATTGATGGCTTTCGGCGCAGCAATTATACTCTGTCCATCTAAGTGATAAAGAGACCGTTTGAGACGCTGGATAGATAAATTGGATATATTTTCCAATTATTCCCTTTATTGTATGGGATCATATGCTTGATTAACAACTTTTTACTTCCGTTATTAGCAGACACGTATTTAATTTAGCTAATATAATGAAAAGTATTGAGATTTTTTTTCCCCCCTCAGGGGGCTAGCAGAGTTGTCGCTTATACACAACTTTTAGATACCAGTGGTAGCAACCCAATTCCTTTCCTATATCCTAGTGAAGTTAGCACATAATTTCACTTCTCTAGAACCAATCCCCCTCCCCCCCCCCCCGAGAAGAGACACAGACAGTAACGCGCTTAAAATATTTTATTACGCACTCTTTCAAGAGTACATCAAATCATTATAAAAGGCATAAGGAGACTAATTATTTAAGTGATTAACATCAACAGCCGCCGTAAGAATAGCACATGTTTTAATTAACCGGTATTTAAAAAAAACAAAACCAAAAACTGCCGTTATATAACATACCGAAATATATATTTATTACATGGCATGATATAATGGCAATTCGTAACAGCCTTGTAAATAGACTGTTTATAGATTAAACAGTTAGGGCAGCCCTTCTCGTGAATTTCCCCAGAGCAGTGCCAAGGAAAACAATGAAGAAATGCTTAATTGCTCCCTTCTCCACCCAAACAGCAGCGCATACACCCACTCAAGACTGTTTTGAGATGTTGAAGTAGATTCTCTGTGAATCAGGTAACAAATGAAAATGCTAACAACACTCTGAAAGGGAATAGCATCATTTCGGATCGCAGGGAAACTTCCCGAAAGATATTTCTTGACAAATTAACTTTTAAATGGACAGGCAAACGTGGCACTTGGCGTTAAGTGTCAGGTTGTTGTGACATAAACCCTGGCCTCGGTATAACAGACGGAAATTGGATCTTAAAACCTCATTTATTACCCGGGCGGCTGGCTGGATCTAAACACGACTCTTTAAGTAGCCATTCGAGCCCCGCTAAAACATACATTTGCTTATCGTAAGATGTTTGAAGGGGGGCTAGTGATGGCTATCCTGAGAGCGGTTCACGCCTGGGGGATGGGGGAGGGAGGGCGGCCGAGCCCCTTCAGTAGCTGTCCGTTAAGGCACCGGGGAGTGGCTGCAGCTCTTGGGTCAGCCACATCTGCAAGACATTAAACCGAAAGCCTTCAGGCAAGAAAAATGTAATTTGGGGATGGGAGGCGTGAGGGAGGGATAAAAAGTGAAGGGGGGCGGGGGTTGTTGTTACAAAAAGTGAGGAGAAAGAGAGAGAGAGATCGGTGGGCTCTCGGGTTCCGGGCGTCCACAGCGATCTGGGCTGCGTTGTTGATCCGTGTAGCCTGCCAGGCCGCTTCGTTTGCGCACGCTGTCTCCAGGCCGCTTCGTTTGCGCACGCTGTCTCCAGGGCCGTCTGTGAGCACTTCCTGTTGTCAAAGGATGTCAGAGCACAGGGAGAGTGAAACGCCTCCGAGAAGGACATGTCCGATGGATGCCTCTGACCACGGTGAGGTGACGATCATGCAAATGCCTTGCCACAAGGTCCTTCCCCTGCACACTCCTGGGCAGGGATTCTCTTGGCAGTCCGCATCTGAAATAAAACAAAGCAGAAGCATTTTGAGATAAATCCAGCAGGGTTTTTTTTTTTAATCTTTAATTATTGTCAAGCAGACTTTGAGGCTACCAAGTGCCTGCTGACATTACCTGCACTGCAAGGCCTCTGAGCTCCCCCGCTTGAGTAAAATAAATGGGAACAGTTTCTGGACTTGTAGCTGCTTGCATTACAACACAGGCTTGGCAAATAGCCCAGCCACATGAACTGATGGCCCGGTAGAGGCTTGGTGGTTAAAGCGGGGAGCTCTGGTTCCAGCCCCGTCTCTAACTGCGCTCACATTTGGCCCTGAGCAGGTCACTGAACTTCCCTTGCACTAGCCATATGTGCCTTTTCAGCAGTTTGCAGGAACAATTCAGTGCTGCCATCTTTCCAGTGCAGAGGCGGCTGCAAACCGCAGTTGGGAATCAGAGCTTTTCTTTTTTTAAGATGTTACAGATCTCCTTACATTTTTCTCTAATGGGGTAGACCACCCGTGTCTGTCTTCATGCACAGACTTCTAAGGGGAATCCAATGTCGGATATAAGGTATAACAGATGAGCACTAAGTACAGCATATCTCTAAAGACATATTTGGGATTCCTGTTTTAAATCTTTCCCACTAATCATGTCTCTATGCATTTTAAAATGCAGATGTAGTGCAGTTTCCGATCTATTACTAACCATATACCAACCATAGACCTCAATAATTTCCAAGGATCTTTTGTATTGGCTCCCCTGGGCAACAATTAAATACCGTTGGTGAAAAGGGGAATGCATAACTATGTCATTGAGAGGGAATTTGATTCTTCCTAATCTTCTAATTAATGTGCACTACAAGGCAATAACAGTATAATCAAGCAATCAAATTGGCATCATTTCCCATTGTGCAGAATTTCATAGCAACAGGAATGCTGATCTCAGAAGCTAAGGTGGATGAAACTTAGTTGCTACTTGGATGGGAGATTGTCAAGTACTGGGCACTGCAGGAAGCTATTCTCAGCCAGTACTGATCCAATGGACTTAATGACCCAACAAGCTGCTATGGGACACTCTTCCATCTGGACTAGTAGTGACCCAATGTCCCAGCATTAAGTTAGGGGGATAAGGAATAATTCAATTATTTTTCAATGTATTTTCTTGTCTTTTATTTTATAATTATGGACGTGTGATTGTAATCCACAATAAACAAGTGTACTTGGAAAAAGCAAACTATAAGAAGATTATGAATAAATCAATAAATAGGGAACACTTTTCCCTATGAGTCAGAACTGATCCAATGTTCCAGAGCCAGCCAGAACTGTAAACGGGCATTTTACTTGCCCAGGCAAGCATATTTGCTCCTTCCTCATTCTCCATCTCCAACCCCCATCCCCTTTGTGATCCTTGCTCCTTTCTTCATCCGTCACCTCCATTCTGATCTCTGAGCCTGTATGCCCTCCCCCCCCCCCCAACCTAGATGGTAGGAGAGAATGGCAATCTTCCTGTCTCTTTATCTGCTGCTTGCCCATGCTTGTATCTCTGTCATTCCCCGCCCCCCACCCAATGGCTTTGCACTTTAAACTGCTGAGCTTCTTGTCCACTCCTGGGTCATGGATCCATAATGCTATAGGGGACACTTTTTTTCATCTGAACCAGTACTGACCCAATGTCCCCAGACAGTGCCGGGGGAGTGCTCTTCCAGATAAACCAGCACTATCCCAGTACGCTCTTGAAGGGCACTCTTCTCTCCGAACCCCTGAGGCCCGTGTCAGTGCTGATGCAATTTCCCTTCCTGGAATGATGTTCGGCCGTACTATGCAGCTGAGATTGCTGTCTTTCGAATGAGACATTAAACTGAATTGCTGGGAGCACTTCAGACATGGTTGGGGTAATTTAAAAAAAAGGTTTTTTTACCTGGATAAAAAGGGCTCTTTGAAAACTGATGTGTTCCTGGGAATGGGGATTTATTTATTTATTTACAACATTTCTATTCCGCCTATAATGACAATGTCATGCAGGGCTGGTAATGCAACAATTGCATGCAGTTTTGCATTTTAAAGCCCACGCATGTTGTTTGGAAAGGAAAAAGAATCTGCAGGTTCTTTTTTTCCGGGGGCAGCTTTGAAAGGGGAAGGGTGTTTGTTCCTTCCATTTGACAACTGGAGCAAGGTTCACGGGGAAAAGCCCCCATGGACTGTGCAAGCGTATAGGCTGTTATAAAAATTGCCCCCTAAGCACTGCCGGATTTAGGCGTGGGCAACAAAGGTAGGAGCCTAGGGCACCAGTTCTGAAAGCATCCAGAAACGTGGACTCCCTTTGCTGCTCTTTGATTTCCAAGGGTGACCCTCTTCTCCCTCCCGGCAGTCCTTTGCATATGGGCACCATAATCTTAAAATCTGGCCTTGACATTCACAGGAATGCCTCCTTGAAATATGGCTTAAAGTATGTGCTCTGAGGAACATTGCATGTAGCGTAAGCCGCACTGAGGGAGGGAACTTCTCAGCAAGCCTTTTTACAAATGTAAATAGCGTTGAAAATTGCCCTTCCCAGATCCCAGGGCTCCTTATGGAAGAAGTATAGATGCTAGTCCCAGACAATATCTGAATTCCATCACAAGTTCTACAATTCTAGTGGTCAACCCCTTTTTCTAATGTCACTATCCCTTATGTTACTGTACAGATCTCTGCGTACAATTTCTGTACAAATGGATGGACAGTTACGATGTTTTCCCAACTATGACATGCAGAGAGCAGGTTTGTTCAATGGAGAAGTTAGGCAGGTCAGAAAGCATCATAAAAAATAAGGTTTTCTGATTTTATTTTATGCTTGTTGTTAAGTTGGCTCCTCGCATCAATGAGCAAGAAAAGCAAAAGTGTTGCTGTTGGATGGGATTTATGGCATGTTACCGGTGACATCACAGCTCTCTCTGCACTATATGAAGGCAGCAATCAAACGCCCACGATAACCTTGAGTAACTAGACTGTATTATAAATAAAAAAGGAGGTGGCTTAATGCTTATATCTAAAAAAAAGCCTGCAACTAACACTTTGCTCATCTAACATTCCTCCACCATTGCTTTATATGACTCACCAAAACTGCAAATATGCCTCATTTACTGTCCTCCAGGAGCACTCGATAAAAACTGCTCACCTCTAATTGAATATATTATGAACAACATCTCCCTCAACAAACCCATAATCATACTTGGTGACTTCAACATACATTTCAACTTACCAACTCACTCAAAAACCTGTCAAACTATCATTGATGCACTATCAACTCTATATCTAGAACAAATAATCCAATCTCCAACTCATAAAGCAGGCCACACAATTGACCTCATTTTTGTCAACACTGAAATCTGGAAATCATTCTCTGCCCACACCACAGAGATACCCTGGTCCGACCACCATCTAATCCAAGCTAACTTACATACCATCATCAACCTTAAACCTCCTCAAATTACCCCAAACAAAATATCCTACCTTCCACCATTCAACATAGAACCTTTACAAAAAACTCTTCAATCCGAATTAAACTACATCAATCTATCTAGCTCTGAGAACGCTACCTCATCATGGCTAAACATCACAAAACAAGTTGCAGATAACATCAATCCCATTATTACAAAGACTAAACAACAACCCAAACACAACAACCAATGGTATAATGAAAATATCAGAACTGCCAAACACATACTCCGAAAAAAAGAAAGAGAATGGAGAAAAAACAAAAATACTACCACACTAAATAATTATCGGAACAACTTAGCTCAATATAAAAATATCATCAACAATGCGAAAAAGGAATTCTTCTCCAACAAAATCTCCAAATTTCATCATAACCCAAGAATGTTATTCACAATAGTTCAGAAACTTACCAAAACCACCCAAGAGTTTTCATGCACCAAACATGGAAGCGATGACTTTGCTGATTTCTTCAACAACAAAATATCTCATCTAATCCAATCCAACATAACCAACAACAACCAGAACACCAAACTTAACAACAAGATAACCTCATCATGGTCAACTTTGACACTGCCTCCACCATTGAAATTCAATCTATAATAAATAAAATGAACCCCGCCAGCCGTCCATTAGACAACATCCCAATAACAACCCTCAAATCAATTAAACCTACCATATCAAAAACCATCACCAAAATTGTCAATTTATCACTGACCGAAGGCAACTACCCCAAATGCCTCAAATCTGTTGTCATCAAACCAATTCTTAAAAAGAACAACCTAGATTCAGAAATCCTTACCAACTACCGTCCCATTTCAAACCTTTCGTTCATAGCCAAAACCATTGAAAAAGTCATACACACTCAACTAGATGACTACCTGGAGACAAACAGCATCCTACCTCCATCCCAATATGGTTTTAGAAAAAACCTAAACACGGAATCTCTCCTCATCTCCCTAAATGACATTGTTATAAGAGGCTTTGACAAAGGTGAAAAATTCTTGCTCATTCTTCTTGACCTTTCAGCCGCCTTCGACACAGTGAACCACAATATACTATTGGAGCGACTATCCCAAATTGGTTTAACTGGCAATACCTTACGTTGGTTTTCTTCCTATTTATCTGATCGAACATACCAAGTATTAATCAACAACAACCTATCAAAAACAATCAACTTCAACACCGGAGTCCCGCAAGGGACTCCGGTGGGGAGATGGGGAGATGGGGAGAAGGTATATGTTTTCAACATATACCTTCTCCCCATCTGCCAAATACTAAAAGAATATGAAATCACACACTTCCTCTATGCTGATGACATTCAGCTCCTCATTCCCATACAAAATTTGATTGACGACACCTACAAGAAAACCTCAGAACTACTTATCTCAATGAAACATCTCCTAAATTCCCTGAAACTCATAATCAACTTTGACAAAACTGAAATAATACTCATGGATAAAAAACCCAATTCAACTCCACCACCCCTGACAATACTTGACAAACAAATGATAACTATACTCCCTACCACCCACACCAGGAACCTCGGAGTTATCATTGATAAAGAACTTTCTTTCAAGAACCACATAGCAAATAAAACTAAAGAAGGATATCACAGACTCCTAACCCTAAGACACCTGAAACCATTTCTCAACCCCTACGATTTCAGAACTGTACTACAACTTCTTATCTTCTCCACCTTCGACTATTGCAACTCCTTACTAATTGGAATACCTTTTTCAACCCTCAAACCACTCCAAATACTGCAGAACTCAGCTGCCAGAGTCCTAACTGGAACAAAAAGAAGTGAACACATAACACCAATATTGACCTCACTTCACTGGCTCCCTATTACTGCACGTATTGCTTACAAATCAATGACCATAATCCACAAAATCCTAAACAATGATCATCAAGGTCTTAACACCCTAACCATAATCCCTCAAAATCCTCCAAGAAACCTACGCTCTAATAACTCAGGTTACCTAAACATTCCCCCTATCAAAGATGCGCATCTGGCAACCACAAGAGAAAGAGCCTTTTCAATTGCCTCATCTAAACTTTAGAACACCCTACCTAAATTCCTGAGAACCCAACACGACCTAAAAATATTCAAAAAAGACCTAAAAACACTAATGTTCCGCAAATTCTACATTGACCTTCAGACGTCTGATCATTCCAACTCTCAACTGAACTCTCAGTTGTAAACCTCTTAATACATTCTCTTCACCCTGAACCTGCATACCCTCCTCATCAAACCTAATAATGCTCTCTGGACTTGATATGCGTATTTCTGATATTGTTCAAATTGTTTTTACTGTTGCACAACTGCTAAGAAAATGTATAACATTCACATTGCTTTTCTGTTACACAACTGCTAAGAAAAATGTATACTTTTGTAAACCGTTGTGATGGCTCTACTGAATGACGGTATATAAAACTCAACAAATAAATAAATAAACAAACAAACAAATAAATAAATAAATAATTTATTCTCTTACACTACATGGTGACTGCAATCTAAAAACCAGCAGTTCTTTAATAATTAGACTAAATTATTAGACTAATTGTTAGACTAAATTAGATTTTAAAAAGTACTGTTATATAACATTATTAGTGTAGGTGGTACTGTAGAAAATAAATTACATGGGTATAAGTTCCCTACCCAAAAGTGACTTGCTCAAGGTCACAGAATGACAAGAGTAGAAGAGTTTCAAATTGGGGGTTTCAGATTTGCATTTCTATACTTTAACGTCTGCACTACCATGTCCAAATAAATAAAACTGAATGAGCTCTTAAGGGTTAACTGTTATACTATCTTGTGAGATTTTGCTGAGATTCTAATTAATAATAGGCAGCAATCCAAAGGTTTACTGTAATCAACTTTTTGGGATCATAAAATAATATGTTTGACCAAAGATCATAATTGGCTGATAACCAAGATTTATTTATTTTATTTTTTTTTAGCTTTTATTATCATCACAAACAAATAATTGACTAAATATGATCAGGTCTTCTCCACAGGTCTTCTTTTTCCCTCACCCCACAATGTTGTATGTGTTTATTCCAGCCTCTATACAGCAGAAATGCAGAATGCTTGACAGCAAATTACATAGAGGTAGAAACAGTCCCTGCTAGAAAGAGCTTATATTCTAAGTGGGTGCCTGAGACAAAGGATGACAATGTGATTTGCCCAAAAAGTGGGCTTTGAACCATTGCTAACCTTACAATACAATGTTTGCTTATGTTATTATAACTATGAAGCATGACACAGTACATTTTTATGTCCTGTCTGCTGCACAAATAGAGCAGCCTAGTCCATGAATTCTTTGGAGACCTCTGCTCTACAAACTATGCTCCTGCTTTGCCCTCCCCCCTATGGTCCTCAGGGCTGGAATGTTTTCTCTTCCCTCTTCCCTTACACATACTCAGTGCCAAAAGGGAAGTGTGGCTGATGAGCTGCTGAAAGGAGACATTGCTGGGGCGATATGGAAGTTTCTTATTTTTTAAACAAAGTAAATTGAGAAAATTGAAGCTGGATAAAATGAGACAAAGGAAAAGTATCTACAGACAGGCAGACAGATAGATAGCCCCTAGATAGATGGGCAGAGAGACAAGTTACATGGATAGCTGCAAGTATCTGACATGCTAAAAATATATTAGATTCTCTCTCTGTCTCTCTCTATAGACAGATATAAATAGATAATTAGAAGCTCAACAGCCATCATATACGACTATTTATTTGTGGAATCACGAGAGCATCTTCTAGGGACTACTTAATAAATTCCTGTTTTGTCATTTAGAACTCTGAGCCCTGCTCTAGGATTAGAATGGAATGATGAATCCCTGGCCAATTTGATGTGACTGAGGTCACAGAGTTCAACTGCTTTCGTAATGATCAGTGACATCATAGAGGTGCACTTCTAGATACAGTGAAAAGAAAATGGCCCAACACAGCTACAAGTGGATTGTGATACATTACAGGAGGACCTTGCAAGACTGGAAGATTGGGCATCCAAATGGCAGAAGAAATTTAATGTGGACAAGTGCAAGGTGTTGCATATAGGGAAAATTAACCCTTGCTGTAGTTACACGATGTTAGGTTCCATATTAGGAGCTACCACCCAGGAAAAAGATCTAGGCATCATAGTGGATAATACTTTAAAATCGTCGGCTCTGTGTGTTGCGGCAGTCAAAAAAGCAAACAGAATGTTAGGAATTATTAGGAAGGGAATGGTTAATAAAATGGAAAATGTCATAATGCCTCTATATCGCTCCATGGTGAGACGGCACCTTGAATACTGTGTACAATTCTGGTTGCCGAATCTCAAAAAAGATAGTTGCGATGGAGAAGGTACAGAGAAGGGCAACCAAAATGATAAAGGGGATGGAACAGCTCCCCTATGAGGAAAGGCTGAAGAGGTTAGCGCTGTTCAGCTTGGAGAAGAGACGGCTGAGGGGGGATATGATAGAGGTCTTTAAGATCATGAGAGGTCTTGAACGAGTAGATGTGAATTGGTTATTTACACTTTCGAATAATAGAAGGACTAGGGGACATTCCATGAAGTTAGCAAGTAGAACATTTAAGACTAATCGGAGAAAATTCTATTAACGGCTATTAATCACGTTTACTTAGGGAATAGCCACTGCTATTAATTGCATCAGTAGCATGGGATCTTCTTAGTGTTTGGGTAATTGCCAGGTTCTTGTGGCTTGGTTTGGCCTTTGTTGGAAACAGGATGCTGGGCTTGATGGACCCTTGGTCTGACCCAGCATGGTCAAATTTACATTTGGAGGTCGATATTCAGTGCCACTTAACCAGATAAGTAAAGTAGTGACAATATCTGAATATTCGGCCCTATTCAGCAGCCGCCACTTATGGGGGCTGGCATTGTCACATGAGTGAGAGAGAGAGAGAGAGAGAGACTGACTGACTATAATGTCCTCACACTAGATAAGTATTTATATCTCTATGGGAGGCCCACCTAGTAACTCGACGTGAGGTTTAGGTATTAGTGTAGGGGTTAGGGGCCACTATGACATTCAAAGTGAGACGTATGAAGAGAACAGTGCTCTCTTGTGAAGATTTGATGACCTTCGGAGTGAGGAAACTCACCCAAAGATGAGATTTGTGCAATTTTCTTTCAACCTAGCTTGATGTAACCCAGGTAGACAGTAGGGATGTGAATCGTGTCCTCGATCGTCTTAACGATCGATTTCGGCTGGGAGGGGGAGGGAATCGTATTGTTGCCGTTTGGGGGGGTAAAATATCGTGAAAAATCGTGAAAAATCGTGAAAAATCTAAAAATCTAAAAATCGCAAAACCGGCACATTAAAACCCCCTAAAACCCACCCCCGACCCTTTAAATTAAATCCCCCACCCTCCCGAACCCCCCCCAAATGAGTTAAATAACCTGCGGGTCCAGCGGCGGTCCGGAACGGCAGCGGTCCGGAACGGGCTCCTGCTCCTGAATCTTGTTGTCTTCAGCCGGCGCCATTTTCCAAAATGGCGCCGAAAAATGGCGGCGGCCATAGACGAATACGATTGGACGGCAGGAGGTCCTTCCGGACCCCCGCTGGACTTTTGGCAAGTCTCGTGGGGGTCAGGAGGCCCCCCACAAGCTGGCCAAAAGTTCCTGGAGGTCCAGCGGGGGTCAGGGAGCGATTTCCCGCCGCGAATCGTTTTCGTACGGAAAATGGCGCCGGCAGGAGATCGACTGCAGGAGGTCGTTCAGCGAGGGTTCCGGCGCCTCGCTGAACAACCTCCTGCAGTCGATCTCCTGCCGGCGCCATTTTCCGTACGAAAACGATTCGCGGCGGGAAATCGCTCCCTGACCCCCGCTGGACCTCCAGGAACTTTTGGCCAGCTTGTGGGGGGCCTCCTGACCCCCACGAGACTTGCCAAAAGTCCAGCGGGGGTCAGGAAGGACCTCCTGCCGTCCAATCGTGGTCGTCTATGGCCGCCGCCATTTTTTGGCGCCATTTTGGAAAATGGCGCCGGCTGAAGACAACAAGATTCAGGAGCAGGAGCCCGTTCCGGACCGCTGCCGTTCCGGACCGCCGCTGGACCCGCAGGTTATTTAACTCATTTGGGGGGGGTTCGGGAGGGTGGGGGATTTAATTTAAAGGGTCGGGGTGGGTTTTAGGGGGTTTTAGTGTGCCGGCTCACGATTCTAACGATTTATAACGATAAATCGTTAGAATCTCTATTGTATTGTGTTCCATAACGGTTTAAGACGATATTAAAATTATCGGACGATAATTTTAATCGTCCTAAAACGATTCACATCCCTAGTAGACAGTCCATCAAGCTAGGTTGAGAGAACATTGCACAAATCTCATCTTTGGGTGAGTTTCCTCACTCCGTAGGTCATCAAATCTTCACAAGAGAGCACTGTTCTGTTCGTACGTCTCACTTTGAATGTCAAAGTGGCCCCTGACCCCTACACTAATACCTAAACCTCACCTCGAGTTACTAGAGATATAAATACCTATCTAGTGTGAGGACATTATAGTCAGTCAGTCTCTCTCTCTCTCTCACTCTCCCTCTCCCTCTCCCTCTCTCCCTCTCTCCCATAACACACACCCGTTTTCCTATCACATGCAATATTTAGTGCATTAATCCAGGCCTAAGTTAGCCAGATGAGTGGCAATATTCACAGTTAGCTGGATAAGTTTGAGCAGGTCTAAAGTTAGTTGGATATACATATATGGCTAACTTTAAAGTTATCTGGGTATATTCAGAAGCACACCCATGCTGTTGAACATCCTGGATAAGTTTAGCTAGCTGGCTATCCTTTCAATATCAACCCCTTGGTGTTAATTTGACATTTTAATAAAGAGAATGCTATTAATTTGTGGCGTCAAATGGTATCCACCATGGTTGTCCATTAAGGGCTCACAACTCTTGCATGATAAGTGGAGTTTCCTGGATTGATCCCTCAGGAAAGTTATAGAAAATGTTCCTTTCATGATCCATGAGAATAAAATATTCCTTTAATGGGAGACTTTTATGCCTTCTTTCCTCCCTCTTCCTCCCCTCCTTTATCTATAAAGTGTTGTGCTCTTTATTGTATTTTTGACAGTTTATAATGATCCTCCAGAGGATGTGCGTTCATCTATAGATGTATAAAAATCTTGTGTCGGTTGATCACACCATCATGTCTGTGGCCAAAAAGTGGTGCCTTGAACAGTGGAAGGTGCAAAGACAATATGCTCTGTCTACAAAGCCCTGTCTCTCGGGCTCCTAAATGCAGCACAGGTAGGCCACACATACATAGGCTCCCACAAAGACACACATACACATACGCATAGGGCAGCTTCTTCAGGCACCACTAGAACCCCTTCAAGAGCCTCTTTGAGATGGGGTCTGCAGCATCCCTTTCCTTCTTGGCCGCTGTCTAGGCCTGCAGGATGGCAGCTGCCATCCTGCAAGCCTCTTCTTCTGATGTCAGGCAGCCCTGATTGCGTGAACCTGAGCCCTAAGTGAGTGGGCCATGGCCCACCCATGGCTACGCCACTGTTGTGAACTGGTTAAAAGACAGGAAACAGATGGTAAGATTAACTGGTTCATTCTCTCAATGAAGGATGGCAAATAGTGCAGTGCCCCACGAATCTGAACTGGAACCGGTGCTTTTTAATCTTATTCTATAGCAATTGCTATTTAGCGCTGTCTAGAGCTGGGCAATGAGAGATGTCTAATATATTGTCAGTGTAATGTATAGCGAGGTCCTCTAAGTTTCTATGTACTTTCTTCTCATTACTTAACAAAATAAAACAACATTTACCATTTTCACTTTTATTTGATTTTAAAATTCATAGCTGTTAAGGATCAGACAACCCGAGCAAAGCTGGGCAGTTTTCACTAGTATATTATAAAATAAGCTGGGAAAAGTGATTTGATTGGCCAAGAAACCGCCTACAGGCAATAGCCTGTCTAGGTGCAAAATCCACGGATACAACCTTGTACCCAGTTTTCAAAGGAAAAGTACGTGTGAGCTTTCCCATTGAAAGTTTCCCATAGGTGCAAAGGACTCACAGAAATGTGCTCTGTGGACAGAGTTTTGCTGGAAAACAGCGCACACAGATTTGAAAATCACATCTATGCATGCTATGTTCTCAGGGAATGCCTCCTCTCAGTTCGGCTACAAGTAGGCATGTGTTATGGAGCCCCCATGTATACATTTAGCCAGATTAAGTGCACATTTTCAATTTACCAGGGTAAATAAGTTAGAAAATTCTTCCCATGCAACATTCATACTCTGCATTGCCGAGGTGCCCAGGTGGATTCTGATCACAAGCCCCTGCAGTGTCAATGCTGGGACTGAAATTAGGACCTGAAAAACATGGCAGGTTGAGAGAATAACTTTTTAGAAAAAAAAAGCAAAGGGTATTAATACTAATTCCACCGACCCTGCTAAACTGGGTGACCAGCTGCTGCTATGTTGGAACCTCTCCTGTTATTCATAGGCGATCATTAACCTAGGATAGAAAACTTCTCAGTCTTGCGGCTGATTGTGAGGTAGGCATCCCAGATACAATGTTACTCTATTTAATTTTAATGTTTCTACTATTTTTATCATTTCTAGTTTATGGTTGACTGCAGGCTTCTGATGGGACTGCTGAATATCGAAAACAACTAAATGGGACCTTTACAGAATGCACATGATAAAAAAAAACATACAAACCCCAAAAACAATTCCATGTAGGTGCCCTTGATGTGAATAACCGTAACGAAACCTCACCCCCCATCAAAACCCAGCAAGCAAAATTATATGTACATATACCCTAAATAACTGATATTTAATCTGGGATGCCTCTTCTCACTCACTGATGAGAGATATTAGCATGCTTCCTATCATAAGGGATAACTTTCAGGCCTACCAGAGACAGTGTGCTAATTCTAGAGAAGAAGGGCTGATGATTGTCCTCATTGTCAGGTCTTACCTCAGCAGCCATTCCTCTGCCCTACCTATGGAAAGAAGCTGTGCATAAAATAACACCTCGGCACCTCTTGCCTGGCTCTTGCTATTAGACAATTTTGGTCCCACACTGACTTTGCCATGGTAGAGGGTCTGTGACACTTTCAAATGCATTCAATAAAATCCATTGAAGGGAGAGAAAAAAAAAAGCTGCTACGTAATTGGCAGCCTTTCTGTATTTATAGTGAACTAAGCAATTCAGAAAAACAAAAAAAAAAAAATGCTATTGCAGGTAAAAGCTAATAATAGCAGATTCCTGTTAGCGACTGAAACTGGGTCACTCTGTCTCGGGAGAAACGTTTCCCTCTGGTGTGAAACACGCGAGAAGACACAGCCAGCCCTACTGGGAAGAATAAGGAATGGAGACAGGCATTTAATTCACAGTGCCCATGAAGCAGCGCCAGGGCAGACTGCACACCATGGGAAAATAGAAAGGACGTGCCTGGGCCATCCCTATTTTATGTAATAAAAGGGCAAGGAAAAGAGATCTGTGGAAGAAACAGACTGCCCATATACTGCAGACTGGCTGCTGATATGGCCAGGCTGAATCACATCACACATCCCTGCACTATTCCTGAGCGGGATGCCATGCAGCTGCCTGATGCAGAGCAACACATGGGGACTTATTCAGAGAGGATTCATCCCAAATTCTGTGCCTATGATAGAGAGAGGACAGTTCTTAAAAGCTAGTCATAGATGTATTAAGTTAGTCCAATACAATACATTTACAGCTTTTTCACATGGTTGGATTTCTACTAAATGGCAAGAACAGCATGGAACATCATTTTCTGGAATTTGTTGATAATAAGCAGGTGTTAATCTTTAGGGCTGAATTTGCAATAGGCACACTGGACCTGGGCTCTAGGACAGCAAATGTCATGGGGCAGCAGGTTGGCTGAAGATTTACTGCCTTCCAGCTGTGCTGAATCTCAGTAGAGAGCAGCCCTCTGCTTCCGGATCCAGCCCCTTACATTCCCAGGAAGCTTGCAGGGAACAGGAGAGGAGCTGTGAGCCTGGAGCAGACACAGCAGTGCAAAGAAGAACTGCTCTGCTCCCTCCCTAATCTGACATTCAGGGACAGGAGGGGAGCGAGTGAGTATGGGGCAGACATAGCAAAGGGGGATCATTTTGGGGAGCTTAAAGGGACTGAGTGGGGGATCATTGGAGGGTGAGGAGAAAGGCTGGGTGATATTAGGGGATCAGTTGGGAGACATGTGTCTGTGAGAGAGCGAGAGAGGGGGACAGGGGAATGGTAGCAAGGTTTGTGTGCGTGTGTGTAAGAGAAAAGGGATTGGTGCCCAGGTATGCCAGACTGAGTTGCGGATGAAAGGGGGAGCAGGACTCCCTCCCCCCCCCCATCCACAATTCAGATCCCATCTTCCTTAATTTTGGATTCTATTTCCCAGATTCTGGAACCTCCCATCCTTCCTTCCTTCCTATTTCTCCCTTCTTCCCAGATCCTGGAACCTACCTCCAACTCCTATTTCCCTCTCTGCTTCCTTAATGTCTGAAACTCCCTCCTTTTCCCATCCCAGATTCTTGATCGTACCTCTTCCTTTCTCAGTCGTCTTCAACTCTGGTTCTCTCTCCCTCTCTTTCCCCCATCCCCACTCCTCTACCCTTCTCACATTCCCAGTCCTCTCACCCTTTTTTCACCCCATTTCTAGTCCTCCTCCCTTCCTCTCCCAATTCTTGGTCTTCTCCTCCTCTCTCTGTTCTTGAAATATATGCTTCAGATCCTTTTTCCTCATCCAATAGAAAGAAAATAAATAAATAAACACAGTTAGCCTAGACCATAATACCAGGGCTCAGCCCCTACTCAAAGGTGAATTTTAAAACCAGCACGCGGGCACACATGTACGCGTATTTGTCGGCCCCTTTGATGTACATTTTGAAGTGCTGAAAAGTGGAATATTAAAAAAATAAATGAATAAATAACCTACGCACATACATGTGCATGCAATTTTAAGTGGAACGTGTGCACATGCATGGGTAATTTTAAGTGGATGTGCACTTATGCGCGCAAATGACGCTTTTACCACGTAAAAGGGGGGATTTTAATAGACATGCACACCGATGCCATTACCAGTTTTCCCAGTTCATTCCCAATTTTCCCAGGGAAGGGATAGGATTTCCAAACCCCCCTAGTTTGCAAGCCTCCCTTCTCCCCTGTTAGCCCCGACCCTTAAAACCCCGCCGGTCTATCAATTTATCTTTATTTTGTTACTTACCCGTCCTCTGTAGCAGAAGTAACAGGGGACCCCGGTGCACGCCTGGGCGCAAAACTATTTAAGCGCTAATTTGAAGCTGAAATCCAGGCCCGCCCATGCCCCACTCAGACCACGCCCATGCCCTGCCCCTTTCTTGGAAGCTTTTATTTGTGCGCCCAGCGGGAGATGCTCGCAAACTTGGGCGGCTTTTAAAATCCCCTCAGGGTGCGCCGGCCCAACATATTTGAGTGTCTCCCAGTTTGGGCGCACATTGGGCTTTTAGAAATCACCGTTTAGTTTTGCAAGTCCCTGGTGTGGATCCTCTGACAGGAGGGAAGGATTGCTTTCTGGCCACAAGGCGTTTCGATGGTCTTAGCACCAAGGAGGCACTGGACCCAAGGGTAGGTGCTCCAAAAGATAACGGCTTTACTTAAATAGTTGAAATAAAATCATTGCAAGCAGGGGGCGGGGGAACTTCTCATCCTTTCTGGTGCCCCCTCCTAGAATCCCCTCACTCCTGTTTTTGGTGTTTAAGGCTCCTTTTGACAGATGATGGGCACCCTGCCTCCCAAGGACCCTTGATGGTACCTCATTATTTCTAAAAGTTTGATTCCCGCTCTCCTCACAGACTCCTTTGGATTCCTGGATCACTGGATACAGAGCACCAGATGGTTAGATCTGTCCTTCACGGCCCTCTTCTTTCCACACGATTACTTCTGGGCAGGCTTGCAGCACTCACCTCTCACTCGTCTTATGTAGATCTCATTCACCTTGAACTTTGATCAGGGGCCTCCTTCCCCATGGAAGGATGAGCCCTGGGCTAGAAGTTGCTTATCCTCTCTAGCCCACTGCTGGATTCACTGGCACCAGAAGCGGCTCTGTCAGATTCTGAAGAGATGGGGACGGGTGGCAGGGTTTACCCATTCCCCAAACCTCAAGCCCTTCACAGACAGAGGCTTGCTGCTTCATCTCCTTTCCTTTTAACCTTCTCACCAGAATAACCATGGGCTTTTCTAACCAAACACAGGACTTCCCATTGTGGCTACTCCTAGGTGGAAGTGCCATAGCAAATAATTTCGTGTACTCACTACTTTAATGATCTCAATATGTCCTCCGCTGGGTGGACCATAGACCTAGTGAAAGGACCGTAGGCCTCTTCACACCTAAATCCATCAGCAGTGATGGCTGAAGGGTGAGG
Source organism: Rhinatrema bivittatum (assembly GCF_901001135.1). Classification (NCBI taxonomy): domain Eukaryota; kingdom Metazoa; phylum Chordata; class Amphibia; order Gymnophiona; family Rhinatrematidae; genus Rhinatrema; species Rhinatrema bivittatum. Next base: position 310,285,704 of record NC_042617.1, read on the forward strand.
TGAGCAGGGTGGTCATCTAGGGAGCTATGTGATGGTGGGGGGTGGGGGTAGGGCTTGCAGATTGGAGGCAACCACTCGCAGTGAGCTGCCCATGGGCAACAGGGAACCTTCTGCCCGATCCCCTCCCAGCTCCTCCATGGCATGCCACAGTCAGTGCAGCTGCTGCCCAACAAAATAAGTGCCAGCCTGTGCACCGGAATGTGGAACTGGACACTGAGAATGGTGAAGAGCCCCCGAGGAAGCCATTCCCCCTCCACCCCCTCCACTCTCCAGATCATGCGCTCGGGGCCCCTGGGTGTTTAAAATTATTGCTCCAAGTATTTGGAATAATATTCCTTTGGAGATTAGACAATGACTGGACATTTTAGACTTTCAGAAAGGCTTAAAATGCTGGCTTTTTTTTTTCCAGGCTTCCTCAGAATTGACTAGGGAGGTGGCGTTGGCTTTGTATATGATGCCGGTTGTATTAGCTTTATGCTATTTCAGAACATCTTTCTTTGCTGTATTAGCTGTATTGTTCATTTAGAATATGTTTGTTTGTTGCATGTTTGTAATTGTTGCATTGCATGGATTGATTTGTATGTTGTTTTTACTGAGTGAGTGCTGGACCTATTGAGTGGGTGAGAAATCTAAATAAAAACAAACAAATAAATAAATAGATTAGGGCACTTTAGCTTGGAAAAGAAATGGCTGAGAGGGGACATGATACAAGCTTATAAAATCATGAGTGAGATGGAATGGGTAAATAAAGGACAGTTATTTATCCTTTCAGATAAAACAAAGACAAGGGGACACTCCATGAAACTGACAAGCAGCATTTTCAAATCAGAGCGTAGAAAGTACTTCTTCACTCAACCCACAATCAAGCAGTGGATTCTGCTGCCAGAGAATATGGTCACAGCGAGTAGTAATAGCGGGGGTTTAAATTTTTAGCAGTGTGCGTAAGTCAATATATATGCACATAAGAGAGTGTGCATAGCTATGCCTGCATTTTACAGACCATATAACAGGAGCCACACCGTTTATAAAGTATCCCATATGTTTGCCCTGAAAACTGAGCTAGATTAAGGCGGAGGTGAGAAAGGCATGTACCTGGGGCACCAACTTATGCAGGTACGCAGAACTGGGGACTCCCTCTGCTGCTCTCTGATTTCTGGGGGCCAAGATCTCCTGCCTCTGGTCCTCTGCCTCTGGGCGCCATAATCTGAAATCTGGTACTGCGAGAAAGTGCACGTGTATTCAGTACAGGAGGGCAGGGCTGGACATGGGAGCAGAGTGGCTGTTCTCTGCTGTCTGCTTCAGGATCACATGCCCTCCCTTCCTTTCCCTACAGAATAAGAGGGAGCCTGAATTAGGGTGCAGAGTGGGTGCTCTCTTCTCTGTGTGCTCCAGACTCACCCCCTCCTCTTCTTTTCCCTGCAGGCTGCCTGGAGGGGAGGGGCTGGAGCAGAACACCAATGCTGCTCTGCCTTGTAAACCTGAAAAAAAGTGGCAGAACTGCATTCCACCCCCCCCCCCCCCCGTTTCCCTTCAAATTAAGCCCTGACTGTTAATTTAAACAGTTCCCTGTGGTTTTTGCCAAACTGCCCTAGGAATACCTCCAACTTTCTCTGATTTCTTGATGCTTTGATGTGGTTAGTTTGTTTTATGTCTACAGTGGCTTATTATCAACATTTTCCTTCAAAAGTATAACAGATCGGGGAATATGGTTGAGTTAGGAGACGTCTGAGACCTTGTGAGCAGCAGTGACAGTCATCAAGGTTTCAACACCTGCACTTTCATAAACAGAATCCAATCTCACCTTAAGTAAATTGTTTGCTCACTTCATGTTTACTGTGGGGGTGATGGTAAGGAAATGCAAGCTGTGGGCTTTTAAAGACTACTCTAGGTCGGACATTGAGATGTTATGGGGGTTGGTGAGGGAGGGGAAAGGAGGGGGGAGGGGAGGCAGAACTGGGGGTATGGGGAAAAGCACAGCTTCCCCAGCAACTAGGAAACGAGCTTAAATGGATTTCAACCCTAGCAAAATTTCTTCCCCAGTTCGGCTGCACCTGCTTTATGAGGGATGTAAGAGAGCTCGTACACTTTGTGGAGGACCCTGGGCACAGGAGAAAATATTTCAGCAGCTATCAGTGTTTACCTCGCAGAGGTAACTGAGAGATGAGCTGATTATTCCCCCCCCCCCCCCCACCTGAAAGGTCAGTGTGTGTGTGTGAAGCAGTCAGATAAAATGCTGATCTTTGGAGATGTGCGGCAGATAAAGGGCATCTCACTTGACACTCCAAACAGAAGGTGTCATTCATTCAAACCGTGAAAAACAAAGTTTGTGTGGATGTAAAGAAAAATGCTCTCTGCCCTTTTTATTTTTAAATGAGGATATTTTAACATTAAAAAAAAAATCATATTTTCAGATTTGTGTAAATGGTCATTTCAACCTCCTCAAATTAAAATTTCACCAAGCATCTGCATCCAAGGGTATATTTTGCTTTTGTCCCAGCTCCTTGGGCACCAGCATAATGCATAAAGTTTATTTTACAAGTTGACAAATTTCAAGAACTGTATCCTGAAAGGACTCCTTAAGGAGCAGTGAAAAATTCCCCCATGGAAATCTTAACAATACACTAATTTTACCTAAAGGAATTTATGAGTCAGTAAGTTAATATCAATAAATACAGTGAGGTGGAGGAGACTGAAGGACTCAACAAGAGATACCCTGGACTTGACCTCCATTTTGGAAAGATCGATGGAAGATGTGCAAGAAAGAGCCATGCGTCTAGTGGCCTATGTCTTTCAGCGTGATTTGAATATGACTGGATGCCTTTATTTTTGCAATTCTCGGGCATCATTCCTAGGCAGATGGCTCTACATTCTTCCAGATCTTATTAAAATTGTGCAAGAAAGGAGAAAGCTTTTTTTTTTCCTCAAAATGCACCAAGAGACAAGGCTCTTGAGGCTATTCTTCTATTACTTTATCCTTGCAAATATTTGGTTAGATATAGTGGGGTGAGCAATATTTTCTTGGTGCCTGAGCAGGGAAGATACTTTCGGAATGCTAAGAAAACTAATCGGACTAGGTCAGTTGGGGCTGGGGAATGAATGGGGCTAGGTTTTTGTCAGGCCATGTTTTTCTGTCTTTTCTGACAATGATGTTTATTTTTACTTATGTATTGTTCCCGTTGTTGTCCTGTCACCCCTCCTTTTTCTTTTCATTGAGGTCTATTGAAAGACCTCATCTAGTTATCATTTTTTCTTAAGAAGTTCATTTTATTTTATTTTTTTATTATTATTTATTGTGGCTTGATTTGTGATATTTTCTTCATCAAGTTCACTTGTGATGATATTTGACATTTTTAATAAATAAAAACAAGAATAAATACATTCAGGGATTTTTTTTTAGGGTATGCTTATAGCCTGTAAAATTATAACAGAAAAATTCTTTAGAAATTATTTTGCCAGTCTTCTGTAAAGGGGATTTAACTGTACCTGTAATTGTACAAGAGTATTTAAAACATTTGACCTATGAACTACAGAGAAAAACCTTAGCCATTCCTGATAACCAGATTATTTGGAGCATATTTAACATAAAAGGTTGTATTATTATATTTATTTATTTTGTTTTATATACCGGCAACCGTTTGCACATCGTGCCGGTTTACAGATAACTTACAACCAAAGGATATATAGGCAAGGCCTTTACAAGGAGTCATTTGTGTTACCTATGCATGACAGGAAGACGACCATTCGCCACAAAATGCCCTTCTTCCTCTCCCCTCCCCCTTAAAGACATGCAGAGTTTATAAAATGATCAGGATCATTTTATTTCCTATTTGAATAAAATGTGATTACCGTATTTTACAGTGTATAAGTGGCTTTTTTTTCAGCGATTTCTGTGACTGCGACGTATACACTGGTGCAACTTGTATACTGTCATCATCTCTCTTTTTCTCTCTCTCTCTCATCATCCTTAAGCCTGTGCTGTTAACCTCATTGTACAAACATAAGTGCGACTTATCTACTAACTTTTTCATCAAAATGGCAATTTATAGAGGGGTGCGACTCATACACCTGTGCGACTTATACCCTGGAAAATGAGGTGTATAATCGTAGCCTTCAGAAGTGAACTAGTTGTTCAGGTTTCATAGTTTCACCTGTTCACCACACTACCCTATTCAGGGCTGGTGCAAAGGTATTAGACACCCTAGGTGAACCTTCAGCTTTATGCTCCCTTTCTGAGATTTTCATAAACTCAGCAGCAATCATGATGACCCCATCATCATCCCTCCCTGAACAATCCTGTAAAAACACATAATTGGGATGGACCCAAGAAGCAAATCGGAAGCCGATTCAGCTGGCTGTGTAACAGTAAAGAAATGAGGATCGGATGATGGAAAAATCCCTGTATTAAAGTATGCCCGACTCTGGCCGAGTTGTGCTCTTTTATATAGAGCTGCCTCAGGGGCAATCAAATGAAGCAGGGCTGAAAAATTGCCTGCAGGGCTGATGTCACAGTATCATACATAGGCTAACCTGGTGCCTGTTGTGTCTTGAAACACTACTTGCATGAACTGTTGTCGACAGACTTTGCAGCTACATTGCTGTATGTGAATAGCATTTTGTGCTTCAACGTACTAAATCGTTATTCCTCTTTTGAGGTCGTCTTTACTAAAGTTGCTTTGCGGCATAATAACACTAATGCAAGTAGTGTTTCAAGACACAACAGGCACCAGGTTAGCCTATGTATGATACTGTGACATCAGCCCTGCAGGCAATTTTTCAGCCCTGCTTCATTTGATTGCCCCTGAGGCAGCTCTATATAAAAGAGCGAAACTCGGTCAGAGTCGGGCATACTTTAATAAAGGGCTTTTTCCATCATCCGATCCTCATTTCTTTACTAAAACACATAATTGGACATCATACTTTTAAAAGTTAAACTTTATTATATAGATTTTTTTTTTAATCAAAAATCATGTCACAGTGTCTAATGAATATATCCTGTGATTTTTGGGAGTAGAAATCAAGAAATACAGACATGTATAAATTAAAAGAAATCCATGCTACATTGGCTGAAAGTAACCTCTGAAATGGCTGACTGAACTGAAAGCATCTGTTTCCCCTTATTAATTACCTTACAAAAAACAATTCATATTCTGTTGTCACCTCCGAAACTGTGACACAAACTCCTTCCATTACCAGGCACACTATGAAGTAATACAACACTCTGCAAAAAGTCATTCAGAACTTTTATAGCAAACCTGCCATACCAAAACAGCAATAACTCCCAGAACTCAAACAGCAACAACTGCACCTATGAAAAAGCAGCACTGCAATTATTACATCAGACCTTAGTACACTAATACTACTACTGCTATTATACATTTATATAATGCTACAAGGTGTATGTAATGCTGTACAGATACATATAAAAGACAGACCCTTCTCCAAGAAGCTCACAATCTAGACAAGACAGACAGGCAAGGCAAATAAGAATTTGAACAGAATGAGGGAAAATATTTAGGGGGTAATTTTCAAAGCCATTTATGCACATAAAATATAGATAAACATATACACACAACCTGATTTTGAGCATTCTTTTAGGCGCACTAAAATAATGTATTCTGTGAATTGGGATGGTTGGGATTTTAAGTTCATATGTTTAATTTTAAAAAGTATAAGGTGAATTTTAAAAGTAATGCACATGCATAAAATAACAGATGAGTGCATGCACTTATTTACATTCGAGATATTTTATAAACATTGCACATATTTATGCAAGCCTTCATGCGCAAATAACTTTACTCGTGTAAAAAAGGGAAAGATTTGGGGCAGGTCAGGGGCATTCTGAGCCAGGCCCAATATTTATGCACATAAATTGTGATTTTATAATATTTATGCACATACATTGTGATTCTATAATGTGTGAACACAGCATGCATAGGGCTGTTACCTGTTCATATTTACTTCTGCTAATTATCAGGTGTAAGTCAGAAAAAAACATTTTATAGCTAACAACTGACTGGGTGAGGGGCCGGGGTAAAGTGGGGGGAATGCAGGCTGAAGAACCAGAGGGGTCTTGATGACCTAGAGATAGACTAGGAAAATTGGTGGACTAATTGGTAAAATGGGTCAGTTCCTTCACGCGCGCATGTTATAAAATGTTCTTACATGCGCATGTAAAAGCTGCCAAGTCCTAAGGAAAAAACCACAAATAACTGCTTAAAATTATGAGCACACATGCACGCGCTAGGCATATTTTATATTATACGCACACACTTGCACGGACAATATAGAATTCAAGCACGTGTGTGAGCTCGCGCCCACACACATATATGGGTGCATGTGCGCTCATTTTAAAGTTACTGTCCTTATGTGTAAATTAACCTGCAAATGTTATATACTTCAAGGAGCAGGCGCAACTTTGTGTAGGTGAGTTTGGGCGCATGATTTCAGATCATTTTCAAAGCAAATTTATGCACAGAAGTCTGCTTTGAAAATTTGTGTGATTAATGTGCATAAGTTATCTGTGATGTTATCCTCTTAAAGTCTCAAAGGTGCAGTTTAATTTAAGAAGGGATCATTTTCTCTCATTATCATGTCCTCTATGAAGTAAGGCCTGCAAAAAAAACAAACCCCTGACTTATGGCACACATAGCACACTTCCAATTGGGATAAGAGAAACAATGGGACTGCTACAGATCCCTACACAGAAACTGTACGTTACCAGAATCCCACCTCACCTCAGTCACACATGCAGAACACAGGCAGATACTCACCAAATACAGACCAAGGAACCACAAAGTAGAACTAGAAATCTGCAAACAAAGACTGAACCCTTCTTTGCTCTGCCATCAATTACCCTTCCCCTCATGGTCCTTGCCGCTGCCTGAGAGGTCAGGGGCAGCTCATGGCAATCTGTTGCCTGAGATGAGGAATAAAATAATACCCCACCCCCCCCCCCCTCCACTAAGGTGCGACACGGGTGAACTCATCGAGAGGGCTGGGGGGTAGGGTGGGGTCTTCCTTGGAGTCTGACCCCTTTTGGGGATTTGTAATGCTAGGGAAGAGCGGGGAGGGGTGGAGGGCGAGTCTAGGTTCCCAGTCCAGTGGCAGATACGGTGACAACGTTGCCAGGAACCCTAACACCTGCCTTCCATGCTTCCCCAGAATCTGTCCCCTGGAGATGAATGGTGGGAGTCTGTGTGTGGCAAGGGTATTACATGGCCTACGCCAACCTGACAGTCTTCCGTCTCCCTTTCCTACCCAATTAAAAATGATGCATTTTTTGACATTTTTAAATTTCTTATTAACTGCTTCCCCAGCCTTAAATGAAAAATTTTATATGGAAAAGAGACATTCAGAGTTCAATCTTCTGAAGTAAAAATATCACTTCAACATGTACATTATATTTAGAAGACACTTGGATCCCATATGTCATTAGGACTAGCATAGAGTGCACTGGGTGTGGACTTGGCACTCTTAAAGCCATGAATAAACTGAACTACAAGCACAATATAGTAAACCTTCCATACCGTAACTGCCAGCACTCAAACAGTAACAACCCTACCTATGAAAACCAGCACTGCAAATAATATTATACCAGGCCCTAAACACCAAAACACCTCCTATTAGGAAAATAGAATAAACGAGGCTATTGTGGTTCGTTTTGTAGAAACTACACGCCAGCAGAATACCTGACCTCACTCACACACGCAGAACACAGACAGACCCTCAGCAAATACAGAATGAAGAGACCATAATGAAATGGCAAGAAGCCAGACTCCGATAATGCAGTGCAAACATCAAATACAATCAAGAAACATAAAACCAACCATACCAATAAAAGGAATGTCAAATCAGCTGAATAGAGGAACATCCAATAATTAAGAACATACAAAAATCTCTTAAAAATAACCAAACACTAAGCAGAATCCAAGTCCAGAGTGGGGCAGGAGATTTCTTGTGGTTGCTATCCTCCTTGCAAAAAAGGCTATTCTGGTAAATTGGAAGTCGGATGAGGCACCTTCTTTTGCACAGTGGAAAGAAATGATGTCCCATACTGCGCAATTGGAATCCTTTCAGAGGAGGGACCTGGCATCCTGTAAGGCTCTTTGAGCCTTAATAGGTTATTTTCTCTCTTGGCATAAAGTCCATCAGGATCGCACATAGAACTCAAATTGCTTAGCTATCTATTCTGCCTGACCAAGTCTGTTGGAAGGTGGATGCTGCCCTCAGTAGGCGTGGGAATATGTGGAGTGACTGAGGTGTGTTTGTTAGTTCCATGTAGAGTGAAGTCTTTTTTTCGGGTTGGGGGTAATCTTGTAAAATGTAGGTAATTGTAGTTGGATTCTAGCCAATGGCACAGTTTTCTCTTGGCTGTTCAATGTTTGCTCTTTTGTCTGTGTTTTCAATGACCCAATAAAGACGAATTTATGAAAAATTACCAAACACTAATAAAATATTTCAAAACAGCAGATTCAGTAATAAAAAATCCCCTGTTCTCCATACCTGTGAACTTTAGATTTCCAGTCACCCTGAAATTATTGTACATTGGAGGAGGGTGCACAAACTTTAACCTTTCTCACACACATGCATGCAGGTACTCTCTCTCTCTCACATACACACACACACACACACACACACACACACAACACACACACACACACACACAACAGCAGACACACACACACACACACACACACACATGCAGGCACAGAAATACACAAGCACTCTCTCACAGGCAGACTCCCACAGGTTTAAATAGTCTCTCCCTCTCTCACATACACACACAGACATCCACCCACTCTCTCTCTCACACACACACACCAAACACACTCACTCTCTTAAACACACATAGGAACTCTCACTCTCTCACACACAGAGAGGCAGTCTCTCTTTCACACACACTCACTCACACACACACACACACACAGGCACTCTCACTCTTACACACATACACACAAGCACTCTAAACTCTCCCACATATACAGACATACTCACACACCCACATAGGTACACTCACACACACACTCAGGCACTCTCTCTCTCTATTATATACTTAGAGGCACTCTCTCACATTCTCACTCTGTCTCCCGCTCTCTCTCTCTCTCTCTCTCACACACACACACACACACACTCTCTCTCTCTTACTCTCTCATACATACATTCTTGACCTCTCACTCTTCTTCTGCTTCAGGCTGTAGGGGAAATGCTGGCTGCCCAGCAGGACTTTTTCTTTAGCCACAGGGTCTTCCTATTGCTGGCAGGGAGTCAGAACCCCATCGGCATGTCATTTGTCCATGCCATGGGGCCTTCCTATTTCTGGCAGGGAGTGGGAGCCCTGCCAGTATGTCAATTGTCCACACCACCTTTTTATTGCTAGCGAGGACTGGGCACCTTGCCAGCACGTCCTCCCATGAAACCCCACTCCCCCAACATTAGAATTTGAAAGGCAAAGTGAGATAACCTCCACTGCAGGAGGTGTTTTTGAGGGGGAGGCGGGCCACTTGCTGCCACTCCCAAGATGTTGCCCCTGGGGTGGCTGCCTCACCCTGCCTCATTATAGAACCACCCCGTGGGAGGAGCTGGATTAAGGAGCAGAGTTGCTGCTTTCTACTCTGGTCCAGCCTCAAAGTGCACCCCCCCTCCCCATCCCCCACACATACACTTCTATTTTCTGCACCACAGACTAAACCCTGGAAACAAAGCTGAAAGCTCAGGTCCTTTCAGATGTGTAGACACAAAAGTGAGTCAAACTACTTGAAAAAAGTTAAAACTTAATACACCAAAATAAACAAAGCCCTGGTGGAAAGCATACTCATTGTGGCTGTTTATCTGAGATTAAAAGCTCTGATAGCTCTGTGAGTTTTGTGTGGCTGACAGGACCTATTGTTTTGCTGTCACTGCTGTGTTCTTTGCTGCCCCCTAGAAGCTGATGCCCAAGGGGACTGCATAGTCTCCATAATGGTGAAGCAGTCCATGATGCCAACAATCTAAACTGGAAATTTTCCTCTCAATATATATCATTTCTGAAAAAAAAAGTTAATTAGCCTTAATTATTCCTTCTCAAATGAAAGCAGGTCCAACATGCCCTATTTCCTTGCACATATTTCTAACTATGCCTATTTTCTTGCTGCCCACCCTCCCCCTCCCGTGACCTAAATTTCCTAGTGCAGTAACCGTAACCTCTTAAAAGAGCAGAGCTGTAAATTTGTTGTTTAGCAAGCACAGTTTTGCATGTTTCCAAATTGCATATGGAAATAAACTAATTTTTGCTCCATAATTTAGATGACCAATTGTTATTTGTTTTGCACACAAACAAGTTTTTTTTATACTGAAAATGGGAAAAACATTCTGGGATCAGAAGAGGGAAATTTCTTGAAGAAATTGTTTCCGAAACAAACAAAAAAAAAAAGCCATACCCCAAGAATGCAGCATAGGTAATAGAACACATCCAGACATTTCAAACTCTTCTCACCTACTTTTTATAATGCATTTGTGAATATTTAGTTGTATAGTTTCATTTATTTATTTACTTATTATTTTTTATATTGTCACATAAAACTTGTGCTCAGGGCACTGTATAACATAGACTCAGTGTCGGTACAGTGTGATTAGTGCAATAATGCTGCTGCTGATGATAATAGTAACAAATAAATAATACAATAATGGTAGTGCAGATGGATGATATAGTATATACCAGTACACTTAGGGCCCCAATAGATTTAAAAAGGGTAGAAAAAAAACTCTCCCTGGTTTATGCACTTTTCACAGCAATTAAAATGCTTTCTTTGTAAACTTAAGAGGAAATAGCATAAGCACTCCTCTATTGAGAACTTAGTAGCATATAGAGAGATGCTAATTAAATATTGGTTGGTGATCAGCACCACAAAAAAATAAATCATATTTTGCCGGCTGGATATCTACTACTTTGAATAACCCTAGAGAACTATTTCACACAGTACATAATCTTGTGAACCCACTTCCATTCTCCAATGCCTATCTGCCCCTGGACCTGAAACATTTGCTTGGTTTTTTTTTTCTCTGAAAAGATCACCAAATTCTGCACTACTTTTCCCATAGATAGTAATATACATATGTACATTTCTTATTTACATTATTTTTGTAAAGTTGTGAAATCAAATATATGTTCTAAACTTTAATATTTCATTTTGCAAAGTTGATTATTACTTTGTAATATTATTGAAAAAGTAATAAAGAAATAAAAAATAAGATAGTAATATACCAGCTGATGACGTGTTTTTGAATGGGACAAGATGGGACCACTTTTCCATGGTATCTCAACCTGAAGTTCTTCAAATTATTTCTAACATGAACTACTCAAATTACCCATTGCTCTACTCAAATTAGTATGCCACGATACCGTGAAGTTCATAATGAGCATAGTAAATTTCTGCCTCTCTACAGAGGACCTACCATCCCCTTTAAAGAGAGCTTCTATTAGACTGGCGTTAAAGAAATTATCCGCTGATCCAGCCATATTATAAAGTTACCATCCCATCTTGTTCTTCCCGTTCTTAGGTAAAGTAATCAGAAATGTTGTCTTGTGCCAGTTATCAGATTTTCTCACAAAGTATCCCATATTGGACCAACATCAGTTTGGGTTTCGTAAGCACCATTACAGAGAAACTCTTATGTTGTTCAAATGTAGTATGACAGGGTTTTGATTCAGGTACCAAGTCCATGCTTATGTTACTCGATTTATTATCGGCTTTTGATATAGTGAATCATAATACCACGCTTCCCCGTCTTGTAATTTCTGGTTCCATTCTAACCTGGTTCATATCTTTTCTTTCTCACCGTACTCAACAGGTTAAGATCAACTCTGAACTGTCTTCTTGGCACCCTATTCATACAGGTGTACACAGGGTTCAGCACTATTAGTGGCCCTTTTTAACATTTACTTAACACTCTTGTGTCATCACTTGGCTAACCTTGGGGTCCACTATAAACTATATACGGACGCCATTCAGTATATGTTCCCTCTAAAATCATTATGGACTTTGACCACCCAATTTGTGTCCCTGTGTCTGGCCACCATTTGCTATTGACTTTGCCACAGCAGATTAACGCTAATTGTGGATAAGTCTGAAATAATCATTCTATCTAATTTTCCAAGTGAAAATATCCACAAACGTTAATATTTGATAGCCAACATAAACCTATTCTTTCTGAGGTATGCAATTTGGGGGGTTGTCCGTGATAATGCTCTTAACTATGAAGTCTCACATCAGATCTGTAATCCGTGCTTTGTTTGTGAAACTATGACTATTGCGACGCTTGAAACCATTCCTTAATATTTCTGACCTTTGAACTGTTCTTCAATCACTTATATTTTCTGGATTGGTCTTCCTCATTGGTCTTCCTATGCACATGCTGAAATCTATGCAAATTGTTCAAAACTCTGCCACACGATTATTAACTGGTACAAAGATACATGAGCACATAACTCCTGTATTACAGTCATTTCATTGGCTCCTGATTTACTGGCACATCTAATATAAAATGACTGTCATCATACATACATAGTCTTTTGCATTATGTCTTCTACACTGTCTATATCCCATCATGTAATTTGCAGTAATCCACTCAGCACTCTTTGGAAATTCCTAAAGAAAGGGCCTTTTCAACAGCAGGCCCTATGTTATGGAACTCCTTTCCTCCATCCATAAGTAAAATCAGGGAATCCAAGGCTTTTAAAACCCATCTTTTCAAAGAGCCGTTCAAATCTCACTCCTAGAATCCAAGTTACTTCCTCTCTGAAAATCTGAACTCAATAGCTGTCTTCTAGCAGCTATTGTTTACTTATTTGTTTTTTATATGATGACGTGCATGTCATTTGATGTATTTTATGTATGTACAACTTGGAACCTGTCCTGAACTTTGGAGGGCATGGGTAAGAAATATTTTAAATAAATAATAAATAAATAATGGGAATACAAATAAAAAGGTATTTAAAGCATATCATAGTTCAATGTAACAAGGTAGAGGGGTTGCATTGAGTAGACTAAGAATATGGGGGAGGTGTCATAGGCAGGGCATTTCTTGAGGGTTTCAGCATGTTCTAGTTAGTTGAGATAGGATCAATCCCGAACAGGTTCTGCATAAAAGACTTTAAGCTGGTTAGGGTGAAGCATCATGTTTCAGGAAGGCAGACCTAAAAAGCCATGCTGTGCATTGTTTCCTGAATCTGAGGTAATCTTTGATGGCTCTTACTTCTTTTGGTATAGTGTTTCACAGTTTGGTTCAGGACAATTTGGCCTTGGCCTTGGATGGAGTGCACAAGTTGATCTCTTGAGAGGAGCAGAGCATTTTTAGTGGAGCAAATAGATTCAGCTACTGTCTCAGGTATACTGGGCCCTTGTCACTGAGTGCTCGAAGACTATTGAGAGGATTTTGACCCTGCTAATAATCAGGCCGATTCAATATAAAGTGCACCTCTCCTGGGTGCGCGATTCTCTATTTGAATGAGGCCGGGCGCTAATAAGGAGGCACTAGGGACAATAGCACAAACCTAACGCCTCCTTAATTAGCGGAAGTGGCGGCTGTCAGTGGGTCCCACAACCGATGCTTAATTTTACCGGCGTCAGTTGTTGAACCCGCTGACAGCCACAGGTTCGGAAAACAGACGCCGGAAAAATTGAGCATACACTTTCCCGGTGCTGTCTATGATTAATGCCTGCCTCTGGCCTGAATGGGTAGACAGTGTAGGCCGTGTAGGATAAGATGTATTCTGTTAGTTTCAAATCCAGCAGCAGGCATTCTGCAGTGTTTTGGATAAGTTGAAAGTTGTAGACCTGCATATAGTGAATTGCAGTAGTCCAATGACCTGTGATAACCAGGGCGAGTATTATTGTTGACAGATCTTCTCTTGTTAGATAGTGTCTTAGGTTTTAAATGTTGCAAATTTGTAGGAAGGAGGTTTTGACCACTGTAGACATTTGGTGTGAATGGTTAGATAGGTGTCTGTCTATAGTCAGCCCTAGGAAATTTGGCTTCTTTTCAGCTAGGAAGTGTCTTGCTGCTCATAGTTCAGGAGGATGGGGGAGTTTGAAGGCTGGTTTAACAATCTACAGCACTTCTGTTTTGGTTAAACTGAGGCACTATTTGTTCTCTGTCATTCAGGTACGAACTGCTTGTAGGAATGAGATTGTTTTTATCTAGGAGTTCTATATAAGAACATCCTAGAATATATTGAATTTGTTGTCTGAATAGAATTGGTAAGCAAAGCCTGATTATCTAATGGTGCGGCTAGAGAGTGAATGTAAATGTTGAATTATAGTGGCAAGAGGATTTAGCCCTGTGGTACTCTGTACTTGAGTTCCTATGGGGTTGGAAAGGTGCCTGTACCCTTAATGATCCATCTTTTAGGAAGGATTGGAATTAGTTTAGCATTTTGCCCTTGACAGTGAGGATCTTAAATCCTTAAAGATCTTAATCCTTAAAGTGAGGATCTTAAATCCTTAAAGATCTTAATCCTTAAAGATTAAAATATCTTTCAAATGTCTGTAAGAGGGTTTTGTCCATGAAAATAACCTTCAACACCCTTTGTGATTTCACTTTTACAAGGGAATCTCCTCCACTGTAACAGGAAATGTATTTGCCATATGAAGACTCACTGTGATAGTTTCAGGAATGCAATGCATTAGTGAAAGTTTGGGGTAATACTCAGGACAACGACTAAGCTGGTTCTAATTCTGGCTCTGCCACCATCTTCCTGTGATGTTAGCCAAGTGACCTTATCTCCCTGTGTCCTACTTCTAGCTCTTCTATGGAGTCTCTACTATGGCCTTGCAATTTGGGTACTTATAATAACAATATTGTGTTTTTGGCTTATCTTTTTGAGAAGTTGTTATATAGTGTAATTGTGCTAAAGAAGCTTCCTTTGAGATTTACCCTAGGGATGGCTACATGCTGATGTGCTATAGTTGCAAAGCACATTGGAATGACATGGAGAAAGTTTTGACTGTATGGACTGGGGTCACGGAGACAAAGTAATGGAGAAAATCAGATTCCTTCTGATGTGGTGGAATTGGATCTGAAAAAAATACATTGCTATCCTGGTTCAAAGATCAAGATTAATGGCCTAAGGTTGGAACAGGTGAAAAGGAGTAGAGGCACAAGGAAGGGATCCCTTTCATCTCATCTCTTGTTCTCTAGATCCAAAGAACCAGTTAGAAAGTTTATAAGACAGGACTTGATGAATGAAAATGTGAGGCTGGAGTACTGACCCACAAAACTTTCCTTTCCATGGACGACATTCTTTTGTATGTTACAGAACCAAACAAGTCAATACCAAGGTTTTTTGAATGATTTTGATAAATCTCAGTTTATAAAGTAAATCAAGGCATGATAGAACCCCAGAAGAGATACCTCATTTGAGCTGGTGCAGATATTTAGGTATCGCATTAACCAGAAATGCTAAGATCTTATTTAAATTGAATTACAATTCCGCAATAGAGAAAGACCAGCAAGGTAGGTAGGAATGTGCTGCCTAGATTTTATTCCCTGTTTTAATTTCTTTCCTTTCAAATTCCTGTAGAGTTTTTCAAAAAAGTTGAATAAATGAATATCTAAATGTGTCTGTTGAGGCTGAAATTCCAGGATTAAATGTATAGTATTACAGATAAGAAAAGAATCAGGAGATCTGACTTGACCAAACATAGAATAATATTGAAGCATAAATGAGCTATTGGCCTGGCTGAGAAATAAGAAGGACACTGCTTGTTTCCAACTGGAGAGGGAGAAATGTGAATAAAGATATTTTCCATTTGTAGGCAGTACATGATGGAGGATGACATATTTGATGTCCACCAAGCAGGATAGAAATCTCGGTGGATCATGTTTGATGATCTCAAGATAGCAAAACAGTGTGACATGGTGGTGGCCAAAGTCACAGAGATGCTAGGGTGTATAGGCAGAGGCATAGCCACTAGAAGCAACAGGGAAAGCATGCAGAGTCATGGCTTTGGGAATACCTTCCAACTTAGATTTATAGAAGGGGTGGATGTGGGTATGGGAGGGGGTTGTGGTGGAGGTGTGGGCGGGGTGTGGGCGGGGTATGGTGATGTGGGTATAGTTATGTGTGGAGAATGTAGGTGTGGTGTATGTGTGGGGTGGGGGGAGGTGGGTGAGGTATGTGGGTATGTGTGTGGGGAGGTATTTTTGGTCTATGGGGGCTATAAGGTTGTGTGTATGTGTACAAGTGTGAGTGGGGTGTATGTGTGTATGTGGGAGGATGGATGTGTATGAGATATATGAGGTGTGTTTGTGTTTGGATGCATAGAGGGTGATGTGGGTTGTGGTTCTGGGGGAGTTGTGTGGGGGATTATGGCTGTGTGAGTGTGTAGGAGTGTGAAATGTATGAGGGTTAGGGTATGGTTGATGCAAGTCTGTGGGATATGTGCACATGTGGTGGTGTGTATCTGGGGTGTAAGCAGCCCTGGGATTTGCCAATAGGCATCCATTATACCTGTGCCTAGGGCATCAAACATTTAGGGGCAGCAGGTTGGCTAAGATTTGCCACCTTCTAGCTCTGCTGAATCTCATTCAGCAGGGAACAGCCTTCTGCTACCCTGAAACAAACTTTTGCAGGATGTGAGGTGGTAAAAGGACGAAAAGTGCTTAGGGGAGGCAAAATCCTAAATCTGTTCCTGGGTGTAAGTGTGTACATGTGTGTCTGTGATTGAGAAATGGTGGGGGAGATGGCATCTTTCAGCACCAACTACATCAGTTATTTTCCCTGTCTCTCTGTGGGTGGGGTAGGTGTAGGGGTGTGTGTGTATGTGTGTGTGTGTGTGTGTGTGTGATGGGGAAGTGAGAGCATGCGGGTGTGTTGTGTATATTGGAAGCTGTATGGTCCATATGTGTGTGTATGTGTGTCTTTAGAAGCACCCTTGGGTGCCACATTGAGCCAGTTGCTTCAGTTATTTTCCCTGTCTTTGTCTCGAGTTTGCCTCTGTTGCTCTACTAGAAAGTTCTGGAAAGGTGCGTGTGGGTGTGTGTGAGATGCAGCTGGGGGACAGGAGGAGGGGGACGGGGAAAGGATGATGGGCTTTTTGAATAAAGAGCTCTAACGGTTTCCCATAGAAAACAATGGGGATTATTTGGTTGCTCAAATCTCCGAAAATTCAGGCACAATGAGGTCAATGTTAAGCAACATGGCAAGCGGACAAAATTTATGCAGTTAAAGTTAGCTGGATAAATTGTCATGGATATTCAGCAGAGAACTAATGTTTAGGTGCTCTGCTGAATATAGCTGGAAAAAGTCCTAGTTAGCCCAATAAATTTATCCGGCTATCTTTAGGATTGTTCTCTGGTATGACCAGACTGACTATTGAAGTTAACCCGATAAATAATCTGGTTAATGTAACTCCCCCTCCACCCCTCAGAATGCTTCCAACTTATCCAACTAACTTTATCCAGCTAAACAGCTGGATTTATTGGAGATGATCAGAGTGCTGGGAAATTTAGAACCAGCGGTTTGTCTGGCTAAATCCAGAGTTTAACTGGACAAACCATCTGAATATTGACCCGAATGTTTCTAGTTTTCAAGCTCCTCTAGATTGGCATATTATCTTTTTCAATGTCGGATCTGGTCAATTTCTATCCTTTTTTGGAGAATTATTGTGCCCATAGACCAGGGCCAGTTCAAGGCAATCTGCTGTTTGAGGCGAGGGATGAGATGGTGCTCCCTCTTTCCCCTCCCAAGGCATGTATAGGTCAAATCAAGAGGGCCCAGGGTGGGGGAGGCTTCCCTTGCAGTCTGGCCCTTTTGGTGATTTGAAATGCTGAAGAAGGGGGAAAAGGAGGGTCAGAATTCCCAGAGGAGTGACAGAGAGAATATCAGGAAGTTGGCAACCCTGCCATGCTCCTAGAACCCTACCACCTGCCTCCCACATTTCCCAAGCATTTGCCCCCTGGAGAAGTGGGAAATAGGTGAATGCTAGGGGTCTGTGTGTAGCAGACTCCCTTCAGGTTGGTGCAAGGGTATTAGATGCCCCAGGAGGACCTTACAGCCTTGTGCCTCATCCTTCCCAGCCCTCACCACACACAATTAAAAACTGTGCAGTTGTAAAAACATATTTTAACACAAAAAAAGACATTTATTATCTTTTAGGTTAAAAATATCACAACAAACCTTCCATATCAAATAGCACTAAATGCCAGCACTCAAACAGTAACAACCCTACCTATGAAAAATCAACATTGCAAATATTACACCAGGCCTTAAAACACCAATGCACCTCCTATTATGAAAACACAAGAAGCCAGGCTGCTATAAATCCCTACACAGAAACTTTAACCCAGCAGAATACCTCACCTTGGTCACAAATTCAGAACACAGACAGACTCTCACCAAATACAGAATAAAGTGACTATAAAGTATAAATAGAAATGTGTAGACAAAAACTGAACTGGAAACTGCAACAATGGAAAAACAAAAAAACACCATCATTCCTCATAAAGCAATAATAACATCAAGAAATATAACACAACAATCATAATAGTAAAACTATGCAAATACAAAGAATAAATATTTCAAATCAGATGTCAATCAGAACATCGTTCATTAATTAAACTCAAGAAAAATTTTACAACCAATAAAATATGTCGAAACAATAGACACATCGAATAACACCCAACAATTAAAACTAATAAGAATTAAAAAAATTCTCTGCTCGCCATAACTGGGACCTTTTGATTTTCAATCACCCTGAGATTATTGTGGATTGGGAGAAGGGGGCCACACAAATGTTATCCTCTTTCTTATGCACACACACACTTACACACTCCTTCTCTCACACATACACAAGCTCTCTGTCCTTCACACACAAACACACCCTCTCCCTCTCTCACACACACACACACACACACACACACAAACACACACATGCATTCTCTCAGGGCCTCCCCCTCTCTTCTTGGGTCATGGCAGGATGGGGTTTGCTGCAGCTCCGCCAGACCTCGCTCTTTGGGCCTTAGTGGGATGGGCTCTGCTGCAGCCCCACCGGGCCTCACTCTTTGGGTTATGGGAGATGGGGTCCATCGTGTCCCTGCCAGGTCTTGCTCTTCAGCAAGATGAGGCGGCCGCTGCAGGAGTTTTTGGGGGGAAGGGAATTTTTGCAGCTCCCAAAATGTTGACACTTGAGGTGGCCGCTTCACCTTGCTTCATGATAGAACCACCCTTGCTACAGAAGACAGATGGATGGACTGACAATTCTTTCCTTGGAAAGTATAGAAAGGTGGTGATTTTACCTCTGTATAAGTCATTATGAGACCACATCTGGAGTATTATATCCAGTTCTGGAGGCCATACCTCCAAAAGGATATGGACAGAGTGGAGTGGATCCAGAAGAGAGATACCAAAATGATGCAATTTCCATACCTAAACCCTATGAGATTTACAGATCTAAATATGTATTTTCTAGAGAAACGGACAGTCAGGGAAGATACAATAGAGACATTCATACAGCTCAAAAGTATAAACAATGCACAAGAAGCAAATGTTTTTCAGCAGAAAGGAAGTTCATGACATAAGACAATAAGCAGGTAGACTCAAGAGTAATATCAGAAAATATTTCTTCACAGAATGGATAGTGGATGCATGACACGGTCTTCCAGGGAAGGTGGTGGAGGGAGGGAGGAGAGAACTTAAAACAGAAAAAAAGGACACCAGAGAGAGAAAACAAAAAAGAGACAAGATTAAAGATTGAGAAAACAGAAAATTGAGACAGAAAATCAAGCTAGGGACACCAAAGGAAACTATTTTATTATCTGATGGAGAATATTTATAACTCTTCAATGTTTGAAACTGAGACATGTACACGTTGACAACAGCTGGATTAGGTTGGCAGATTTAAATTTTTCTGGTGCATAATTCATTCTCTTGTATGTAGGACATATCTGCCAGCCCTGAGGTTTTGTATTGGGGTTGAAATATTTAGTGGTTTCAAAATTCAAAGAATGTGCTTTTAGGTATATTTTGAGAGTAGATTCTTACTGGACAACTACCCCTCTGCACAAATGAACTGCTTGCCTAGGATGGCATTACGTGGAAGAAATGTCCCAGATTTGCCCACCAGAAATCCGGTCGCCTCATTCTAACCTCGCTGCACCTGTAAATGATGTTCAGACTCAAATAATTCAAAATTATTGTTAGGAAAAAAGAGAAACCAATGAATGGCTCCATTATAGAATCCACAGGGATTGGCCGGGGGAAGGGAGGACAGGGGGCTGCACAGTAATCATTTGCACAGGGCAGCAAAATAGCAGGAAATAAACTGGGCAGACTAGATGGGCCTTTCAGTCCTTATCTGCTGGCATATTCTCTGTTTCTCTAATTGCATGTTTGTATTGGATCTTAAAAAGTAGCTGAGAGGATTTCAATATAGACATGAACAATGTTAATATTATGGCTATAATTCAGATTGTTTCCTTAATAGAATTTCAAAGCTGACACCTGTTTTGAGCACCCCTGGCTGACTTTCATCCCTGCCTTCGAGGCTGGTATCGCAGATAGGTGGAGGAACAATGGAAGACTTTGTATAGAGTTTTGGTTCAAAGGAACTAAGGTTAAACGTTTGACCAGATAGAGAAAGTTTAAGCTCAAGAAACAAGATATATTTAAATTCCAACAGACAGAAAGCTGGCAATATTTAGTCATCTTTTTGGGAAATCTGGGTAATATGTTGTGGAGCATAAAGAAGGGAAAAGACTTGAAAAAGAGTTTCTCCTGATTGTATTAAATATTAAAAAGTGAATTCTAAAAGCCCAACGTGAGCCTAAGTTAGGTGATACGTGGGTTTCTCGGTCCAGGCGCTCCGCATGGATTTTAAGAAGCACCCAAGTACGTGCGTATCTCCTGGTACGCACAGAAATCAGAAGGTTAAAAAGGGGCGGGGCCTGGGCATGGATGGGACATGAGCAATCCGGGAAGGTCACTTGAAATGTGCATGTAAGTAATTATGCGCACAAGCACGTACCTGGGTCCCCTACCGCGAAACTTCACTTCTACTATGGATAGCTTGCAAGTTTTAAAATAAAAAAATCAGGGCTAGTTAGCGGGATTTGAATGGTCGGGACTAATAACATAAAAGAGAGGAAGGTTAATTAGTGGGGTTAGGAAGTCAGGAGCCTTTACCTGGGCAAACTGGGAATGAATTGAAGAAACTGGTAATTGCATCGGCGCGCATATCTAATAAAATCCCCCCACTTACACAGTAGAGCCAGCATTTGTGCACACAAGTGTGTGTCCATACAAAATTGCACGCACATGTACGTGCATACAGATGATTTTATATCACACACACACACACATACGCACAAATGTTATAAAATGGCCGTGTCCATTTGTGTGAGCCACCATTCGCACGAACAAGTATGCCTACGCAGTTATTTAAAAGTTACCGTCCCTGAGAACCCTTAATTGAGTAAGGCTGGTGTAGAGAAAAAAGGAGTGCAGATTTTAGATTAGCACTGAGAATAATTCTTTCACCACACCTTCACCAACATGGCAGGAATATAACTGGAAGACAATTCTATTCTGTTTCACATTTCTCTACCACCTTCCTCAAGGAGACCCAAAACAGTTTGGAATGCATTGTACAATAGTAATAAATACAATAAAATGACCTCACATCACAGTATACACAATACAATGAATAGATTCTAGTTAGACAATAGTCACACAAATCAATGTTGGAAATGATGTAACTTGGTTTTGAAAGCATGCCCATATTTTTGGGACTGTCCCAAGTTGGGGCACTTTAGGAACAGCGTGCAGCAGACATTGCAGGAGATGACAGGAATTACCTTCGTCAAAGGTCCGTCACTGGCATCTGACGGGTCAAAAGGGAAGTGGTGCAATTGAGCACTATTGTCATTGTTCCACCCCTTATCTGCCTCCTCTTGCCCATGTCCATTCCCCCATCCTTGCCTCCATTTATTGTCCCCTCCCTCCTTGGCGTCCTCCTTTTCTCCCTCCATCATCCCTTGCCATCATCCTTCTCTTCACCTCCTTTTTGTTTCTGTGGTCTCTTAATTCATTTTTCATGGTGCAAATTCACGGGCACCCATACAAACTAAACGCCACAGAGGTCCATTATATACCCTCCTCAAATAAAGACCAAAAATGCAAAGTACCTGCTTAGAAACATTACTGTGCCAAAATAAAAAAAAAAAAAATTAAAAAAAAAAAGAAACATTACTGTGCCTCCCCCGAAAAATAAAATGTATTGGGATTGATTAGCTAGCACACCACCAACATGCAGTGAATGTTTACATAAAGTTCTGGAAATAACAATATATGGGAAGGATAATGGCACAACATTTACAAGTCTTGGAAAAATATGAACAGAAAGGGACCTCAGCACACTAAAAAAAACTTCAGGAAGCCTTGCAAAATAGTAACAAGCATCTGCATTTAGAAAAATGTAATACATAGTTTGTGCATTTGTTTGGATCTGAATGGAAAAACAGGATCAATGAGTCGATATTCAGTTCCTCTCAGGGCAATCGAACTGAATAAATGCAGTCCCTGAAAAAAATCTGAACCCTTTTCAGCTCATTCAGTTCATTCCATTAAAGTCTATGGGGGAAGCAAAGCAATGAATTTTTTGTACTCCAAGTCAGACAGAGTGGAGCTGGTTGGGGAGGGGGACGAGAAAGGAGCAGGACTAATCATGTTTTTCAACCAGTTTATCCTAGTTGGCAGCTGCATGTCATGATTCATAATTTTTTTTAGGTGAAACTGAAACTATTAACATTTTGAGCAGTCACCATTTTGTTCAGTCATTCCTTTGCTGGATTTCAGAGATAGAAGGCAAAGATTCTGTAGCACCTGGCTTCAAAACTTAAAGGTGAATTTTAAAAGTCCTATGGGTGCCGAAGCCGGAAGATATGCGGATTTTAAAAAGTGCACGAGTACACACATATCTCCCAGTATGCACACAAAACCTTTTTTTACAAAAAGAAGGTGGGATGTGGGCATGGTCTAGGTAGGGTATGGGCATTCCAGGAAATATGAATGAAACCAGCTCGTAAATATTTAGATACACTAGCGCACACCAGGTTCCCTAGCTGCATAACTTTACTTCTGCTATGGATGGCATGTAACTAATAATAACAAAACAAATGAGGCTAGTTAGCAATGTTTTAAGAGCTGGGGCTAAAAGGGAAAAAGGAAAAAAGGAAGGCTTATTAATTAGGGGAGTTAGGAAGTCCTATCTTTTAACTGCGTAAACTGGGAATGGGCTGGGAAATCTGGTAATTGCGTCGGCACTCGTATGTACCCAAATCCCCCCACTTACGCAGTAGAGGTGGCATTTATGTGCACATACACGCTTTCATATAAAATTGTGCACACATGAACATGCATACAGCCTATTTTTTTTATCATGTGTATGCATATGCGTGTGTATGTTATAAAATAGCTGATTCCATTAGCTCAAGCCGGCATATGCGCATATACATGCACCCGTGAGGCTGTTTTTTCATCATGTGCGCACATATTCATGCCTATGTTATAAAATGGCCGCATCCATTAGCTCAAGCCGGTATATGTGTATATCATCAAGCACCCATATCATCAAGCACTGATATCATCAAGCACTCATACTGATCTAGCCAAACTCCAGCAAGCACGCATCTGAGTCGTTTCAATCATACTCCAGCTCACATCAGAATCGCTACAAACCTCACCAAAATACAGCCTACGGCACTCATCCTGTTCACACCAGTCACCATCCAATACTCAGCCGGAACTCACCTAAAGCCACCCAACTCGCATCAGATCTCAACAAACAGACGCTGGATAGCAACAGGATCAACAAACAAACTCCAGCTCGCATCCAGATCTCTTCCCATCAAACTCCATCTCTCAGCAATTACTTCATACACCATCAAGCAAGTTTTCGGTCCCTACATAAATAATCCAATTCTCTCACAGACCCCATCTAAATTCAGCATGCAAAAATCATCCTAATCTAACCAAGCTCGGACAGAATACCCGCACAGCACCCACTTTCTCTAAAAACATCCCCCAACACTCCTCCTTTCTCTCAAACAGCTCCCACCTGCTACACTTAAAAACATCTGGAAATTTATCAGACAGTCCAATGATGACGACACCTACTACCATGCCTCACCAGACAAGACAAAGATACCTAATAAACATTCCACTAGCGAAAAATATCATAAACATACTATCTCTAACCTTCTTCCTCATAAATGCTCAATCCTTAACCAAAAAATACATACTACTAATACCTGATATACTACAAGAAAAAAACCCTGATTTCATAGCTATAACTGAAACATGGTTCAAAAATACCGATCAAATCCTAATGAACCAAATTGACAGCAGTACATACGACACTTTCTCAATCCCTCGCAAGAACCGAAGAGGAGGTGGTCTGCTACTCATTATAAAGAAGCATTTCTCAGTGAAAATGATCCCACACAATCTCCCAAAACAATTTGAAATATCTCTTTTTGACTCACAAAACCTACTAATATGCCTAGTATACTGCCCGCCCAAGCTTCTAGACAACGATATCTCTCCGCTACTAGAATTCCTAATAACAAACATCAGGATGAAAAAACCTACTATCATTCTCAGCGACTTCAATCTGCACACAGATGCAAATCCCAGATCTCAAAACTGCCAAACCCTACTAGACATGCTATCAAGTCTAAACTGCAACCTGCAAGTGAACAACCCCACACATAAAGCCGGACATACACTGGACCTGATCTTCACTAATAACTATTTCTCAGACACTTCTATTTCATACAAAACAGTCCCCTGGTCCGATCACTACCTCCTACAATGCAGGACGAAAGCTAAGATCAACAACACGAATAAAACTAATGAACCACAACAAGCCTTCAAATACCAGCCACCCTTCCAAACAAACCTTCTCCAACAAGAACTTGGGAAACAACTAGCAAATCTGGACCTATCAAATATAAACAACGCTAGCAATTCCTGGTGTCAAATTACAGAAGACACCGCAAACTAGGGATGTGAATCGTGTCCTCGATCGTCTTAACGATCGATTTCGGCTGGGAGGGGGAGGGAATCGTATTGTTGCCGTTTGGGGGGGTAAAATATCGTGAAAAAATCGTTAAAAATCGAAAAATTGAAAAATCGAAAAACCGGCACATTAAAACCCCCTAAAACCCACCCCCGACCCTTTAAATTAAATCCCCCACCCTCCCGAACCCCCCCCAAATAACTTAAATAACCTGCGGGTCGTTAAAAATCGAAAAATCGAAAAACCGGCACATTAAAACCCCCTAAAACCCACCCCCGACCCTTTAAATTAAATCCCCCACCCTCCCAAACCCCCCCCAAATAACTTAAATAACCTGCGGGTCCAGCGGCGGTCCGGAACGGCAGCGGTCCGGAACGGGCTCCTGCTCCTGAATCTTGTCGTCTTCAGCCGGCGCCATTTTCCAAAATGGCGCCGAAAAATGGCGGCGGCCATAGACGAAAAAGATTGGACGGCAGGAGGTCCTTCCGGACCCCCGCTGGACTTTTGGCAAGTCTCGTGGGGGTCAGGAGGCCCCCCACAAGCTGGCCAAAAGTTCCTGGAGGTCCAGCGGGGGTCAGGGAGCGATTTCCCGCCGCGAATCGTTTTCGTACGGAAAATGGCGCCGGCAGGAGATCGACTGCAGGAGGTCGTTCAGCGAGGCGCCGGAACCCTCGCTGAATGACCTCCTGCAGTCGATCTCCTGCCGGCGCCATTTTCCGTACGAAAACGATTCGCGGCGGGAAATCGCTCCCTGACCCCCGCTGGACCTCCAGGAACTTTTGGCCAGCTTGTGGGGGGCCTCCTGACCCCCACGAGACTTGCCAAAAGTCCAGCGGGGGTCCGGAAGGACCTCCTGCCATCCAATCTTTTTCGTCTATGGCCGCCGCCATTTTTCGGCGCCATTTTGGAAAAGGGCGCCGGCTGAAGACGACAAGATTCAGGAGCAGGAGCCCGTTCCGGACCGCTGCCGTTCCGGACCGCCGCTGGGCCGGCAGGTTATTGAAGTTATTGGGGGGGGGGGGTTCGGGAGGGTGGGGGATTTAATTTAAAGGGTCGGGGGTGGGTTTTAGGGGGTTTTAGTGTGCCGGCTCACGATTCTAACGATTTATAACGATAAATCGTTAGAATCTGTATTGTATTGTGTTCCATAACGGTTTAAGACGATATTAAAATTATCGGACGATAATTTTAATCGTCCTAAAACGATTCACATCCCTACCGCAAACAATATAAACCCTGAGAAAATTAAACGGCTAAAAAATCATAGGGAACAACAGAACCTATGGTTCAACACACAGCTAAGAAAAATGAAATCCATCCTTAGAAAATATAAAAAAGAATGGCAAAAATACAAGTGTCCCATGACACTGCAGAGATATCACATGCAACTAGCTGCCTATAAAAAAATGATACTGAATACTAAATGTGACTACTACAGCAAAAAGATCTAAAACTCCTCCCACAACGCTAAATCCCTCTACAACATAGTTAACAACCTCATCTCTGAAATCATCAACCCCAACACATCCGAATCCAAAAATTTGAGCCATGATTTAGCAACATTCTTCAAGAACAAAATATCCAAACTAACGGATGCCCTCAATAACTCCCCGATTGAAGAAATCCAAACACACACTTCAACCACAACACCCTGGTCTAACTTCGAACCTATCTCATCAATGGAAACTGAAAAAATGCTTAGAAAAATAAACTCAGCTCGACATGAACTAAGACACCATCCCCACACGAGATCTAAAGGAAATTGCTCATTCAATAGCCCCTACAGTAGCAGCAATCATCAATAAATCTCTCGAAGAAGGGGAGCTCCCAGTGAAATTAAAAACAGCAACAATCAGACCAATACTAAAAAAAAAGAACCTGAACCCAAACGACATGAACAACTACCGTCCAATATCAAATCTACCCCTACTTGCAAAAATGACAGAGAAAACGGTACTGAAACAACTTAATGAACACCTAGAGAACTGCAAAATACTATATCCCACCCAACACGGATTTAGGAAAAACCTCAGCATGGAAACTCTACTGCTCAACATATCCAACAATATACTAAGAGGCCTTGATAACAATTTAGGTCACATACTAATCCTTCTCGACCTCTCAGCGGCATTTGACACGGTCGACCACAAAAAGCTAATATCTAGTCTAGCAAACATAGGACTCTCTAGCAAAACTCTTGAATGGTTCAATTCTTTTCTAAAAGATAGATACTTCAAAGTTGCCATCAACAATGAAACATATCAAGCCATCCCCCTCGAGACAGGAGTCCCACAAGGATCTGCTCTCTCAGCCACACTCTTTAATATTTATCTACTTCCTTTATGCCATCTTCTCTCTAGCCTAGGCGTATCTTATTACATGTATGCTGACGACATACAACTCCTCATTCCAATTACATCAACCATCGAAGATGCATTGACACTTGCTACCTCACACTTGGAAGCTATAAAAAAGATGCTAATCCACCTAAAACTATGTCTAAACATGAGCAAAACAGAATGCATCCTAATCGAAAGAAAAAAATCAGGACCCAAAACCACCCCATCCTTCAACATATACAACATCCACATACAACTTAAAGACAACGCAAAAGACCTCAGTATCTGGATTGACAGCGAATTATCCTACAAAAAACACATCTCAACTAAAACAAGAGAAGGTTTCCACAAACTCCAAATACTCAAACACCTAAAACCAATGCTTCACCACCAAGATTTCCGAACCATCTTACAATCTCTCATCTTCTCCAGCCTTGACTACTGCAACGCACTCTTGATAGGTCTACCTAAAGCGACCTTAAAACCACTTCAACTTTTACAGAATGCCGCAGCAAGAGTCCTAACTGGCAAAAAGAAATCAGACCACATTACTCCCATGCTCAATAGTCTACACTGGCTTCCAGTGGAAAAAAGAATCGATTTCAAAATACTTACATTTCTGCACAGCGCAATTCACGAAACAGACAACACGGCTTTCGACAATGTCATACATGTACACAGACTGCAACGTACAATGAGAACAACAAGTAAATTACAACTTGAAATACCATCACTCCCATTAGCCAAGCTATCCAACACAAGGAAAAGAGCCATATCCATAGCTGGTCTGAAATTATGGAACTCTCTACCTGAACACTTATCCGCTCAAACCAACATCAAGTCATTTAAAAAAGAACTCAAAACTTGGTTATTCTGTTAAGCATTCAAAGATGGTATTGGTTAATATCACACATCATTTATTTATTTATTTATTTATTTATTTAACGTTTCTTTTATACCGATGACCGTTCGCACATCGCATCGGTTTATAGCGAACACAAACCATTGGGCAGAGCCCTTACATAAAACAGAATATAGTGAGCTAGGTAACATATAACTAATGTTTGGGAGGAGCCCTTACATAAAACACACATCCACGGTTAGAAGCCATGGGTATATGCTAAGTACTTGAACTATAACAATAACTATATACACAGTTGGTGCGCAGTACCAAATCGACAGGCAAGAGGCGTTCATACCAGGATATCAGTGTAACATTCGTAGAGTAACATTCCTAGTGGGGAATTATGTAATGGGGGGTGTGGTGGAGTAAGCCTGCTGGAAGAGCCAGGTTTTAAGCTTCTTTTTGAAAGCGGGGGTGTAGGTCTCAGTGCGAATATCATGGGGCAGTGAGTTCCATAACGTGGGGCCGGCAAGGGAGAAGGCTCTGTTCATTGTGGATGTGAGCTTAAATGATTTGATAGCTTGGGCTTGGAGTGTTCCTTGGAGTGCTGGGCGGGTAGGTCTCTTGGAAGTACGGGGTAAAAGGGGGGGGTTGAGCCAGTTGAGGTTGGAATTTAATAGACTCTTGTGTATGATCGATAGAGTTTTATAAAGAATTCGTGACTGTATGGGGAGCCAGTGTAGTTGCATGAGTGTGGGGGTGATGTGTTCTCTTTTCTTTGTGTTTGACAGAATCCGAGCGGCGGCATTTTGAAGGAGTTGGAGTGGCCTGGTGTGTATTGCAGGAATGCCAAGCAAGAGCGCATTACAATAGTCAACCTTCGACAAGATAATAGCTTGAAGGACCGTACGGAAATCATTGACATGTAGCAAGGGTCTGAGCTTCTTTATTGTTTGCAGTTTATAGTAGCAATCCTTTATGATGGATTTGATGAATGGTTTGAACGAGAGGTGATTATCAATAATAACTCCTAGGTTACGAGTGTGTGACGGGAAGTTGGTAGCAGAGTAGGCAGGAGGGATGTCTGGGAGCGGTTGCTTATTCGATATGACTAACAGCTCGGTTTTGTTGGTGTTAAGGGCTAGGTGCATGTCCTTAAGGAGCTGATTGATAGAGGAGAGACAGGATTCCCAGCTGTGTAGAGCAGTTTGGATGGTGTCCGAGAAGGGGAAGATGATTTGTACATCATCAGCATATATAAAATGCTTAATGTGTAGATTAGAGAGTAGTGTAGTGAGGGGCAGCATGTATATGTTAAACAAAGTAGATGAGAGTGAGGAACCTTGGGGAACACCTTGGGGGAGACTGATGGGATCAGATTCATTGTTGTCGATAGTGACAGTGAATGTACGATTTTGGAGATATGATTGAATCCAATCAATGGCCTTGCCAGCGATCCCAATATTTCTGAGTATGTTGAGTAGGACATCGTGATTAACTGTGTCAAACGCAGCTGAGATGTCAAGTAATGCGATAAGGTAGGATGATCCTGAGTCGATTCCTTTGATAAGGGTATCGTGTAGGGAGAGGAGCAATGTTTCAGTGCTTAAATGCTTCCTGAAACCATATTGGGTTGGAGGGAAGATGTTATTCTGTTCTAGGTGATCGGATAGGTGTGTGTTTACTAGCTTTTCAAGAACTTTAGCTAGGAGGGGTAGGTTGGACACCGGTCTGTAATTAGAAAGGGTGGTGGGTTCAAGGTTGGCTTTTTTGAGGAGGGGTTTCACTATGGCTTGTTTCAGAGGAGTGGGGACGATGCCATGCTCTAGGGAACAGTTAAGAATATTCGAAATGGGTTTAGCGATAACATTGTGTATAGAAAGTAGGAGTTTAGAGGGGATAGTTTCAGAGGGGTGAGTGGAGGGTTTCATTTTCTTAAGTATGTTCTCTACTTCGAGGGAGGATGAGGACTCAAATGATGAAAGGGAGTTGGGGGAGTTGATGATGGGAAGAGAAATATTGAGATTGTTGTGCGAAAATTGTGCTGTGATGGAAGATACCTTGTTTTTAAAAAATTGCGCTAATTCGTTGCAGCGATTTGTGGAGGATATATCTGATTGTTGCGTGTGTATGGGAGAAGTCAGGTTAGCAACCATGGTGAAAAGAGCCTTGGGGTTGTATTGCAGACCGTTTATTTTATTGGTGTAGTATTCCCGTTTGGAATGTTGGATAGCATTTCTATAATCATGCATACGTTGATAGTAGAGAGTTTTGGTCGCGGGGGATTGGAGTTTGCGCCATGACCTTTCCGTGGCTCTGAGTTGGGTTTTGAGATTTCTGAGGGAAGGAGTGTACCAGGGCTTCTTGTTTTTTCTGTAGGGGTTGATAGTTTTCGTTATCAGGGGGCAGTGCTCATTGGCAATGCTGCGTGTGCAGTTAACCCAGGAGGATAATGCATTATCTGGGGATGATAGATCAATTTGCTTGTCTAAGTCTGAGCAAGCTGATGAAATGGTTTCTAAATCGCAGGATTTGCGAAATTTGAGGGAAATGGGCTGCCGGGGCATGGCCAATGGGCTTTGGGGGAGGGATAGTCTGGTCTCGATCAGAGAGTGATCAGACCAAGGTATTGCTGTACAACGAGGAGGACTGTTCACGCAGAAGGGCGAGTTTATAAAGATCAAGTCAAGGGTGTGGCTAGCCTTGTGTGTTGGGGAGTTTACTATCTGTTGGAAGCCCATAGCTTCAAGCGAGGCCAGAAAAGCTTCACAGGCAGGTGATTGTGGTGAGGTGTCCACATGCAAATTGAAATCTCCTAGGAGGATAGTGGGTAGGTCTGGGGAAAGTGAATTTGCAAAGAATTCAATAAGAGGGGATGAGTCTTTCTCCAGTAGCCCGGGGGGTGTATATATAAGACACAGTTGGAGTAATTTCGACTTGAATAAGCCAATTTCATATTGATGAGGGATGTCACATTTATGAGATAGGAGTTGGAGGTCCTTTTTTACAGCCAGGAGTAAGCCGCCTCCTCTCTTCTTTTTCCCCGGGATTGAAAAAATATCATAACTATCTATCGGTAGCTGGTTGATAAGGGGAGTGTCATGTTGTTTGAACCAGGTTTCAGTGATCGCGCATATTTCAGGATTCGAATCAGAGAGAATGTCTTGTAGAAGATGGGTTTTCTTTTGAAGAGATTGTGCATTAAAAAGGATGATAGAAATGAGAGATAGGCTGATAGCTTGAGTGCGAGTGATGGTGCGTATAGGTATGAGTCTTCTGTTTTTGAGAGGGGTTTTGTGGAAAGTGGTTTGATGCGTGGATATATGAGAGAATAGGGGGGAACTAAAAGGGTGGATTAATGTTTGATAAGCTACAGCACAATGCTCGCTAAAAGGAGGCATTGTGGACCAATAGTGTAAGGCTAGTAGCAGGGTTAGGGCGTACAGGGAAGGAAGCAAGAACAGGATAGCATTCAGGGTCCAACACAGGTACACGTAAAGGTTTGAGTATCGGAAGGGCGCAGTGGCAGCAGTAATGCATCACATACAATGCAGATTACATCATCAAATTAGTTACAATGAATAATAAGATTAGCACAAAGAGTCTCGTGCAGAGAGCTAAATGTTTGTATCCTAACTAGTGTAGGGGGAGGGAGGAGGGAATGGGTGCACAGAGGGAAGGTATACTCTACACAGATATATTCTTATCAAATTCACAACCGTTTATCAGAACGCTTATAAACTAGTAACTACATGGTTTGATCATAAATACATCTAGTGTTAAACGTCTTTTTTTCTGAAGTTACTTGTAAGTCTTTTTACTTGTTTAATTTTTTAATTGTTAATTTTTAATCTTAATTTTTAGTTTTTGATGTCACCGCTGTTTCTTTCAGTTCACTGTTAAATGTAACATGTTGTAACTGTAAACTGGGGTGAAGGCTGATAGCTATACCTCGGTATAGAAAAAAAATTGCTTAAATAAATAAATAAATATATATATGCGCCCACATGGAGTTAAAGAAAAGATTAGAAGAAAAGATAATCTACAGGAGAAAACAAAGTGAGCTAGTAGAGTCATTCCCTGATATTGCGCCTAGCTGTGGTTTGGGATGCTACTTACTAACAAGAGAGACTGTAATATCTGAGAAAGGGTTACAGTGTGTATCATAAGGGTAAGACTTATACTGTGATACTGTGGAGAGGCTGCAAGAAAAATACAAATGCAGTGTATGGAGTGTTTGAGGCAGCCTCCTACTCTCTTGCACTGTTTGACTTATTGTTAGTGCACATAATTACTCAGCAAGCATCATAAGTTTAGTGATTGTGCTCTGTTGCAAAAGTGACTGACCTGGTGTCTGTGTGATACAAACATTGTAGCATTAAAATCCCTACCTACTAGTAATCTGTTTTAATACAGTCCATGATGTCACTGGCATGAAGAAGCAAGAATGGCAATGGGAGGGGAAGAGGGAAGAAGCTGCCTTCAGAGAGACCTGGAGCTAGCACAAGTAGCAGTGGTGGTGACGTTGAGAGAATGAGAAGCATGTTGCGTCAGAGGTGGACCCTTGGGCCGAGGTGGGGTTTGCGCAACCCGTAGGTGAGGACCTACGGATCCCCATGTCAGCAGGTGGAGTGGGCTGAAGGTAGAGGCCTCTGGAGCTTCACCTATACCAGCCCTCGTTCCCCACGGGTTGAGCCTTTGGGTGCCGGGGTCGGCAGGACTTAGGTGGGCCTCGAGGTTGGTTAACAAGATAGGTTGGTTCAGCCTAGAGGCAGCAGCCGGTAGATGGCATAGTCCTATCCTGGACTGGGTATGGTACTGGAACTCAAGCGCCAATGGAATGGAGTTTAGCTGGGGGTGCTCGAGCAAAGGAAGGCCGGAGCCTAATAAGTCCACATCCAGGGAGTAGGCTAGAGGAGGCATCAATAACAGGCTTGGATCAGGGCCGTTAGCAAAGCGGAGGTCGTGGCAAGCAATGCTGAGTTCAGATCTCAGAGAAAGTCAATAGCGTTAGTCAATCAAGGCAATGATCTGATCACAGAGAAGTCAATAGCAGTAGTCAGGCGTAGCAAAGGTCTGGGCCTGGAGAAAGGCTATAGCGTAGTCAGGCATAGCAGAGGTCTTGGTCTGGAGATAGGCTGAAGCGTAGTCAAATAAAGCAAATTCGATATCCGTAGAGTCAGTCCAACACATAGACAGAACAGGAACGAAGAAGACAGGAACCGGGAACAACGGAGGTCTGGAACGAAGATTAGAGAGGATTCTCTAGTAGCAATGCGTACCTGGATAGTGAGGAGACCTGTTGCAAAGGCAACGCTATGGAGCGAGGCCTGAGCTTAAATACACTGAAGAGTTTGACATCATCATCATCCGGGGCTGTGGCCAGGTTCCTGCCATGGGCTATTCATAAGGATCAGAGATGCGCGCGCGCTTAGGGAGGGGCACGGCGTGGGTAGTGGCATCTCTCCGCGGACCACACGGAGAGGCCCGACAGCAATGACATCTTGAGCTGCAGTACTGGGGACCGAGGCAGAGCCGGAGGCACCGGGGGCGACCCGAGATCGGAGCCAGCGGCCCACCCCCACTAACGAGGAGGAACCAGGAGCTGGAGTCTGGTAAGAAGGTGAGGGGGCCGCGCTGCGGATTTGCCACGGACAGCATATGTAACAGAGCATAGGATCATGAAGACTAGCCACTCCCCCCCCCCTCCCTGCTAAGCTCAAGAGAAAGAGATGCAGGATTGGCTGAGAAGGTGGAACAGAACTGCTTGCTCCCATCTCCACTGTTAGTATGGTGCAGCAGCAGAAAAAGGCAGACTCAGTTTAGGGTGGCAGCAGCAGCAGCAGCAGTGGGGGTGCACTAGAAGGGTATCAGTGAAGTCCAGCACAGCTCTCTCTGTTTTTTTCTGACCAGTGTCTACAGCAGATCTTTGCAGAGCCTACTGATTCAGATGAATCATATGAAGGATTTGAGGAATTAGATACCCATAACAGGTGTTCTCCGAGGACAGCAGAATGTTAGTCCTCACACATGGGTGACATCATCTGATGGAGCCCGATGCAGAAAACTTAAGTCAAAGTTTCTAGAAAGAAATTGACTAGGCACACTGAGCATACCAGCATGCCCTATACCAGGGGTCGGGAACCTTTTTGGCTGAGAGAGCCATGAACGCCACATATTTTAAAATATAATTCCGTGAGAGCCATACAAGACCTACCAAATTAATTTACTGCAACCCCCTACTCTCCTGACGTCCCCCCAAGACCTGCCAAATTAATTTACTACAACCCCCCACCCTCCTGACCCCCCCCCCCCCAAAGACCTGCCAAAAGTCCCTGGTGGTCCAGCGGGGGTCCAGAGCTCGCAGACAAATCTTTAATAAAAAAGTAAAAATCTAACAAAACCCCCTCCCTCCTGACACCCCCCAAGACCTCCAAAATTAATTTACTACAACCCCCCACCCTCCTAACCCCCCCAAGACTTGCCAAAAGTCCCTGGTTGTCCAGCGGGGGTCCAGGAGCGGTCAGGGAGCGATCTCCTGGACTTGGGCTGTCGGCTGCCAGTAGTCAAAATGGCGCCGACGGCCCTTTGCCCTCACTATGTCACTGGGGTCGACCAATGGCAGCGGTAGCCCCTGTGACATAGTGAGGGCAAAGGGCCGTCGACACCATTTTGATTACTGGGAGCCGACGGCCCTTTGCCCTTATTATGTCACAGGGTCTACCGCCGCCATTGGTCGACCCCAGTGACATAGTGAGGGCAAAGGGCCGTCGGCGCCATTTTGACTACTGGCAGCCGACAGCCCAAGTCCAGGAGATCGCCCCCGGTCAGGAGTGGGGGGGGGGAGGTTATAGTAAATTAATTTTGGAGGTCTTGGGGGACGTCAGGAGGGTGGGGGTTTTTGTTAAGATTTGTACTTTTTTATTAAAGATTTGTCTGCGAGCCAGATGCAGCCATCAAAAGAGCCACATCTGGCTCACGAGCCATAGGTTCCCTACCCCTGCCCTATACCATGCATCCATGCAGGGTCCCTCTTCAGTCTCATAACATAGAATTACAATAAAATAAAAATTAGGAGAAACGCAACTCCACAGGGTGGTGGGTGGGTTTCATGAGGACTAACATCCTGCTGTCCTTGGAGAACACCTGTTACAGATAAGCAACTCTGCTTTCTCTGAGGACAAGCAGGAAGGTAGCCCTCACACATGAGTGAATCCCTAGCTACAGGCTGCTCCCCAACATAAGAAGGGGACCAATAGACACCTAACCAGGTGCCAACATGCACAACAACACTGATGGTTTTGGTAACAGAGGGGGAGACAGCCTGAACCCAAACAACGGGCCCTAAGTTGGGAGATGTGTTGCGCCGGAGGTGGACCCTTGGGCCGAGATGGGATTGACGCAACCCATAGGTAGGGACCTACGGGTCCCCACCATCGGCAGGCAAAGTGGGCTGGAGTACGGAGGCCAGCTGGCGCTTCACCAATACCAGCCCTCGTTCCCCGTGGGTTGAGCCTTTGGATTTAGGTGGGCTCAACCCCGTGGGTTGAGCCCACCTAAATCCAGCTGGCCTTTGGGGCCAGCTGGATTTAGGTGGGCCTCCGTATGTGTCATCGATGGAGGGATCAAGATCAGCCCAGAGACATCAGTGGAGAGATGATACAGTCTTGTACTGGACAAGGTAGTGTCCTGGAAACTCGTGCACCAAAGGAACAAAGTCAGACAGGGGACGCCCGAGCAAGAGCAGGCCGAAGCCTGAATAGGCCAAGTCCAGGACGTAGGCTGAAGAGACGTCATAGAGCAAGCTTGAGTCAGGGCTGGCGGCAATCTGGAAGTGGTGGCAAGCAAGGCTGAGGTCTGATCATGGAGAGAGTCAAACAGTCAAGCAATGCAGAGGTCCAGGCTTGGAGAGAGGCAATGAAGTAGTCAGGCAATGCAGAGGTCTGGGTCTGGAGAGAGGCAACAGAGTAGTCAGGCAATGCAGAGGGCCGGGTCTGGAGAGAGGCAATGGAGTAGTCAGGCAATGCAGAGGGCTGGGTCTGGAGAGAGGCAACGGAGTAGTCAGGCAATGCAGAGGTCCAGGTCTGGAGAGGGGCAACAAAGTTGCCAGGCAATGCAGAGGTCTGGGTCTGGAGAGAGAGGAAATGGAGTAGTCAGGCAATGCAGAGGTCTGGGTCTGGAGCGAGGCAACGGAGTAGTCAGGCAATGCAGAGGTCCGGGCTTGGAGAAAGTCAACGATGTGATCAGGCAAAGCAAAGGTCCGGGCTAGGAGAGAGTCAACGGCATGGTCATGCAAAGCAGAGATCGCGATCTGAGAAGGCAATCCAAAGGTGGGATGAAGAACAGGAACACAGGACACAGGAACAGGGAAACCAGAAACTGAAGTCAACGAGGATCAGGAATACAGGAATGAGGTGAATCTCAGAAGGCAATGAGTACTCGACCAGCGAGAAGACCTGTTGCAAAGGCAAACATGGAAAATCTCCTCCACTTCAGTCCATAGGACTTTCTAGGCAAAGCTAGGGAGCAGAGCCTGGGCTTAAATACCAGTGCTCCGCTGATGTCATCATCTGGGGCCACAGCTTGGTTCCTGCTGCAGGCCCTACTTAAGCTTCAGTGATGCACGTGCTAACCTGACTGTTCAGCAAAACCCCCTTTTACTCTACCCCTTTCCCCCCTCTTCCCTCCCCTCCCTGTTATATTATCAGTTACACTGTAAAGCCTCGTTGGCTGATTTCGCGTTGTATGGAAACCAATGTGATGTTTTCTTAACGAGTGTCGGTATATAAAAAAATTTCAAATAAATAAATAAATAAATAGGGAAGGGCACAGTCCCGAATTGCAGCGTCTCTCTGCAGGCCACGCAGAGTGGCTCAACATGGAGCAGTGGAAGTGGTAGCTGGACTGGGGGCACCAGTGTCTGTAGCTGAGCCGGAGGCACCAGGGGTGGCCCGAGGATGGAGCTGGCGGACTACTGCTACCAGAGACGAGGGACCAGGTGCTGGAGTCACTGAAGAGAGGTGAGGGGGCCGTGCGGCGGGTCTGCCGCGGATGGCACGCGTAACAAGACGGGGTTCTACACCTCAAACAGTTTCCTACTGTTGTGTTGGCCATCCCTATCCAGACAGTAATGAGATGTGAATGTGTGGCAAGAACTCCATGTCATAGCCTTGCCACCAACGCTGCCATGGCTTTGGCAGAATGAACCTTGACATGACCCCCAAGATGAAACCCCACCTGGGCATAACAGAAAGAGATGCAACGTGTTAGCCAATTGGATAATGTCTGTTTGGCAATGGCAATGCCCAACCTATTCCTATCAAAAGAAATAAAAAGTAGGGTGGACTTTCTATGGGCTTCTGTCTGCTCCAGGTAGAAGGCTAAGGCTCGCTTGAAGTCCAAACTGTGCAGTGCTCGTTCACCTTGGTGCAAATGGAGCCTGAGAAAGAAAATTGGCAGGACGATTAACTGGTTAAGATGGAAATCCATCACTACCTCAGGCAGGAACTTAAGATGCATATGCAAGACCACCCTGTCATGATAGAACTTAGATTAGGGTGAATACATCACTAAAGGCCTGAAGCTCGCTGACTCTGTGCGCTGAAGTGACCACCATCAAAAATATGACCTTCCAGTTCAGGTACTTCAGATCACAAGTGCACAGTGGCTCAAAAGGAGTTTTCATCAGCTGAGCTCATACTATGTTGAGGTCCCAAGACATAGTGGAAGGCCTTAGAAGAGTCTTCAATTGAAGCATGCCCTGCATGGAGTGTACAACTATAGGCCAATCAGGGATGATTGTACCATCTACTCTGTGCTGGTATGCACCAATAGCACTAAGATGAAATCTGATGGAGTTGGTTTTTAAGCCAACCTCCAATAGGTGTAGAAGGCAGTCAAACAATTGTTGGGTGGGGCAGGAGAATGGATCTAGGGCCTTCTTCTCACACAACATGGAAAACATCCTCCACTTCAGTCCTAGGACTTTCTAGTAGAAAGCTTTCTGGAAGTCACCAGGATCTGAGACACATCATCAGAAAGATCAAGTGGCTGCAGGATTAACCTCTCAATATCCAGGCTGTGAGCGACAGGGCCTGGAGGTTGGGATGCCACAGCCTGCCCTGATCTTGTGTGATGAGATCCAGAGAAGTCCCCAGACCAATCAGTTTCTGGATGGACAACCCCTGCAGGAGTGGAAACCACACCTGTCTTGGACAATGAGGGGCTATGAGGATCATAGTCACTCTGTCCTTGTGAAGCTTCAAGAGAGTCTTTGCCACTAAGGGAATTGGAGGATACGCATAAAGAAGAACCTTGCCCCAATGATGGGCAAGGATGTCCAAGGCTGGTTTGCCTTCTGACCTGGACAGGGAGCAGAAGTGAGGCACATTCCAGTTGCAGAGGGACGTGAACAGATCTACATCTGGGCTCCCCCAGAGATGGAAAATCCTATTCATTACCCTTGGCCCAGGGACCCCTCATGGGGGTCTAAAGGCTCGACTCAGCCTGTCCACTATCATTTTCTCTGTTCCAGCCAGTTACATGGCCCTGAGCATCATCCCTTGGTCTAGGGCCCAGGACCAGATCTGAACCACTTCCTGACACAGGAAGTATGATCCTGTGCCTCCCTGCTTGTTGACATACCACATGACTACTTGGTTGTTGGTCTGGATCAGAACAATTTTGTTGGACAGCCAATCTCTGAAAGCCCATAGCATGTACCTGATCGTCCAAAGCTCCAGGAAGTTGATTAGACAAGAACATTCCTGAGCGGACCACAGTCCCTAGGTACCAAGCCCATCTACATGAGCTCCCTACCCCAGAGTAGATGCATCCGTGGTTAGCACAATTTGAGTATGAAGACTCTGAAAGCAAATCCCCTATTCCAGATTGGAGAGTACCAGCCACCAGGAGAAAGAGTCCTAGAGAGACAAGATGACTCGGATGCAATTCTGGGGGCTCTGAGAGGCTTGGCACCACTACGACTTAGGGTCCATTGAGCTCTGCGCATATGTAAACGTGCTAAGGGAGTGACATGGACAGTTGCGACCAAGTGGCCCAACAGCCTCAACATGTGCCAAGCTGATACCTGCTGGCTCTTTTGCATCTCTGTCACAATGGTCACTAGAGCGACAGCCTTCTGGCATGGCAGAAAGGCCCACGCTTGAGCCATATCTGTCAGGCTCCAATGAAGTCCAATTGAGTTGACAGACTGAGATGGGACTTTGGGTAGTTGAGAACAAACCCTAGTGACTCCAATACCCAGATGGTCAAGTGCATGGACCGGATGGCCCCTGCCTGAGACATGCTCTTGACCAGTCAATCATCCAGATATGTGAAAACATGCACTCCCAGTCTGCAGAGGTGCACTGCCACCACAGCTAGGCATTTCGTGAAAACTCATGGGGCGGATGCAAGCCCAAATGGCAATACCCAATACTGGAAGTGCTGTTCCCCCACCACAAATTGGAGATACTTCCTGTGACTGGGGAAGATCTCGATATGGGTGTATGCGTTCTTTAGGTTGAGGGAGCATAGCCAATCCCTTTTTTTGTAAAAGGGGGATCAAGATGCACAGGGAAACCATCTTGAACTTTTCTTTTTTTAGAAACTTGTTCAAAGCCCTCAGGTCTAGGATTGGACAGAGACCTCCTGTTTTCTTTGAAATCAGGAAGTACCTGGAATAGAATCCATTCCCTCTTTGCCCTGGTGGTATGGGTTTGGCCACTCTGGCCATTAAGAGGGAGGAGAGCTCCATTTGTAGTACCTCCTGATGTGCTACCAGCCTCCAAAATGGGCACAGAGGACAATTTGGCAGGACACCCAATAGGTTTAATTGGAATCCCTGGTGGATGATGGACAAAACCCACTGATCCAAAGTTACACCGGGCCACCAGTTCACAAAGAACAGCAGCCTGCCCCGACCAGAGGGTCCATCATCCCGGGTATGGGCAAATGGCTTACGCTCCCTAAGGCCCAGTCAAAACCCCATCCCCTGATTGACTGAGGAGCTAGCTGGGGCTTGGGAGCTCTCTGCTGCCTGGAACAGCCATGGGAGCTCTGATGGTGTGTAGGAGGCAGAGGACAGTACTTCCTTTGGCAAAAAGACTTCCTGGGTGAGAGAATGGGTTTGGAGTGCTGGTGCAGAGTTGTTGGAGGGTTTCATGATGGTCCCAGAGTTGGACCACAGCATCCTTCACCCTATCTCCGAAGAGATTCTCTCTAGTGCACGGCACATCAGTGAGTCATTCCTGTAGCTCTGGTCCGAGATCTGAGGCCCGCAGCCATGCCAGCCTGTGGGCACCGATTCCCACTGCAGAGACCCTCGATGCCATTTTGAAAACATCATAGGTTGCACGGACCTTGTCGCCCTTGTCCAAACCATTGTGCACCAGCGACATGAGGGTGTCTTGCTGCTGTTGAGGAAACTGCTTAGCCACTTCCTGCACCTGTTTCCAGATGTTCTACGCATGAATACTGGCTCATGTAGAGCTGGTAGGCAGCAATGTGGGCAATAAGCATGGTTCCTTGGAACACCTTCCTCCCAAGAGCATCCAAGGCTCTGTGGTTCTTCCCCAGAGGTGCTGAGGAGTGGGTCTGAGAATGCTTGGCCCTCTTGAGGGTGAATATGACCACCTCTGATTGGTAGGGCAGCTGATACTTATCGAATCCAACAGCCTTTTGGATAAAGTAAACCCCGTCTGTTTTCTTATTCACGGGAGGCACTGTGAGGGGGTGTTCCCAAATCCTCAGGAGCAACTCCATAAGGATCTTGGTACCGGGATCACCACAATCTCCTTAGGAGGCTCCATGAACTGAAGAACCCCAAGCATTTTGTGCCTAGCATCTTCTTCAGTCAAAAGCTGAAATGGAATGGTCCCTGCCATCACCCTGACAAACCCAGCGAAGGTCAAGTCCTCAGGTGGGGACTTTTGTCGCTCCTCTGGAGGAAAAGGGTCTGACAGGAGACCATCTGATCATCCCCCCAGGGGTCATAGAGATCCTCATCCTCACTGTATACGACAGGGGATGGGGCCCTTGGTGCTCGGCCAATGTCCAGAGGTGCAGGCACCGATAGAACTGGATGGGGGACTACCAGCCTCAGTGTCTCTCCTGACCTCAGCGGAGCTTCCTCAGAGGAGGAACTGGTGACGACCACTATACAAGTAGGGGGAGGCCTCGGTGCTCCGCCGGACACCAATGCCGTCCCAGGAACTGATGTCAGCTGGGTTGGCAAGTTACTGATGAGCATATTGAGCTTCTTCAATAGTGGTACAAGCACAGGCAGCACCGGCTTCAGTGCCATCGGGGCTGCGGGACCAAAGGACTGCAGCGACCACTCCACCGCCAGCTGGACTCAATGCTCCAGCTCCTCCTCAAATGTTGCTGATGCCAACACCGACTGGGAGGAAGGAGGGGTTGGCCAGATCTTCCTCAGAACTGTGAGGGGGATCGGTGACTGGCACCAGGACCAATGGAGACTTTGGCTGACCCCAGGCATTGATGGAAGTTTGGCACTCCTCGCCACGGGATCGCTTCAGGGACATTGCAGCAAAAGCCAGTGTGTCCCTGTACCTGGCACCATGCATTGATGGTGACCGGTGCCAATGCTTCTTGGTCTTCCAACGATGCTCAGCCCACTCTTTCCCTGGTGCCGAGGTCAAGGACAATGAACCTGACGTCCTTGGCCCGAAGGAGATTGACAGCAGTCTGTCTCCAGCACTCCTATCCATTGGCAACCTCGATGGAATCGATGGTCCTGCCAATTTCGATGGCATGGTGTCCATCAGTGCAATTCTGAGGTTCTCTGAGGCTAATGCCGCTGATGCTGATGCCGATGGCTCAGACTTCTTCGACCTGAAAAGGTTGGCCATTTTGTTGAGTCGAAGCCAACATCCCTTCGGAGTCATTTGGGCGCACAAGCGGCAACCCCGGACATCATGCTATGCTCCCAGGCAGAGGACGCAAACCCCATGAGGATCAGTGATCGACATGGTCCTTGGGCACTAGGTCTATCAGTGGAAGCTAGACATGACCATGACGAGACAAAACAAACAAAAACAAATATGGAACGATGGTGGCGGGCAGTGATGGAAGACGGGCACTAAGGCACTACCACTATAGGGGGAACCGACTGCGAAATGAAACTTACCTGAATACCGAAAACCCTGACTGGGGACACTATGGGGAGGCACTGAGAGGGACCTGGTGAAAGACATTTGAAGACAGACAGTGAAAAACCGCAAAAAATACGTTTTGCAAAAGTTTTAGTGCTCAATACAACCGTGATGCTGACAGCTCTATGGAAAAAAAGAGACTGAAGAGGGACCCCGTGTGGACGCGTGATGCATGCTCAGTGTGCCTAGACAAAGTTTCTAGAACGTTTTCTGCGTCGGGCTCCATCTGATGATGTCACTCATGTGTGAGGAGAGGACTACCATCCTGCTTCTCCTCAGAGAAAATGAAAATCTAGTAGTTAAGGATGATTTGAAGAATCTAGTTATGCCTATTAGTGTGATATTTGGTGAGCAGGAGCAGGCAAATAGCATAAATGCAATAATGCATAGGCAGTGTTTATTTATTTATTTTATCTATTTATTTTCCACTTTTTGGCACTTCAAAGCAGATTACATTCAAGTACTGTAGTTATTTCTCTCTGTCTCCAGAGGGTTCACAATCTAAGTTTGTACCTGAGGCAATGGAGGGTAAAGTCACTTGCCCAAGGTCACAAGGAGCGGCAGCGGGATTTGAACCCCAGTAAGAAATCCTGC
Organism: Rhinatrema bivittatum; assembly: GCF_901001135.1. NCBI lineage: Eukaryota > Metazoa > Chordata > Amphibia > Gymnophiona > Rhinatrematidae > Rhinatrema > Rhinatrema bivittatum. The sequence continues at coordinate 310,328,710 of NC_042617.1, forward strand.
CAGAGTCAGGATAATTTCCCAGGAGCAGCAAGCAGCCTAGAGCATGACAGATGCTCTCAGCCTTTTACCTCATGGTCTAACCTCAACCCCAGCCCCAGCAGCTCCACCCAAGGATCCAGAGAGAGGGTCCTGCAAGATAAATATCAGAGGTGTTTGTTGGAGGCACTTTACAGTCATGGAGGATCAGTAATATGCAGAATGCATCCACTGCTGAAAGGCCTCCAACAGAGGGAAGATACTGGGTAATCGTTTGAACAGTGGTATGCTCTATCATTTGCAAAAGAAATAACACCTATTAGTGTTTGTTTCAGGGGAGACAAGTACTAGCCTGGGGAGCACTCAAAGCAGCAGGAAAGCCACAGCAACAGGAAAGGGCATCTCTCAAGTTGATCTCCCAGCCCTTTTCTCCAGCGAGGTGGCAGGCCAGCAGCCCCCATTAGCAGCAAGCCACAATGGTGAGGTGTTCCAGGCCACTTTCCCAGGGCAAGAGGCAGTCAAAACAGAAGGTTGTAACAAGTATCATTAGGGAAATGATTTTTTCTGAATGAATCAGCCTCTGCAGGTGGTTGAAGATGTGAAATTTTAGTAGCCGTTGCATGTCTTACCTCCAAATTACAAAGTTCCCTCCTGGACAGCGTTAGCTCAGTTAGCATGCATTTAGTTGGGCTGTTCCTATTCTATGGGGCAAGGTTCCCTTAGACGGTGTTTCCTGGCCCTCTCCTGGAGGCACACCTAGCTAGTCAACTTTTCAGGATCGCCACAATGAATAGGAATGAGATAGATTTGCATGCACTGGGTCTCCGATATATGCAAATCCATCTCCTGCATATTGATTATGGATATCCGGAAACTAGAATGGCTGGGTGTGCCTCCAGGGTGGCCTTTAAGACAGGGTGAGAAGGGAACTACATGAAATTTCATAAACTGGTTAAATCTTGGCGCTTTTCAGAAGCATTTGGAAACAGGCATACTTAGGTTGGGTGGGCGGTGTTATTGACTTGAGGAGTTGCTGTCCAATTGCTGTCATTTCACTGCTAGTGGGACCCCTCACTGATTCCTGAAGTATGCCAAGGAGTGAATTGGGGGAAGGGGGATTATGGGGATTATTTTTTTTTTTTAATTAGACATTTTTTATTATTTGGTGGATGGGGCTGAGTTGGGACAGTTTTTGTGGGCAACTACTTTTAGGCATAGGATGTTTTGAGCGGTATATGTGGAGTGGGTCTGATCTGAAATGGTTTTTGTGGGTGGTTTTGTGAGTGATATTATTGTGTATTTTTTTGGCTGTACACAACCTAGTGAATACCTGCTGTAGGTGGTATACTAAGTTTAATAAATAAATAAATAAATGTATCCTATTTTTACTCTAACACTGGGGTTTTCTATCCAAGTTTTATGAAACTTGCTGGCAGGCATGAGCAGCAGATGTAACAACAAGACACCAAGAGTAACATGATCTAACATAAAATAACAACTTGTAGAAAATTACATAGACAATGAGACTTAAAGAGTATTAAGATAACTCACTGACAAAGGTTATTTCAAAGGAACTAATTTATCATGAATTAGGATCTTAATAATCTAGTTAACATGTTTTGATGTTGTGCTGACCTATAATGTGAATGTTGCTTTTGTAACCATTATGATCTTCTTTTGGAATGATTGTATATAAAATGCCTAAAGAAATAAAATTATAAATAAATGAATACCCCCCTTGGCACCAAACCAGGAGCAAAGCCGCACTAACAGTGGCATGAACACCACGAAGGGAGCAAAAGAGGGTCAAAGGATACAAACACTATAAAAAAAAAGATGTATTGGAACTAAAAATGATACAGAGAAGGGGGACCAAAATGATAAAGGGAATGGAAGGGCTCCCCTATGAGTAAAGGCTAAAATGATGAGGGCTCTTCTCAGCTGAGAGAAGATATGATAGAGGTATATAAAATATGAGTGGAATGGAATAGGTAAACGCAAATCGGTCATTTATTCTTTCAAAAAAATAAAAAGACTAGGGGACACACCATGCAATTACTAAGTAGCATATTTAAAGCAAATCAAAGAATTTTCTTTTTCACTCAATACACAATTAAGCTCTGGAATTCATTGCCAGAGGATGTGGTAATGGCAGTTAATAGCTGGGTTTAAAAAAGATTTGGACAAGTTCCTGGAAGTAAAGTGCATAAACTATTATTAACCAGGCAAACTTGAGGAAAGCCACTGCTTATTGGGTGTAAGCAGCCTGGAATCTATCTATTATTTGGGATCCTGCCAGGTACTTGTGACCTGAATTGGCCACTGTTGGAAATAGGATACTGGGCTTGATGGATCTTTGATCTGATCCAGTTTGGCAGTTCTTATGTTGTTATATTCCGGGTGGTTTCTTCCAGCAACTTTAATAGAAATGAATGAAACAAATGAGCTTCTGATCCCAATAAAACTAAACCAATAAAACAGACAACTGAATGGAAAAAACAAACTCAGCTGAAAATTCGTTCCCTCTGCACTCCTAGTAATAACTGCTAGCAGAATGAGCACTGCTATGTTTGGGTTGGAATTATTTGCCAACCATTTATAAGACATTTTATTTAGATGTTCGATGTATTGTGGCTTGTTACTTTGGAAAAAAAGATTAAATTAAAAAAGCACCGTGGTTCAATTTGGACACAATATGCTATATAATTTCATTATGAAGTGCTTTTTAAATGAATTTTAATTTTTTTCAAAGTAAAAATCCACAATACATCGAATATCTAAAAAAAAAGATATCATAAATGGTTGCCAAGTACAATTCCGAAACAAACATAGCAGTGCTCATTCTGCTAGCAGAAAAGAGCAGACTAACGAATTCAAGAGAAAGGATATTTAAAAAAAAACCCAAGTCAGCGGTCACAGGGAGGGATACTATCTGCACTGTTCACTTCCAGCAAATCCAAAGGGACGTGGGGAAATGGTCTTGCAAAACCATTCCTGTATTTTAAAGTTTTGTTTGGCGACAAATTGGGAGCCATTTTTTCCCCCCCAGAAATGAAACGAGTGGGGAGTCCTTTTTATTTTTCTAATAGTAGTATAATAATAATAAATCGTAACACTATGGCCACTTTGAAAAACGATCTCGTTCAGACTCCACTGCTTGATCTTCCGTTTCCTTTCTGGCCTGCGTTTTTCTATGAAGTCCATAAGCATCGTGATGGCCCTTTGCAGAGTAGGAGAACCAGGAGTCTTCTGAAGAGAGCAGCACCATGCGGAGGAAGGCCTGCCGGCAGACTGCTCTTTAATGTCATCCCGAGATTGCATACAGATCCTGTCGCCAGCAAGGCAGGCAGCATTCACACTGCTTTGTTCAAAGCAAAGTATCATCCTCCAACGTAGCCCTCTTAAAAGTTGTCTTTTGTGTTTTTGGTTTTGTTTTTTTTAATTTACTGCGCAGGACGAGATATATAACGGGTCCCCTCACTTCTGAAGGCAGAAGGAATGAAATACACACCGCTAGCTCTTCACCTATCTCAATCCTCTGATAAAAGTCCTATTCTTCTTAATTCGATCTGTAAAGATTAGGCAGCAATAAAAAGCATTACGGGGCTGGCTGCCAGGAATTCTCTCAAGGCAGTGATGTATTGCGGTAATGACACTGATGGCAGTATTAGAATGTCGCGTTAAAATCCGCTCGGCTGGGCTAGAGTTAGACCTGGAAAGCTCCAAAACAGGCGCTTCTGATCCCCGCCATCAATCGTGCTGGTTAGCAGCGGCAGTACCGCCCACGCTTAACCGGGGGGGATACAGGAAGTTCACCCACAGAGGAAGACAACTTTGGGCCTGAGCTGCTAAGCTTCCTCTCACCACACGTAGACACAGAATGAGAAAAGCTTTAGTACATCAGAGGTCTGTGTTTGTGGGTGCGGAGCAGCTGCTGTGCTGTGGGTTCGGGCCGCGCTATCCGTTGTCACTTGGGTGCTTCTGTTCACTGCTCAGGCCTTTACACTGTGGGCATATTCTAGGTGCTGTGATCATTTTGCTGATCTCTGGTTCTGAGTCTGTACCTACCTACTACCTGTCAAAGTCCCCCTCCCCAGGCCCAGCGTTGAGAAATTCGTCTTCATCTAAGGAAGTGGTGAGATACAGGGCATGGGGGGGATAGGAATTCGGGGATTAGGGGAATTCGCTGCCTTGTGAAACGAGAAGGGGTCTATGCGGCTCTTCCAGTTTTTCCATGGACAATTGTGGAGCTTTTTGAGGGTCTAGATGGCATTTTAGCAGTTTAAATGTTGAGAGAGAGATAACGCTATTTCCTCTTAAACTTAAATCTTGGATAAATCGATGAGCAATCGTGGCTAGCACTCACGATTTCCAAAGATTTCGTCCAGAGAGAAAACCTCTGAGATCCGCTCTCTTAATGCACAGTTTCTGCTGTCCCACGAAAAATCGGTCTTTTCATTACTCTGACCTCCTGGAACCGGCCTGGCCAGTGTATACTGTGTATCCTATCAGAGAAGGAATTCATGTTCCGAGGAGCAATGTTCGGATTGCGGAATAAAGCGAGGCTGCCCGACTCCGAGGAGTGCGAGGCATTCTTAAGATCTCGATCGATTTGCTTTTGGAATCGCATATTGGGGTGGGGGGAGGGGGAGAGGCAAGACTAACAAGAAGGGCAATGAATACCCCCCCCCCCCCCCCCATCATAGAGAAGATCAAATCCAGGCTTGTGTTTTGCTTTACGTTCAGCTGCACACACCTGTACTTTTCAAATTCAAGTCAAAGTTGATGGAGGCACCCTAGTGAGTTTAAAAGAAGTAACTATCTATCTTCTAGAACGAAGTTGTAGGCAAAAATAGGGGACCTGCCTTCCCAGCCCAATTCTTGCTCGCACGGTTTTGAAATCGCGCGTCTTCTTTTCCCAGCGTTTCGTTTTCTGCAGCTTTTCCGCCAAGGGCCAGCTTTAAGAGTTGGGCAAAAGTTCCTCAGGCCCTCTTTGAGCAAGGTTGGGCTTCCATAATTGTTTTTACTTTCGTACACACACCCCCCCCCCCCTCCCCTCTCCCCTCCCGTTCTTGAGGTTGCAGGAATCTGAATCCAGGGACAAAAGATGGCCTATTCCAAAACTCTGCCTGCAAACTGACACGAGGGCTTCTTCTTGTTGTTGTTGTTGCCTTGTTTTGCCTGAAACTTAATTGTGTCCCTCCCTATGTCTGTTTGTCCAGCAGTCCTTCTACCTATCTTACATACAGAAATGGATCCCTACAATTGGAAGATAGATTTCAGTGGAACTTTGGGGGTGGAGGAGGAGTGACCCCGGGGGTCTGTTTTATGTCCCCGAAGAGATATTTACAGCTAAAGTTTCTTTCTCTCCTATCTGGCAGTCGTGGGTGTTATTTTGCCCATTATCGTGTGGGTTGGGGGTGGGGAGAGAGAGTGAGAAAGAGGTTGCCTGGAAGGTCTCCTGATTGTAATTCTCCAGCTCTGCAGAACTCCCTTTGACCTTTCTTCGCCTCCCCATGGTAAATTGAGTTTTGGTTTCATTCCTGAAATGGATATGTAATTGACTTATACAGCAGTGGTTTTAGTGGGATTGGGTTCATCAGAATATTGCAACGGGAGAGGTTTCCAGGCGCTTCAGAAGAATAAAATAATAATAATAATAATTAAAAAAACAAAAACCAGCAACTCCTCAGTTTCTCCATTTTCTGCTTCAATCGTGACCAAAGTGAGCTTAGTTAAAAAGAACATGCACTGAATTACATACAGTGATTTGTATGGTTAAAAAAAAAAACCGCAGATGATAGCATTTAAACCTTACAAAAAAAAAAAAAGTAGGAGAACTTCCTCCGCAAGAAATAAACTTTATTTAAGTTGAAAGGTTTGAGATGCAGTTCAGGCTATAAGAAATTACTTGGTTATCTGGTGTTGCTTATGGGTTATTTTAAAGGTCCCGTTTCTCAAAGGTTTTCTTCTGTTCTGTATCTATGAACAAATCTTTGAAAAATGTGACGATAAAATGCATTTTCTTGTTCTATAAACCGTTAAGGGGACTGAGATGATTGTTTGCAATACATAGGATTGTTTGTAATTTTTGTTTTAAAGGACATCAATTGAATTTCTTTTGTTTAAACTGCACTCCTACTTTTTAATTGAGTAAAAAATAAAAATAAAGGCCTGTCTCTCTGTCTCTCATGCACACATTTATTTCAATCTTTTACTTTAAGTCATGTTTAGCTATTGTTAAGGCTGCATTCTCCCGAAGAAGCAGGATGCTTTTTAAAATTACCTATCATTTGAAAAGGGGGAATGAATTGACTAAAAAGTCTGCTAATGTTTTCAGTGAATAAAATTGTTGTGTAATGAAATATCAGATTAAACCCATGTGAATTGATGCTGCTCTGGTTTTAGTTTGCACAGATTTAATTTTCTTAAAGTTTAATTTTCTAAATCAGAATGGAGATAAATTGAAGAATTAAATATGTGGCATTTGTTTGCAGTAGGTAGGTTTAGTCAGTTGCTGGATCATTTATAGCGCATTGCTTTTTGATTTAGAAAGAAAGCTGCATATATGTATATTTTTAAGCTGAATATTACTTTATTATAGCCGGTCTGCTTAAAAGCGCAGTTTTTACAGCTATAATCACTTTTGTTTTGGGGGTTTTTTTTTCTTCCACAAAACTTTTGATGGCCACAACTGCTCCTGGATCCAGATAAAGTTATGAGGCACTGCATTCTTCTGGCTCCGAAATACATAATTCGAATCAAAATGATCTGAAGCTTCACTCCAGAGATCTGCTGGGATGTACTGTTTCATGCCGCGCGAACTCCACACCTCTTCCCCTAAATGCCCACTTACATTTTAAAATTGTTTTTTTTTTTTTAGTGTGTAAATGAAACCAACGTTTCCTGCCGCAGCTAACTCGCAATTAGGAGTATGAATTCACAAGTTGTGTGGATCGATTATATTTCTCGCCCCTTCCCCCTTCCCACCAAAGGGGAAACAAATGTGATCGAAAATATCCACGGTTAATAAAAAAAAAAAAAAGCTGGATGCGTCTAACCTGAAATCCGGGGGAATGTTGCAGTTTTGTAGGGAAACTGAGGCCAGAAGCAGGAAAGTTCCGTGGCTGCATACTAACTGGGAGATGAAAGCAATCGGAGAGAGCGTGGAAGCGCGCCCTGTCTAGATGATTAATGGGGGTGAAAGCGGGGTGAGGCCCGACCCCTAACAAACCTCAGGCTGGCCCAAGTGATTCCAAAGAACAACAGAAATGTGGCCAACTGGAAACCCCCACCACCACCCCGCATTCGATCTCTTCAAATCTATCCCCCTCCCACACACACACACACAAAATATTGTTCATTCACGGTTTTAAAATTCTTTATTAGAATATGAAACAGGAAATTCAAATAGACCTCAAAAAAAGGCAGCAAGTTTAAAAAAATGCATAGTATCTGAAAACTAAACACTGGAAAAATAGGCTTTCTCCCCACCCCTCCGGAAGTTCAAAATATACATTACAAACAAAAAACAAGAAAGCGGGATACAACACGGAAAATAAACTTGCCCAAATGCTCATATTTATAATCATTTTTCTACGGGAGAGGAGGACCAGAGAAATTCAAAAGGCTACAAATCCCCCCCCCCCCCCCCGTCCCCTATATTTTACATAAGTACAGTTTGAATTGGAAAATAACTCTGTCTAGGACAAGATAATAAGAACATCATCTATCTTGGCTGACAAAGTCACCCGCAGCAGGTTCAATAAAGTCCCCCTTATTAACTACTGGAAACGCGTCGAGTCCTGGCTGGAGACTTCCAGGAAGGCTGGTGCCTGAGACGCGCCACTTCTCGGGGGCTCGCCAAGCCGTGGATATGTACAATGGGCCCTGATAAATACTTAGAGGCATTTGAACCTCTCTTCCCCCCAAAAAAAAACACAAGGCCTAGTAGCAGAGTGCAGTCGTTGTCCAGAAATGGCTGCCGGTGGCCGCGAACGTCTCTACAGATGCGTGAGGACCGGAGGCTCCTGGGCCGTTGTGGCCCGAGGCACAGGATGGGCGCTCAGGTCCGTGTAGGTTGGATGGGGCTCGCAGGGCCCGGGATGGTGCTTGCTCGGTATCTGAGCCGCCAAGCTGTAGTCCAGGCTGGCGGAGGGAGGAGGAGGGAAGCCGAAGACCGAGCCAGCCCCGGGCCCGTTTTCCACCGGGTAGCTCCCTGCAATGACCCCCGGGCTCTCTAGCAAGCCCGGGGCCTGGTAAGTGCCCTCTCCGTGGAGCGGGACCTGCTCGCCCTCGGAGGCGGCGCCGTACGACCTCCTTTGCAGCGTGGGGCTCTCAAAGAGAGGGCTGGAGTAAGCCGCCAAGCCGTACGCGCTGCCCTGGGCCTGGCCGTAGGGGATGGCCATGGGCACCTCGTAGGCAGCCTCGCTGGGCAAGGGCGCCTGCTCGGAGTAGGAAGAGATGCTGGGCGGACTTCTGCTGGGTGAAGCAGCCTTGCCCTTATTGTCCTTCTTGTACTTCATTCTCCTGTTCTGAAACCAGATCTTGATTTGCCTCTCCGAGAGGTTGAGCAGGTGAGCCATTTCCACCCGCCTCGGGCGACAAAGGTATCTGTTGAAATGGAACTCCTTCTCCAGCTCCACCAGCTGGGCGTTGGTGTAGGCGGTGCGCGCTCTCTTGTAGGATAAATTGGGTGAGCTGGTTCCCATGCAGCTATCACCTACATAAAAAAAAAAAAAAGCAGAGAAGGTGCCAGAGGCTTTATTACATGGCAGGCTTTCTTCTAGACGCCTAAATTATATCCAGTAGTCTAGACGTCTTCCAGCACGTCTAAGGACACCACAGTAGTCCCCAAAACAATGCATGAATTAACTTGAATGTCCAGTCCTTGACTGGCATGATCGGTCATAATTATTTTTGTACAAATATGCAGTGTCCAAAGAACTTTTGCAACCACTGTGGTCAGCCGATATCTAACAATCTTTGTAAGTGTCCTAGGATCTCGGATTTCCTCTTAAAGCCACAGAACAGGAACAAGTTTTGGGGACTACTATAGTATAGTATATATATATATATATAGGTATATATGTATTAACTTGAATGTCCAGTCCTTGACTGCCATGATCGGTCATAATTATTTTTATTCAAGTATGCAGTATCCAAAGATATTTTAAATACATAAATACTCAATTAATTTATCTCTGTCTTGCACAATGCATATTATAAAACGAAATGAAGAAGCTAGAAAAGAACACTAGAAAATCTCAGTAAATCAGGGGATTCTGAGAATTAGAAACTTAACGATAAGACCTAAGTACATTACATTTAAGAATATATGTTTTGCTTATTTATTAATTAATGAAAATTCTTACCTGCTGCTTTAATCAGAAAGTAATGTGTAAATCATTTTTAACTCAGTTTAGAACTAATATTAACTTTCAGTCTTTGGCTTAACCCTTGCCAGCCAATGCAGGAAGTAAAAGTGCTTAAAGTTAACTGCGAGGAGGAAAGCATTAAAAACAAACAAACAAACAAACAAACAAACAAACAAAAAAACAACAACAACCCAGAAGTATACCTGAAAGAGGAGGAAGGCAGTTCCTTTGCTTGAAGCTCTGCCGACTCTCTTTCATCCAGGGGAAAATCTGTTTTGGTGAATTGCTGGTCTTACTCAGTTTACTAGCACCATTGATGGCGGGAGGCTTGGTCAAGGCTCCAGAACCTGCTCGGGAGGGACCTCTTTGGGTGGAAGTGGAACTTGACATTGCCGACGCTTCTGCTGGGAAGTCTAGCACATCTGGGACCTGGCAGCCATGAATCCTGGCAGGGCTCGGCTCTACCTGGTCAGCTTTATGGCTTATGGAACAAGTGGAGATTTCGGACACTAGGCAGCAGGAGGAAGACTGGAATTCGCTTGTAGCTGGAAAGAGCTGCTGCTGACCAAGATAGCCCATGCTGCCAGACTCCTGGAAGGGACAGTCTCCAAGAGAGCCCTGGTTCTGGTAAAAGAGAGCCTTTTGCATTTCCTAGGTCTTCTCCAGGGAGGACTGACACCTTTAGCCAGCAATAAAGGAGCCCCCCACCCCCCAAGGGTCACGTGGCAGTCAGGTCTCCAGAAGGGCCACTCCTGAAAAGGTTCCTGGGTCAGGCGTCCCAGCAAGCAGTGAGCAAAGAAGGGAGAAACATGCCCCCCCCCCCCCCCCCCCCCACCACCACCCACGGCACTTAACAAAGCCTCTCACCAGCCATCCCCAGCTAAGGTGCGTACAAAGGTCCCAGACAGAAAAACAAAGTGAAGAATAAAAAAAAAAAAAAAGGGAAATTGCAATTTAATTTGGGGAAACGCTTCAGGAACCACCTTCTGACGCCCTGTGACGTCGCCACCTGCAAAGCTACTTTTGGTCACCTTCTCCAGTAAATGCAGCTGGAAGTGTAGCACAGAACAGGAGGTGCAGAGCAAGGGCTTGCTGGGCATGTGTGGAGTAGGTATTTAAACTCTTTCTGCTTCTCTAGACCACCGCTTTGCAGTTTCTGCGGGAAAGAGGTTTTTTAGCAAGGCAGAGGGGAGAGAGGAAGAAGAAGAGAAAAACAAAAGTTTTGCAGGATTAACCTGTGTGTTTTGTAACCGCCTCAGGCTTTTTTTTTTTTTTTTTGTATCTGTCAAACGCTGTTCCTTGGCATAGCACAGTAGGTATACATTGCTTAATTTTCGAACATTTTCTTAAATAACTTTATTGGGTGAAAACGTTGCATGCAGTGGCTAAACATGAATTCTTATCTCAAAAAGTTGATTTCAAAAATCATATGCTACACTCGGTGGCTGTTAAATGCCCTTCCGTGCAATGGTAGTGTTTGTTTGTTTTTCTAAGAATTTGTGGTTAAAAGTCTCTATTGTATATTTAAACTGTGTATTCAGAGTGATAATAAAGTTGGAGATTCTCACTAGGGCAGTCTGCCTTTTGGAGCTGAGCTTGTATTTGGAATGAAACGATTTTCCTGGAATTCTCGGGAAGAGACAAAGAAAGACTATTGGAAAATCATTATCATACAAAGACAATGGCATGGAAACAAAGCAACCCATTCTAATGTGCAAGATATATCGAATTTAAGCAAAAGTTAGCCTTGCCTGGTTGTACTGCATACCATAGGGGTTGAGAAAGAGAGGGTGGCATTCATTTTATCTAGTTTGTTTGCAGAGAAAATATTGTGGCGAACCTTTTATATATATATATATATATATATGTGTGTATATATATGGTAGAAAGAAGAACTCCTTGCAAGGGAAGACGGCCATAAACACAGTACCAAGCCCATCCTAAACCCCCCCACATAATTTATATCATGGGAAATCAGTAAATCCTTTTAAAGACAGCATTACTTCCCGGGAGGACTAGTAGGGATTTAAGTTTTTTATTTTTTTTTTTAATGTGACAGAAAAAAAAAAAAAAAGGAACGTGCTCTAGAATCGCTCAAGACAGTTGTTAGTAATTGGGCATAAGCAGACAGGGGTTGGAAGTTTTGGCTTCATCCACCCTCAAAACCACTTATGTTCCTGGTTAAACTGGCATCTCTGGACCTGCATTCAAAATAAAGCAGGCATCATACAGTGGCCAGCATTTCTCTGTTTCATTTTTTTTTTTTATTGCTTTGATTGAAACGACCAAACAGAGACTAAAATGCCTGTCAAGGGAAAGGAATGAAGTTTGGATAAAACCGAATTGGGCTGCGGAATACGCCTGCTTTTCTTCTCCAGTTACACTTCTTGCCACTGAAACCGATTCGGTTTTCTACTTTTAACCAAATGCCTGCTCCTGATCGGACCACTTCAGTGCTAGGAAGGGTGCTCCATTACCTGTCACCATGGATGAGGCTGGGGAAAAGGTTCTGAACTCCTCCTGCGTGTCAGCCTTTGCTTTTCTTTGATAAGCCAGGACTTTACACAGGCAGGGAACAAGCTCTTGAACAAAGCTCCAGAGATCCTTCAAGAGAACTTGACGCTATGCTAGTTTGATAAGCCAACATGGAGATTTTAACTTGATATTACAGGCAAGTTAAAAGAAACTCATTCATATAATTTAGTTACTGGTTATACTTTTCCCCTTAAAGATATACTCTTAAACATCACTTTTTTTTTTTTTTTTTTTTTAATAAACTAGGGAAAACAATGATGGTGGAAAGATACTCTAATTGCTCATTGGAAACAGAACAAGAATTATTATATAACGCTCAGTGAAACACATACAATATGAGTCCGTGTGTGTGTGTGTACACGTGTGTATATGTGTGTATTTGTGTACATGTATATGTGTGTGTGTGTGTGTGTGTGTGTTTGTAAATGTGTGTGTGTACGCATGCGTGTGTGTGGGTGTATGTATTTGTGTGTGGGTGTATGGGTGAATTTGAGTGTTTTCTCAAGTTATTGACGACAGCACAATTAATTGACTGAAAATATACATTTTAAACTTGAATTTTAACCCCTCTTCTCATAAAAATATTGGTTACTGGCAATCTAGTTTGAAATCTTTTAAAGAATAATCGATATATTTTCATCAGATTTTTAGGGAATACACTTAATTTGTTAAAAACTCACTTCTATATTCTTTATCTTTGCTTAATATTATGTAAAATTAACATACATTAAATCAAATATAATGCAGTTAAACAGCCTGATTCTATTGCCTTAAATAAAGCTTGGAATTATCATTTTCATAGTTGGCTCTCTCTTTCTCTACCTATAAGCATTGGCCCTATTTCAGGCAACTAAATGCTTTTCCTGTTTGTGCATTCCATTCATATTTTTCTATCTAAACTTTCTCTTACGATTTCTAACAGTTTTACAGTGGACTTGGTCTCAGGAATTTATCAGCTGAGCAGCTGAAATACTAATAACAAAACGCGAATCAATCCCTGCCCCCGCCCCTCACTGCTAGAGGACATGATTTAATATCCTACAATGAGGGGAAGGTGCTAGTCTTTTATCCTCTTGCTGTGCCCTGTGTTTATTGAGAGAAATCTCACATGTTAAATATCATTAAAAACGAAATTACATATGGCAACCTTCTTAACGCCAGGAGTACTAAAACCAAAGCTGGATATATATCTATATATAATGTATGTATATATCAGCTAACAGTACATGGGTTGTATCACCCCAGGATATATATATATATACATGTGCTAAATATATTTACCACATCTACAGTATATATTATTATATATGTTCATATGCTGTAAAGTGATACGTATTGATATACTGCTTGAGAGACAGAGAGAGAAAGAATGTGCTTAATATGCATATGTATATGTCACCTAACAAATATGCAGAGAGAGAGAGAGGGATAGTAGAACTTAGGGATCTAGAAAAGAACAATCCTGGAGCATTCCTAAATATATGTCAGCTTTTGCTAGGAAGTCTATTGAGATAATTAAAATATATTCTGCCAGTGAGTATTTAAAAAATACATATCTTTACTGTTATTTTTTTTTAATTTTTTAATAAAGTTTCCGGTTTCAGCCTGCAAACTCCTCCTCAGATGCCTCTCTTTTCCAATAAATAAGAAAACCCACCCAGCAGGAAGAAATACTATTTAGCAGGGCGATCACTGAAGTTCAGCTACAGGAGGAAACTACAAGAAATCGAAATACTGTTTATGTGTTTTCCATCTCTGGTCTTTTTTTTCCCTGTTGATTGGATAAATGCCTCCTAAATTAGTTGTTACATCACTAAGCTTTAAATAAATAAATAGACTATCCCGGGGAGAAAGAGAACCATAGAAGTTTAGATATATTTTGCATACTTATGAGGACACAAATCTTTAGTTGGAAACAAATTCAAAACTGATTTTCGAGATGTAATTATTTAGTTTTCCCCATTCGATATTGTATTATGCGGAGGGAGAAAGAGCAAAAATAGAAATGTATAATTATAATTCAGGCCACATTATGAAGGCGATCCCTGACTGGTTGGCCGAGCAGCTGCATTTAAAGCGCGGAGCATTTGTTCACAAAACGCCCAGGTTCTGCCTAAGCAATGTAGAAAAAAAAGCAGAGACGAAATACATTTCATTCGACTGTTAGTGGGGATATTCTTCAACACCCACAAGGAAACAAACAAAAAATAATATCACCTTTAAAGAGTAAACATTCGCTATATAATTATCGCAATCTTTTTGTTTTCTAATCCAAATGAATTAGTTATATTGTAAAAAAAAAAAAAAACCCAAAACCCCACAAAACAAAAAAAACAAACAAAAACCAAAACATGCACATTACCTATGAGCACAGATTCAAGCTGCGGCCGCAAAAATACATATAAACTAGGCACATTTCGCTCTACAGAAACTAAGCAGTTTGTGAAAAAAATTCTAATAGTCACTCTTGTCAAGCAAGACCATCTTTTAGCCTTCAGATGCAGCAAATCCATGTGAACTCCGTTTGAACCGAACATCAGGTCATAAATCATCGCTACAAAAGCCTGCTGTTTGCTACTAGTGCCAGCGCCTTACCTTTTAACGCTTTCACGGACGAGGAAGGAGCAGCCAAACAGCAAAAGTTCACACAGTCTATGCCGCAGCTCTCCCCCCCCCCCCCAAAAAAAAAAAAAAAGAGAAGGGGGGGGGGGAGAGAAGAGAAGAGGGGGTCGCCACAAGGCAAACTTGGAAGACCTCTCCCCCGCTCGCAAGGGAGGTGGTGAGGGAGGGTGGGGGGAGGGAAAGGAGGAGTGGTGGTGGGGGGGGGGGGGTGTGTGTGGGGGGGGGATACGGTGGGTGCTGGGATCCAGTATTTCCACTGGAGATTATGATGGTTTAGTGGCCGTTTAAGGGATATGTCAGCGGCAATCCCGGAACGAAGCCCAGCGTCAGAGCAAAAGCCAAGATGGAAGCGGGCGGAGGAGACGCGCATTTGCATTGATTAGTGGAGAGAAGTGGGCATCGTAATGGAGCTCAGAGAGGAGGAAAGGAAAAAAAAAAAAAAAAGGTGGGGGAGCTGTTTCGTTTTTTTAAATCGTTACACGCATGGCAACAAATATATATCTCTCTATCCTAAAGAAAATCGCCTTCTTCCTCTTTATTGCCTTTTATAAAGTGGGATTCAGGTTTACACGTTTGTGGGTCAAAAAGCAGGAGGCTGCCGGGTGCGATACAATGAAGACGTTTGTAGAAGTGATTAAAAAAACCCCCCTTTCTCATTGCTAGCAATCCCCCCCCTAGCTCGACTATTTAGCCCTGAGATTTGACTTTTGCGCATTTTGTTGTTTTCTTGCTCTTCAAATGCACAATTAAAGGGGGTTTTTTTCTGCTTTATCTTGGCCTCTGAATAAATATAAATAAACTTATATGCAAATATAATGCCAGTTTAAAAATGAGGGCTGGAAGGCACGGAAAAAAAAAAAGTTTAGGCGGAAGAAAAACATCTATGCTTGGGTAATTTAAACTGACAAAACAAATATGATGAATACATTTTATGTTAATTCACAACGCCTTTTTTTTTCTCCCTCTAGAATTTAAGTATAAGTTAATGTACCCCAGAAACTCGGAGCCGTCCATCGCCTTGTTAATGGGTTTAGGTATTAGCTAGTTCTAACCATGCATACAAATGTACTTGTCTCTGTAGGCTGCAGTAAGATTTATGATTCTTTTACCTTGTGTAGCTGTAAACAAGCGGGTGGAGGGGTGGGAGAAGAACAACTCAGGACTTTTCGCTGCTCTCTCTCTTTCTAAAAGCTGTAGTAGTAGTAGTAGGAGGCAGATTCTACCAGCCTTGCAACTTTTCCCCTAAAGTGCCTGGTTTTTGTTTTCGTTTGGGTTTTTGTTTTGGTTTTTTTTGGGAGTGGGTGGGGGGATGGGGGGGGACCATTCTGCTTTGCCCACGCCTCAATCGTAACGTTAAAAAAAAAAAAAAAAAAAGAAATGTGCCGTACCCGGAAAAAAAACCCCCCAAACAACCCACCCCAATATTTAAAGGAGAGAGGCGAGTGATGTTTTGATTTCTACTCCTACAGCAAGGAGGGGAGAAGGAGTTCGACCCCCCCAGGAAAACCCCTTCTCTTTCCATTTCGTTCAGAGAAGACTTCTACCAGCCCGAGACGAAAACAGTCACAAAGGAGCCCTAAAAAGCAAAGCCAAGAAGAGGAGAAGCGAGGATTTCCCTGTAACATTGTATTTCTTCCGCATTGTCTCAGACAGTAAAATGTACGTCTGAGGCTTGCCAGAAACAAAAACCCCATGATCTGTAGGCTGTAAGGACCTGCTTAGGCAGAGCTGGGGGAACGAACGTATTTTTTTCTTTTTTCTTTTCTTTTTTTTCTAGCCCTGGCTTCCCTTTAAAAGAAAGAGGTAACAATTTTAACAACTTTCATGTGGAAACCGAATAAGGGGTTTCTTTTGCTTTCTGTCGTGGTGAGCAGGATGAGGGCTGTGAGGGTGCATTGTCTGTAAAATCTTTGCTCCGGCTTGCGCGCTGTGATGGATTTTGCTGCACCGTTCTTGTTTGTTTTTAAGCAGGAAATAGTTTAGGAGGACAAATAACATGGAAAAAAAAATATATGATGGGGGGGGGGGGGAAAATGTTGATTTGCTTTACACTAACACAGGTGTCCGACTGAGAACTGAATTCCTTTTCCTAGAGGGTGAGGCTACAGTGAAGGAATCGTATTGCTGGGTTCCCGGGACCAAGAGAAAAAAAAATGTTC
Organism: Rhinatrema bivittatum; assembly: GCF_901001135.1. Lineage (NCBI taxonomy): Eukaryota > Metazoa > Chordata > Amphibia > Gymnophiona > Rhinatrematidae > Rhinatrema > Rhinatrema bivittatum. Next base: position 310,345,379 of record NC_042617.1, read on the forward strand.
TCAGTTTTCTATACAAACTTCTCGACATATCCCGTTCTGTATTTATATACCGCACCCCCCCCCCTCCCCGATAAAAAAAAAATATATATATATATATCTGTCGTACACTAAGCAGGGGGAGTTGATTTAAATCTAAAGTCTATTAAATGTTCTGTCTTTCATAATCACAGGCCTTGGATTCAAGAGCTTCCATTGATTTCCAGTAAAGGTCGTATTTCGTTATATAATCATTTTCCAGTGCCCGGTTCAAGCATGAAGACATTTGACCTCTTCTCTTTCTGTCTAAGGTACACACCTTCCTGCAATCCACCTGCCAGACGTTTTAATCTGATGGCAAAGGGCTGAAAGTGCGAACCTGAAATCTTCACAGCCTTTTAGGAAACCTTAATTTATGAGGTTACGACTAGTGAAAACATATTTTATAAAGCTATGATTTTTTTTTTTTAACAGAGACTTTCCAGGATACAGACGCGAGAAACCAATATATTTACAATGGATGTGTAGATATATTGAAACCCGTGTTCACTTTGTTTGCCCAATTTTTCACATTCACATCTTACAGTCTGATAAATCTGATAAATATATATTTTAAAATAGAAAACTCAGTATATAAAGTGATTTCATTTAGCTCTTTATATTTTGTATTTTGATATTAAGGTCTACTTACGCCCAATTTTTAAAAATGAAACCAGAACAACTTATTTGGAGAAACAAAAAGAAAAGTGAGAGGAGAGAGTTTGTTGGTTTGTTTTTTTTACTTTTCTTTTTTGTTAAATTTCTTTTCAACCAACGCAAAACAAGAACTGTAAAACAACTCCCCACCACCACCACCACCAAGAGAATAAAAAGTTCAATTTTTCTGTGCGAGATTTATGCTTGTTCCTTGCTTTAAAAATAAACCCCGGACCTTGAGAGCTGAGAATCATAAAATATTTAAAGTCACACGTCAACCTTTCTATTTATTGCTGGTATATAATTCAAAATTATCGTGTATTAATAAGCCAATAATGATCATCTCTATCGGAAAAGTGTGCTAGTGGTGCCGGTTTTATGGCTGCCCTCATCCTTCCAAATGACCTTTAGTTCAGCAAAGTAATAACTCATCAGGATGCGAGTCCGGCTTTCGAGGGTTTGAATCACAGGGCTTCACAGTGTTTTCCACGCTTGGGACATATGCCGGAGTATTAGCTCTTCTGTCGGAAGCTTGCACAAAGTTCCGGAGTTTTATGGGTGAAATTCGTTCTGGTGATAGCCACGCTCATGCTCGCTCCTCTCCCAGCTTTCCTCTGCGCTGTGGAGCGAGCAGGAGAGAAAGCTCCGGACTCACGATGCCAAATGGGTTTCCTTCTCTACAGGGCATATTGCTCCACAGGTTCGGATGAGAGACTGAGCCTGATCGTTTACATTTCTTTCCAATATGCCCTACCTGCCCTGTCCCTGCAGAAACAGACACATAGTCCCATTCACTGTGAGCAAATGAATGGGGGGTGGGAAGCCCAACAAAGCAGTTTGGGGTCTTGAATTTCTTTTGTCTGCATGTGTGTGTGTGTGTGTGTGTGTGTGTGTGTGTGTGCTTCTGAAGAAAATTCGTATTTGTCTGCACGGAATTTAAAAAAGCAAACCATTTTTTTTAGAATAAGCTTCTATTTTCAGCACTTTCATTTTTTCACTTCGATTTGTCCACTTTTGAAATCTTAAAAAAACCCAAAAACCTCAAGCACGTCAAAAGAGCTTCATTCAACATGCTTTATGTAACAGAAATGTGATTTCTGGCTGACCTCAATAAAAGAAAAAAAATACAGGGCCTAGGTTATGTCTGTGTGTCTGGAAAGTTAAAACACACAGCACACACACACACACACAGCACACACACACACACACACACACACACACACACACATACACACACACTCTCTCTCTCTCTCTCTCTCCTCACACACACACACACACACACTCTCTCTCTCTCTCACACACACACTCACACACACACCACACACACATCTCTAAAGAATTTGGAGCCGTGCTTGCTTCCTTTGCTAAAAAGCACAGCTCCAGAATGCCTAACAGTCCAAGTGTGTTTGCTAGTGCAGTTTTCCACGCAGTAAAATCTGGGAGTTGGAGGGGAGTATTCGCTGTGATCCAACCTATTTGCGGCTGACCGTGTTGCTTTGTAGACCCCGAGCCACTGAAATCTTCGGTTTAAAGTGAAATCTCCTTTCCGGTCTGATGCTCGGGCACTGGGAAAAGGAACTGGTACCCGGGGATTTCAGAGGTCAGCTCGCTGTGTGACACCGTTTTAAGACTTTAACAGGTAAAAGAAACAGCAAGCTGGAGCAGCCAGGAGGATTGCCTTGAGCTCCGTTTCTGGACTCAATGCGAGACCTCCTTTCCCTGCTGTAAAATGTGCAAAGGTTTGCGGGGCGGGCGTGGCCGGCAAGCAGGAACCCAAAGGTTGAACGGGGGGGACAGAAAAAGGGTACAAGTCCCCGGTTTGGGGGTTTCCATAGGGAGGGGAAAGGGAGAGACTGCAAAGAATAGGCTTTCCCGCCCCCAGTCTCTCCCTCTTAACCAAAAACATGGGGCACCTTTCTCGCTGGCTGTAATTTCTCACTCTTCTCCCCATGCTAAAGCCGGGTACCATGTGCACGCATTCTGCTGGTAAGGGGAAGTGTCTGGATCTATCTACATTTATTTACTTATATTTATATACACATGTGTCTGCTTTTGCAGGCATGCAAGTATATCTGTATCTATAGTTCTCTGTCTATGTATCTACATGTATTCGTGCACATACCACATAGACATATGTACATATTCATACTTGTTATAAGCTTATACTGACATATAAGGGAATAAATGAACCTATACACAAATATATGCAACATACACCCACATAGGCACCTATGCTTATTGCTATGTCTGCATGTTCACACACAATACATACACACGCCATATACACAGATCTTCACACATGCATTGCCTAAAGATTTTTCAATTGTCTGGGTGCATAAGCTGATGGAGATTTCCTGTAAGAGCAGCGCACAGCAGTGTTCTCCCATTCTGGACCTATGGAACACCCTTCCTAAATCGGACCCTGACTCCTGCAGAGTGAACAAAGAAGACAAAGCAGAGGATGTGCAGTTCACTCCAGAGCTGACACCATCCGGGCATGAAGGGGCACCATTAAATGACAAACTCATCCTGAGATCCACCCTACTCTATTTTCTTTGCTCCTTAATTGAATGTCGGATACAAGTGGATTTGAACCAATTAAGCAGTACACTTCTGAGCTGGAAGTCAGAGGGTAGTCACACATAGGCATTGCCGCAAGCTCTCATAGTTACGCAGGGAACTTTGTAAACAGGGAATGTTATCACCAGTGGGATACTGAAGAGAAGGCTTTACCCTATTGTCTGGACAGCAGCAAAAGACACTGGTGGAGAGCCAAAAACCAGTGAAGGTGATGCACATTGATGGATCAGAGTTTACAGCAGCTGAGAAATTAAGAAACTGATTAAAACCTATATAGTCGTAAATAGCTTTCAAAGCAAAGACGGACAAATCCTGGTGGTATATTTTATATACAAAATAGTTGTGAAGGACATGGGATGAGGGGGCAGGTTGATGGTTACTACTGTGAATACAGAGGACATGGAGTAAGGAATAAAAGGAGCAGGGTGGTCACAAGAGGCGGACATGAAAGGCGACTACCCTGAACAGGAAGCTAGGGGGTGTCACTAGTAGGGGGTGTCATGCTGCCCTTTTGAATCAGTTTGCAAGTCTGTGAAGATAGGAACCTGAAAGGGAGGAGGGGCAAGGGTGCCAAAAGCAATCCTTGCCCGGGGTGCCTTGTTGTCCTGTGACTTCCCTACATAAAGGAAGATAGGTTGATGATTATTACTATTGGGTTTATGGGTGAGAAATGATAGGAGAGGGCAGGTTAATGATTATTACTGGGAATCTAGAGGACATGCGGTGAGGCGTGATAGGAGGGGGCAGGTTGATGGGTATTACTGGGGTGTAGAAGATGGTGTAAGGAATGATAGGCGAGGGCATGTTGATCAGTACTACTGGAGATATAAGGACATAGAGTGAAGATTTATAGGAAGGGTAGGTTAATGACTGTTACCAGGGGTGTGGAGGATATTGAGTAAGGAGTGATAGGAGGAGGCAGGATTATGGATATTACTTCAGGTGTAGGGGACATGGGGTGAGGGACGGCCCTCCAGAGATACAAACAGGCCTGGTTTTCAGGATATCCACAATGAATATGCATGAAATAGTTTGGCATACATTGCCATCATTGTATGCCAAGCTATCTCATGCAAATATATCTCATGCATATTCATTATGGATATTCTGACAACCAGGCCTGTTTGTGGTTCTTGAGGACCAGACTTAGCTACTTCTGAATTATAGGATGGGGCAATTTGATAGTAATTATTGGGAGTGTAGAGGACATGGGGTGAGGAATGATAGGAGGAGGCGGGTTGATAGTTATTACTGGAGATATAGGGAACAAGAGAGGATGAATGATAGGAGGGAGCAAGCTGATGATGGAAGGGAGGGGTGGGGGGTGGGAAAAGGGGAATTGGATTCAGAGACAGCCAATGCTGGGCCCAAACGTTTATGGTCCGGGGTACAGAAACACAGACATTAGGGATGAAGTGCAGGACTGCTTCTTGGGCCAAGTCCAAAAGGAAAGCACATTCAAGCAGCATTGGCTGAATAATGAAGAAGGCTGCTCACCCCATAAAATGTTGCTAGCAGTAATTTTGTTATGAGTTTCGATTGTAAGTAGTACTACCCTTAACATACGGCGTGGGGGGTAACCTGCACGGAGCGGCAGTTGCTACCATAAGAAACTTGCTGAGCAGACTGGATGGACAAGTTGGTCTTTTTCTGCCGTCATGACTATGTTGCTATGTGTGACCTTCTCATTATTTCAATGCAGCACTGTCTTTTGCTTTCTATATATTTATCTTTTCAGGAAATCTTTTTCATGGACATTCTCAAAGCTTAAATATATGGAACCTTAACATTTCATGAAAGATGTGGAACTGTTTTTTTTTGACCGGTCAATTTCCTCTTGCTCTTTTGGGTTTCCAGCTCAATCAAAACGTACTCAGGTAGACTTCCAGATCAATCATTAAATTAGCAGCCTCTGACATTAGCCTTCATTTGCAGCTGTCTTGGGGTTCTTTCCCCTTTTTTACATTGCCTCCCTTTGCAGTGGCAGGGCCTTGCAATCATTGTCCCTAAATCCAGCCACTAAGTCTTTGTGACTCCTTCCATCCCGAGGTTTCACAGAATTCTTAGCCACGGCTGATCCAGGAAGCGGAAGACTTGACCTGAACGGGGAATAAAAGCCAGGTTTTCCTCCTCATGGCGGTATGCAGATGTGCCACGGAGCTGCGGGCTGGCCTGATCTAGATTGGCAAATCTAGCTGGGAAAAAATGAGATACCAAATCCACCCAAAAGCAGCAGAATATCACTGATGCATCTAACCTTGACACCTCTCCCTACCATAAACCCTGATATTCTTTTCTCCCATTGCCAATGTACAAACAACGATATCCCTTCTCGTCCCCCATTCACAGAAACCCTGACATCCCCTTCTCACCGCAAACAAATAAGCTTTGACACCCCTTCCCAATGCAAATACACATCCTTCTTTCACCACAAACATAAAAGCCTTGACACTGGTTTCCACCTGAAATACAAACTCGCTAGAGCAGTGCTATTTGCCTCCAATCCTGAAGGGCCGCAAATGGGCCTGGTTTTCCGGCTATCCCAAATGAACAGGCATGAGATAGATTTGCATGCAATGGAGCAGTGTTCATGGAAATCTGTGTCATGCATATTCCTTAAAGATCTCCTGAAAATCGACCTGGATGCAACTCTCAAGGGCTGGAAGTGAATACCACTGCCCGAGGGCCAGCCCGGTGGCTCTATGGCAGCGCTCTGTGGGTTCAAGTCCCAGGGCCAGCTTCAGCTCTTTGGGCTGGCTGGGGTTAGGGATGCTGTGATGGTAGAATTCGCAGCTGTGGGGAAGGAAGCCTGAGTCATTGCTCAATGATAACAACTACTGATCAGATTCAGGGTACATGCAAACTAGGTTCTAGAAGGGGCCGCAGTCTGCAATCCCTGACAAAATGATTCCACTGCAGTGCTTGGCTTAGATAAGAAGGGGATTGAGGTTTAAAAAATAGGGAAGGGAACCCCCAACTAGTTGGGGGTTCCCTTCCCTATTTTTCCCAGTAAGGGAACCCCCTTACTGAGGCATTGCAGCCTCAGTAAGGGGCAGTTCACACTGAGCAGTGAGTCCGAAGAAACAAGGGAAACTGCTGAGCCCCAATAAAAATAATAGTAATAATCACAATAAAATAGAAAAACTCTTGAATCCCTTTCCTAACACAAACCTTAATACCCCTTCCCACCACAAACATACAAATCCTGAAACCTCTTCCTAATACCAAAGCATGAAGCCTGACACCCCAAACAGCCAAACCTTGAATCTCTTCTGACTGCAACCCAGTCCTTTTCTAAAATAGAGTTAAATATCCACTTATCACATCCGTAAGGTAAGAAGCGTGGAGGCGGCCTTTAATTATCTACAGCGGTCACTAGCAAGAACCGGGGCAGTCTTCCTTCCCTGGTAATTAGAACCAGAAAGCTGAAGCATGGGCTTGGATACTGATTTATTGGTAGGAGAGTAACATTCATTAGTTCTGGACCAGGAAGGCAACTCGCCAGCACCCAGCGTTAAGACAAAAGAGCAACTTCCCGAGCCGAGGGAGCTGGGAAGGGCCCAAGCATTGCCAAAGGGTAATCCCTGGAAAGAGGAATTCTGGGAACCTGGCCCACTCCCCCCTCCGTCCTGTTCATGGTGCCCATTCAAATGTATTACCCAGTTCCACAACACGCCTGGCAGGATGTGGACAAAGAGCTTCAGAATGAGAGTATTTGCAACGTGGAGACTGTTCACTGGATGCAGAAGGCTGGTGTTTGTTTACAAGTCATTAAAGGTCGGCTCAGCTTCTGACGTGCAACGATCCTTTATGGAATTCTCCACAGACTCTTGCTGTGGCAAGGTCTGTTCAAGGATGTTGAAAAATGAATTTTGTGTGGGCTGGATGGGGTTTTTTTTTTTTTTTTGTTCCAGATGTTTCCTCCCATAAGGCTTCCATTAGATCTCATTCTGTGGACTCTATGAGCTTTATTCAATAAACATTTTTTTCCACAGGCACAGAATGAGAAAAAGGCCTTTCTGGATAGGGGCCTATATATCAGGATTGGAGAAACTGCAACGGACTAACTAAGCCTGCTGCTGACCAGCAATGGTCCATATTAGGGAGGGTGACCACATAGTAACATAGTAATGACAGCAGAAAAGGACCAAATGGTCCATCCATCCATCCAGTCTGCCCAGCAAGCTTCCTATGGTAATATCTGCCGTGTCATGCAGGTTACCCCCATCCTAAGAGGGACAAGTTTGAGCCAGTCTTGGTTTTATCCCATTGCATGCAAGGAGAGATAGCGCCCCTTTTAGGGAAACCAGAATTAAGAATCTTGCATGGAATGGGTGAAACCCAGGCTAAATTAGCTTGTCCTGGAAGCAATGGAGCCAGTTGATAACCCAATAGCTAGGCCTTTTCCTCCAACGTCGGACCAATATGAACAGTGTTCAGGGAAGGCTCAGAACACAGGCTGTTTTAGAACTGAAATCTACAACTGAGTAAGTGGGGGGCTGCTGCTCACCCTGTCTCACAATACAGGAGCCAGAATGAAGGTATCGCGCAGCAGGTTTTAAACAAAAGGAAATACTTTATCACGTTACGCAGAATCACCTGTGGGACTGGCTGCCACAGGATGTTATGGAGGCGAATAGTATTTATGGAAGACAGATCAATCACAGGCTATTTAACCTGATTTCATCCCCAGGTTCAATGAACTATATCCCTAAACTAATGGCTGCTGTAAATTGGGAGAGTCTGACCTTGGGTGGGGACTCTTCACATCCCCTGATTCTTATATACTTCCTTCGAGCATCTGCAGCTTGTCAAAGTCAATGACAGGATGCTGAGCTGGATGGGCCTCTGCTCTGACCCAGTTTGGTAGTTCAGCATTTTTCATACTGTGTCCTCTTGTTCTAGAAGAAAGAATGTTCTAGAACAAGAGGGGACACTGTGGGACTCCAAGGGGGTAGACTCAGAAGCAACACTCCAAGATATTTCTTTATTGAAGGAGTGGTGGATGCATAGAGTGGACTCCCCAGTAAAAGCATGGGATAATGCCTGAGGATGCCTGTGGTGAAGAAGTGATGGGAGGGCCAGTGATCGACTGGGATCTGTGGCTGGGCATGCAGGATGGACCTTTTGGTCCTTTTTATTGTCATAGAGATTGAAGTCTTGCTATCATTAAAACTCTTCACGCTCTTAAGAACAGAGGCAAGGGGAGAGGTTGGAGGGACAAAATGAAAGGTACAGAAAGTTGCTGCAGGCTACGCCTCCCTAGGAACCACCAATGTTGGTACCGGCAGGTTGGTGCTGGTTGGATAGAGTCCAGCAAAGACACACAGGCCTAGGAGGCTGGGTGTTTTACATTGGTAGTTCTCTAGATTATTATGGAGCTTGGGGTTAAGGCATGGTGGGGGATGGAGGTCTGGATGTTGGGTTGGGGACGGGAGGGGTCTTGTATGATTATATATCCAGAACAGTGGAGAACTTATAAGGAAGCATACAAAAGCTGACTGGCAAAGCAGCAATGTCCGGGAAGGGGCCCTGCTTCTACTGCAGTGCACAAGAATAACTGGGCAGACAAGATGATCTTTTTCTGTCGTCAGCTACTATGTTACTGTGTATTTTCAAATGGCAAAAGCAATTGTGCGAGAAAACGAAGATCAGAAATATATAAGCAAACCGCTATCTTCCTTGCGATGTAGTTAAATACCATCAAAAGTGGCCATCATAATAGGCACTCCCGCCAGTAGTCTACCTTCATTTACCTTTTATTTAATCATAGGATAAATGTTCATTTTTTTCTTTTTTTTTTTAAATTTTATGCAGCCCCTTACAGAAGGTGGTGGGGGATGGGTGAAAGCACCAAAAGTGCCTAAGGGCAGCAAAATCCTAAATCCATCCCTGTCATAGCTGCAACCCTGTGCTAGGATCATATCCAAAAAGAGACCAAAATCCAAACCTAGGGAGCTGTCACTGACTGGTGCAGGCATTTTCATCTTCTAAGCTTTCTGAACACTACATGCATTTACCATTTACACTAATGCAGAATGAGGGGAAATCTTTTATAATTGGGGCAATAATGAGATGTATATTTTCTCCTTCAACACGCAAAACATAAAATACCCTGAAATAAGGCTGTCAGGTATTTTCAGAGCTAAAAAAATGTGCCAGCAATGAATGGTGTTAAAAGTCATATCACTAGGTGGCTTTTAGCACGGATGCGCTGCGATTTCTAGTTCACAGTGTCCATCACGTGCAAACTGGCATACAAAGCTAAGGATGTGTTCTGATTGGAGCTGATATCATCAGACATCAGTTAGGGAACGGACACTTTCTGGGGTAAATTTTCAAAGTGTTTACACATATAAAATTGGAAGTTATGCCTATAAATAACAAGTACATGCATAGGAGTACATTTTCAAAGAGGTTTCATGTGTAAAAACAGCGTATGTGTGCATACGTAGCATGTACGTGCGGATATGCTATTTTCTAAATGTCGAGAGCACGTGCAAATTTTCCATCTCACGCGCACATTTTACTGGTGGGAAAAAGGGGCAAGCTAGAGGCATTCTAGAGCGGGACGCCAAAGTCTGTGCAGTAGTTGCTATTTTGTATGAGATGTAAGTGTGTAAATTACCAAATTCATTCCTATAATTTTACACCTGCTAACTGACTGGCACAAGAGAAATTGGATTTGCCTGTTGGCTACAGTTATTGGTGGGAGGTTTGGGTGAAATAATGGAAGTTCAGGGTGAGGTGCTAGAGGATGTAGGCAAGGACTGGGTGAACTGGTGGAGGTACTGGTGAGCTGGTGATTTCAAGTTTCCATGCAGGTATTTTCAAAATGGTATAAGCACAAACTTTATAAATTATCTGTCTCCACGTATAGACTGGGGTTATAACGCATACATGTTATATTTTTTTTATATGCACCTAGAATATACACATGTAGATTTATTAATTAAAATAAAATATGCATTTTCTTTTATTGAACGTATTTGCATGTGTGTACTTTTAGAGCAGAACTTTGCAATATTTTATAAACTGTGCAGTGGAGTACATAGAACCTTTATAAAATACCCGCCTCTGCATATAACTGAAAGTTATTACACGCAAATGTCACAATTATTAATATATGCACATAAAATATGGGCACATACTTTTATAAAAAGGGTAGAGAAAGCATGCAAATATGCTGTGCACTGAAACATATGCACATACCTATGGGGCTGAGATATGCGGTATGTTATAAACTGCTGGGATCCCACCATACACAGTTTATAAAATATTTCTGGAGCTTTAGACGCAGCGACTCCATGCACCTATGAACTGACTTACCCAGACTATTAAAAATGATCATCCCTGAATGCTCTGCACTAGCAAGGGTGAGGCCTGAGGTCATAAATAATGCATTTTTTCAGCAATGAGAACAGAGAAGAGGTAGGAATCACAACAGTGGTATACAAGATGCCCAAAGTTCTTATATCCAGATAGTGACTTTTATTACCTGAAGGACACACTGGCAATCCAAGCAGAAGCAGCAGCAGCGCATTGCATTCCCCAAGAATGAAATATTTTGCCACTGCTAGAGGCATTTATTTGAAAATTGCTGAATTCTGGGGGGGAAAAAAAGCAAAAGAAAACTTATACTAATTCTAGTTATTCCAGCTGCTTGGGTGGTAAAGGGAAAATAAATTTCAGTGAGATTAGGAATTACAGCTGTAACGCACTCTCCAGGTGTTTCTCTTTGAAGTCTCAGGTATCCATACATTTCTGAGCTAAGAATGAAAGGTGCCAGTGAGGACTTTCCCTGAGAACTGATAGATTCCAGTACCGGGACCAGCCTGATGCTAGAGCATCATAATCACTGTCTGATGTCAGCTCCTTAAAGAACCAGCCTCAGCTTCCTAAGCCAGTTTGCCATGCAGAAACTGGAAGTAAAATAGCTATTTTTAAGTAAAAAACTGAAAAGATGTAAACTGAGAACTGTCTAAGAACTTAAGCATTGCCAGTCTGGATCAGAGCCAAGGTCCATACAGCCGGGCATCCTGCTGTGACTGTAACAAACAGGGGGTGCCTAGAGGAGGTGTATAAAACATGAGGCACAGAGTCTGCCTTGCTCACTCTAATCTAAAATGTTAAGGGACAATTGCTGGTCCCTGTCTGCAGAAAGGTAGAAAGATAAAACACCTTTTATAATTAGCTTGTTAGACTCCCTCAGGCTGATACTGTAAAGTGCACTCAGCTGAGCGCACTATTTTACCTGCAGTTGGATGCGCGTTTTCGACACGCGTCCACTACCCCTTATACAGTAAGGGGTTTAGCGTATCGAAAACACACGTCCAACCCCCCCCCCAAAAAAAAACCAAAACTAATAGCACTCATCACATCTAAATGCATGTTGATGAGGCTATTAGTTATTCACCCGGGATACTGAAAAAAAAAGTGCGGCCAATCTGCACACTTTTACGCTCAGAAATTAACGCCTGCCCTTGGGAAAGCTTTAATTTCTGAACAGCCCGAAGTAAGTCGGAAGAACCAAAAATGTTAAAAAAAATTATAAAATATTTTTTAAAAAAATGTGCCGGACGGTCAGGTTAGGAAAACGGACGCTCAATTTTACTGGCATCCTTTTTCCTAACCCATGGCTGTCAGCGGGTTCAGAAAACTGACGCTCCTACAATTGAGCGTGAGTTTTCTGAACCCGCTGACAGCCACCTCTCCTGGGTTTCTGCTGCTAAGGAGGCACTAGGGACGCGCTATTGTACCTAGCGCCTCCTTTTTAGCGTGATCCCTCATTTAAATACAGGATCGTGCGCCCAGGCGAGGTGGCTTGGGCGCGCGTTGGGAGAGCAGGCGCTCAACACGGAGTGCCCTTTCTTCTGCAGCCCTTACAGAATCGGCCTGCCTGTGAGCTGTTGCTATGAGATGTCCCTACAGCTTTCCCCAGTCAGAGAGGAAGATTTAAGGCTCGTAAAAAAAAAATAAAAAAAAATTGTTGCAATATTGAGAGTAATTCAGAGAACATTGATTCGTTTCCCTTCATATCACATTTAAGGTTCACATGCATGAAATATATCATAGTTAGACACAAATGTGCACTGCAAAGAAGCTGTGAGTAAGATGGGAAGTGAGCAGTTTTGGAATTCAAATTGTCAATTTCCTGCATCCTTTCTTTTTTGCATTTTTTTTTTATATTAGCCTCTACTCAATAGTATTTATTTATTTATTTATTTATTTATTTATGCGTTTTTCTATACCGTCATTAAGTTATTTACCATCATAACGGTTTACAATAAGGCACCTATATCAAAGAAAGTGTAGATCCTAATTTACATGGATGGTGCCATTGTGATTCGGTAACAAACAATAATTAAGAATAATATGGGTTGTGCTCAGGAAATTACCTTTAGAGAAATTCCCTTGGGGGGGGGGGGGGGTTAAGTGTTTTATGATACTTCATCCTGATGGTTTGACTACAGTTAAAAGTGAGTGCACTAATTTCCAGTAGTATCTGGAAAATAGTACAGACGGTGGCACAATGTCTGTGTGTGTGTGTGTTGCAGTCTGTGATTCCATTTGCCTTCACCCCCTGCTTGTCACTTTGGGACTGCTAGACCTAGCTCTCCCACGCTATGTGGCGGAAGGTCTTTGGAGGGACATTTGGAGGAGGGAATTTGGGGGGCAGAGGGGCAAATCTGGCATCTTTTCAAAAGAAATGCATAGGGAGGAGGTTGAACAGAAGTTATCTAGAATGTCATACATTCTACTTCTTTTTAGGAAAATAGTTTTCCTTTTTTCCCCCCTCCCATCGTGGTTGCTTCCAATAGGGTGACTTTATACCTTAAGGAAGCACATCATTTGTAAACCTAAACTGAGTCAGAACGATTCCTCCTCAATAACAGTGTGCAGGTAGGATTGGGGGGGGGGGGGGGGGGGGGGAGGGCGTGGAATAGTTCATTTTCAGTGAAAAATCATCAGAAGCAAAATATTTCTGCCCTTTCAATTGAAAATTTCTATATTTTCAGAGAAGATATTCACTTTTTTTTTTTTTTTGCTAGAAGCTTAATTGTAATCCTATCCCCAGTGAGGTCAGGTGGGAGAGATTCTCAATTGCAGTCAAAAGGTCAGGAAGGGTCAGTCCTCAGCTCAGGGCTCAGACCCCTACACTTGATTTTAGCCAAAAGGTCAAGAAGTGTTATTAGTAGTTACATATTGGATGAATGCCTTCTACATAACCATTGCCACAGACGTATTGGGATCTGAGAGCAACTGGAGGTTTTCATAGGTTGTGATTAACAAAAGAGACTGTGGTACATAGACGTTTGAGACCACACAGGTCCCTTCTTCAAGGAAGCTTTTTTCTCTAGAGAATTTCTGTTCCACCAAATAATCTAGAACAGGGGTGGTTAAATCGGTCCTCTGGGCCACCCCCCCCCCCCCAGCCAGTCGGATTTTCAGGATATCCCTAATGAATATGCATGAGATTTATTTGCATAGACTGACTACCCTGATAACTTGCCCTGTTTGCAGCCCTCAAGGACTGGAGTGGAGAATTCCTGTTCTAGCATAGAAATGTTGTTCTTGCAGCCCTGAAGTCACATAGAAGCATAGAAACATAGAAGAATGGCGGCAGAAAAAGACCACATGGCCCATCTAGTCTGCCCATCCATCTAATTTATTCAAAGAAGTAATGTGAGTACTCGCACACACTTCAGTCTCCACTCCTGGGAGAATTCTACACCACAAAAATGTAAAATTCTGCAAAATTCTGCTTACTTTATATTGGTCAAAATAATACCATGTATATCACAGTCTTTGGATAATTAATTTAAAATGTAATACAAAAAAGTTATTCCTCAAAGATGCAGAGTTGTAAATATTTTGAGAGGAATTCCCCTAGAATAGCTGTTTGGGAACCACAGACCTAGAAGTACACTGTGTAAAAGTTTCCCTTCCACCTCTCTCCCTATTCTTCTGGCCAGACCTCTTTCACCAGGGCTGGTGCATGGGTATTAGGAGCTCTATGCGAACTTTCTGCCTTGCACTCAGCACCCCCCAAACTAGAGAAGAGACAGCTGCTGCCGCGGCGTCAGTAGTGGCAGCTCAGCAGCTGCCAGCAGGATGTTTCACCGATTAGCGACCCAGCTGTCCTCACCCAAGTCAGTAGGGGGCAGCGTGACGACAGATGGATCACTCTTCGGTGAAATATCCTGCCGGCAGCTGCTGAGCTGCCATTACTGCCACCGCGGCAGCAGTTGTCTCTTTTCTCTTGCTGCCATGGCTGCTACCCCTGGGACTCTGGCGCCCTAGGCCCCAGTCTAGTTTGCCTAGTGCTTCCGCTGGCCCTTCCTTTCAGTCTGTCCTCTCAAACTCTAACTTCTCTGCTTTCCACTATCTCTCCCTCCCCCTTCCCCACCAGGCTCAACCCCTTCCATTCAATCTCCACCCCCAGCTCTCCACTCTCAGTGTTTGACCTCTCTCTCATACAGCCCCTCAAATAGGCTCCCTTTAGCCCTCTCTCACAAACAAAGCCTGTCCCTCTCTCACACATAAACACCCTTACAACAGGCTTTCTTTCTCTTTCACACACAAACACACACCCTACTCGGACTCCCTCTTTCTCTCACACATACACCCTCACACAGGCTCACTGTCTCTTTTACACACACATACATACACATACACTCATATACGTTTCCTCTCTTACTTGACCACACACCCACACAGGCTCCTTCTCTCTCTCTCTCTCACACACACACACACACACACACACACTCCTTCATACAGGTTTCTCTCTTTCTCTGTCACACAAACACACTAGCACATTTCCTCTCTTGCACTGTCATTCTGGGCCTCTCCATCTTCTTCAGCTGCATGTGGGATGGGCTCTGCCTGCAGCTGTACCAGGCCTCTCTCACCTGTGTCTTTGGTCACTGGCAGGAAGGGTTCCATTTATGGCCCCCGCCAGGCCTAATTTTCAGTGGGATGGGCTCCATTGCAGCCTGCTAGGCCTCTCTGATCTTCTGCCATCAGTAGGATGGGATTCACTCGCAGTCCATCGGCCCTTGAGGGATGGGTTCTGTTCCCAGCTGCTGAGCCGTTCTCCATATTCTGTGTAGAATATGAAAATTCTGCAAAGTGAGGAGTTCTGCACAAATTCTGTGCTGTGCAGTTGAGCAAAATTCCCTCAGGAGTAAGTCTCTTTGTTTGGTCCTTTAAAAGCTGCAACAATTCATGAGATTTTAGTTTTCTCCCAGATCCATATAACTAGTGGGCCTCTATATTGCAGGTCTAGATATAACCATTTTATAAGCAGAAGGGAAAGAGATGTGACCCAAAATAGTGGTGCTCCATTTCTTTCTACTGAACATGGACTACAAGATCCTGGCATAGATTATGGTTAACAGGCTAAAAGGCATTATCTCATAGGTGATTCAACTGGACTATCCCTATAGCATTCCAGGATGTAAGATCGTGAACCTCCTGGCCCTGATTATGGACATAATTCAGTATGTGAGGCACCACTGTATGTGAGTGATGCTCTTGAACCTGGACTAGGAGAAGGTATTTGACTGTATTTTTCATAACCTCCTGGACGGGGTGCTCCATGGGGTTGGGATAGATGGGTTGCTATGTAGATTTGTCATAGTGATATATACTGACATTTTTGGTTTTGCAGTGTCTTATGACTGGAAAACAGACCCCTTTTCCTATCAGTTCAGGGGTCAGCCCCTCTGTTTGTTTATCTTATACAGCTCTTTATAAAATACATCGGATGGCACACAGAAATGAGAGAGATTATGGTACCAGATACCCAAGGAATCCAGTAAATGAAGTGTTCATTACATAGATCAGTGCTTTTCAACCCAGTCCTCGGAACACATCTAACCAGTCAGGTTTTTCAGGATATCCACAATGAATATGCACGAGAAAGAGCAAATATTTCTCATGCATATTCATTGTGGATATTCTGAAACTTGATTTTTTAGGTATGCTCCGAAGACTGGGTTGAGAAGTACTAACATAGATGATGTCATTATTTTCTGTGCAGTTCAAATATCAGTGCAGAGGCTAGTGGACACATGCAAGGACTTCAGAAAAGCTTCAAAATCAGAGAGGACTGTGGAAAGCTGGAGACCATGCTGTTTGGAGAGTGGGATGCAGCTTCTGACCCATCCCATTTCCTTACTAGGTTAAGCTTTATCAAGATCCTGGAGGTATAGTTTTGGGGCAATGGAACAACCTAGAAGTGTTGTGAGGAGAAACGCCATTAAAGCAAACCTGAACCTGGGACTGTGGAAACTGAGAACATTTTATATTGAGGGAAGGTCCTGGTACTGAAGAATGCCCTCCCTATGCTCTAGTTTGCAGATCTGGCATGGCCTTCTCTGGCAGCAGTGACCAAAGTCAGGGCAGTCAAGTTCTTTGTCTAGACCTTCAAGATGACTCATATGAAATTTGTAGTTCTGTTCAAGGAGCACCTAAAGGGTCAGAGGGACCTCTGAACTCACTATCATACTTCATAACTTTTTGTCTGCAATTCCATCAAGATCATCCTGAGGAGCAACAACAAAGATCATATGGCCTGCTTTTATCTCCAAAAAGCAACAAGGTAGGCAATCTAGAAAAGCCGTGAGCAAACGTAAGAAGGTAGATGCCAAAGAATGTCTTTTTCAATATCTTTATTGGCTGGAGACGTATGAAAACATTAAAAACGCCTGACTCAGGCCGAGTTTCGCCACATCCGAGTGGCTGCCTCAGGGGCTTGAAAATAAATGTCAAGTTTGTAGCAAATTGGAAATTATTCGCAGCAGGTTGGAAATTAATCCTATGGGTTCTTAAACATGAATGGCAGCACGAACGTATCTTAATGAAGAACAAGTAGCTCAGACACTCTTACTGGCTCCATACACTTAACGGTGCCTCATACGTGTGCGCCGCCGGTTGATGGCGCCTCATATGTGTCAACCGGCGGTGCACACGTATGAGGCACTGTTAAGTGTATGGAGCCAGTAAGAGTGTCTGAGCTACTTGTTCTTCATTAAGATACGTTCGTGCTGCCATTCATGTTTAAGAACCCATAGGATTAATTTCCAACCTGCTGCGAATAATTTCCAATTTGCTACAAACTTGACATTTATTTTCAAGCCCCTGAGGCAGCCACTCGGATGTGGCGAAACTCGGCCTGAGTCAGGCGTTTTTAATGTTTTCATACGTCTCCAGCCAATAAAGATATTGAAAAAGACATTCTTCGGCATCTACCTTCTTATGTTTGCTCACGGCTTTTATCTCCTCCTAGCTTAGAGAAGTCTGAATTGGGACACATGGGAGAACTCACTACCCTAAAACTTGATTCTACTCCTGTACTCCGAGGAGGTAGCATAGTCTGTGAAAGAGTTTTAACTACAAAACTAACCCTATAGATACTAAAAATCATCTACAAGCTGGTCTGCACATAGGATATTATGGAACCCATCAGCAACCTACCAGAAGCCACTTACACCATGGTGTGGCAGAACGTTGTATCTAGGAGGCTGACAAACCAGCACAGAGACATTGCATGGATGACCATAGAAGGGGATATGCCCACAAGGACATTCATCTATTTGCGGTGCCTCAGCAGACATTTCCTAAGGGGCTGCACCACCAAAGAGATAACCCTTCACCTTTTTAGAAAGTGCCCTTTTGCACAGAACTTACTGAAGGCAATGGACAATGAATTTAGTGACTCAAGGAAATGTCTAACCCATCAGTCAATGTTTTATGGACTGTTTTCAAAGACATACAGGTAGGGAGCCATCCAAGATAATTGGTAGATCCTCTGCTGCATCATATTGGACATCCTCCTCTTTACAAGGAAGTGTTTCGTGCTTGAGAAGGAGGCAGTGTCCAACCATGCCTGCCATGCCACAAGCCAATCCAGAGCTTGCTTATCATTGATGGGCCCATGATGGATGACAATGAAACCAACAAAAATAAATAGTTTAATCCAGTGATTCTGCAGACTCTGGGGTAGCTAAGCTGATACCAACAGGATATACTGTAACTCCCCAGAAACCAGCCAGTTAGTACCAGCAGGTTGATGCTCAATCACTGTCCATGTTACTATGTTACTATCTTAGGATAGGCCTGTGATGCACAGGCACCTTTTCCCCTCAAATGATACCTACATTGAAAATGTCTTCACAACATTGTAAATAAATCATACTCCAGAAGAGGCATCTGAAGTGATAACTGAGTTGAAAAAAGACATCCATGGTACACAAAATCCTAAGGCACCATAAAAAAAATTCCACAAGAGCAGAACATTTCTTCTGGGGCACTCTATTATCAAAGCATTAACTTGGGGGCTATTTTTTTGCGGGGGAGGGAAAGGTCAATGCCTACCAGGATCCTTGGATAGCAGGAATACAATACAGGTTCTTAGTATTATAGGAACTGAAAGAAAGGTTCTGAAGCTGATGTCATAGTCTACCTGAGGATCAATAAACTGGCTAGAAACAGTGTAGTACAGGGACTGGGGCATTAACAGCTGGATTAGGCCCCAGTTGGAATAGACTTGCTTGTAGAAAGGGGGAGGAAAAGCAATATTGTATCACCAACTTCAATACATGGCTCAAAATCCAGTGTAAATAGGGAGGTTTTACATTTATTATTGGCTGAGGTCATACACGGAACAATAAAAAGCCAGGGCTATTCTTGGAGGAAAGGGGGTGGGAAATGGAACAACTGCCCTGGATCCCGCACTCTGGGGCCCCACACCACCATGCCTCAGCATCTTCTGGTGATCTCCTCCCTTCTCCTTAACTGCCGTTGCATGATGCAATCCCCTATGGCTGGCAGGAGGAGTTGGAGATCAGTACTTGTTATCTGCGGTGGTCTCCTCTTTTGGCGTTAATCGGAAGCTTGAACTGTGTGGTGCTCTGCAGACTGGTAGGACCTGCCAGCCATGCATGGTTCAAATTTAAGATTGAAGCTGGCAGAGAAGGAAGAGGCTGCAGGTAAGAAGCACTGCTCTTCGACTCCTTCTACCTACCAGTGTGGGAAAGAGATGATGATGATTGTGCCAGGGTGGGGGTGGGAGAATGATTACGATTTCACTAAAAGAATGAGGGTAGGAGAGAGATGATACAAGCATCAGGAAGGAGGGGAGGGAAGAAACTCTGAGCTTGTGCAGGAAGAGATGGGGTGAGACAACGCTTGAGCAGTTGGAGAATGGGAGAATGATGATGCTTGTATGGGGGAGTGGGAGCAGTGGATGATGATTATGGTGGTGGTGGTGGTGGTGGTGGTGGTGGTAGGAGAGAGCTGATGCTTGTGCCGGGAACAGCAGCGTGAGATGAGGCTTGTGCGCGGAGAGGGATGGGAGAGAAAGGTTGCTTGTGCTGGGGAAGGGTGTTGGGAGAGAGATGGTGCTGATGCTGGTTGGGAAAGGGAGATGATGATAGTGCAGGGGCAGAAATGGCTTGGTGAGAGATGATGATTGCACCCGGGTTGGAAGAGAGAGAGGATGCTTGCACTGGGGGGTGGGGGTGGAAGAAAGATGATGATTCTGCTGGGCATGTGGGAGGAGATATTGCTGATTTGCACTGGACCCAGCACCTCCCTTAGGAGCAGCTCTGTAAAAGGCCATACTCTAGTGATGGCCTACATCTGTCTGTGAGATAAGAAAGGATCCTAGGTGGGTAGTGAGATTACGTTCAGAAAAGCGATTTATTAAACCTAAACCTAAGAAGGTATGAGGCTGTGTGGCATGTAGACAAAGTAAGGAGAAATAACTGGAAAGCTATGAGGACAAATGATTATGGTCCAGGCAGTAAAATTCCAGATCTGCGAACCTGAATGACATAGTTCAATGAGTCCCATGAACTGGATATGGTCATAATAATGGACTGTAATCTATTCAGGGAGGATAAGGATGGCAGAAAAAGTACAAAGTAGCTCTTTAGGTAAAACAAAGTCACAGGGATGCATTGTGAGTTATCTTGCACTACTGCCTAGGGAACATATAGTGCTCCTTAAGGTGACCAGGCTGACACAGTCCTTCCTGATGCACAGCAGGGCACATGCCCAACCTGAAAATACATAATAATAATAATGCAAACTTCACCAAGTCATGCAATGCAGCAACGCTCATTTCAGTGGCGTGACAGAGGCGGCAATGAGAACCAGCAAGAACTGCCAAAAGTGAGTTCACTAAATTTCTCTACCTACCAACATCTGGCCTGTAAATATTTATTTTCTGCTGACATGAAATCAATCGTGTCCTGCTGGGAGAAACGAGTGATCAACAAGCTGCCCCTTCCAGTCCACCTTCTAGTTCCCCTTCAAGACTACTACCACCACTACTTTTCATTTCTATAGTGCTATTGGATGTACCTGCTACTGCCATCATCCCTTCGGCAAGATCCTCAGCCCCCAAGCTCTCTCTGACCTAGCAAAGCTGCAGCCATCAGAAATGGGTCCCAACCTCTCATTCTCCCCTCATGCCCTCCTGTATCTTACCCACCACTATCACTCTCCTCTGAGCATCCTTCTGCCAAGGGATCTTTTTAGTGTTCTTTGTACATTTTTTGTGTAACTTGCATATTTTTTACATTTCCTCTCTCTTCTCATATGCTGAACTGTGTACACTGATGGTGCTCTATGAGGGGTAAGAATAAGAACATTAGAAATAACCAAATCTCATGCAGCCATATCCATGGGTAAACTCTTCACTGAATTTGGGGAAAAAAGGTTAAATTTAGTATCTCCTTGGACACAGGATGGTCAGTGTATGCAGGTTTACTCAGTAAGGGGTAGATTTTCAAAGGGTTATGCGCGTAACTCCGAAAACCTGCTCCTGCACGTGCCGAGCCTATTTTGCATAGGCTCGGCGACTCGCGCAAGCCCCGGGACGCGCGTATGTCCCGAGGCTTTGAAAAAGGGGCAGGAAGGGGCAGGGGTGGGAGCGGAGTGCCGGTCCGGGGGCAGTCCGGGGGCGGGACCGAGGCCTCTGGCACAGAAGCTGTGCCAGGGGATGGCGCGCCGGCAGCTGGCCGGTGTGCGCAAGTTATGGGGGATTTAGATAGGGCTGGGGGGTGGGTTACATAAGGGAAGGGAGGGGAAGGTGTGGGGGAGCAGAAGAAAAGTTCCCTCCAAGGCTGCTCCGATTTCGGAGCGGCATCGGAGGGAACGGGAAACGGGAACGGGGAATGGGGAACAGGGAAAGCCATCGGGGATCCCCTAGGGCTCGGCGCGCGCAAGGTGCACAAGTGTGCACCCCTCTTGCGCGTGCTGACCCCGGATTTTATAACATGCTCACGGCAGCGCGCACATGTTATAAAATTGGGTGTACATTTGTGCGCACCGGGTAGCGCGCACAAGTGTACCCCGTGCGTGCAGATTTTAAAATCTGCCCCTAAGAAAGTAACTTTTAAACAGCCGCGCGGGTGTACATATATGCGCGTAACCCGGCTCATATGGATGGATGCAGCCATTTCATCAGCAGCACACATGTACTTGTGTGCATAATTGTATATGGACGTGCGCATTGCGCACTCAAATGCCACTTCTACTGCCGACGCAAATACCCATTTTCCCAGTTCGTTTCCAGTTCACCCCGGTAAAAGATAGGACTTCCTAACCCCCCTGGCAAGATAGTCTCCCTTTTACCCTATTAGCCCTGATCCTTCAAACCCCGCTGACTAGCCCTGATTTTTTTTATTTTAAAACTTACTTGCCATCCATAGCAGAAGTAAAGTTACACGGTAGAGAACCCCGGTGCACGCTTGTGCACATAAATACTCACCTGCACATTTCAAATGACCTTCCCAGAATGCCCATGTCCTGCCCTGCCCATGCTCTGCCCAGACCACGTCCACACCAGCCCCTTTTTTTAAACATTTTGATTTCTGTGTGTACCGGGAGATACACGCGTTCTTGGGTGCGTCTTAAAATCCCTGCTGCTCGCACCTGCCCGAGTCACACGAATATGTCTCGGCTTTGGCGCACGTAGAGCTTTTAAAATTCACCTTTAAGGGAACTCATTCATTCATTCTGAAAGCTCTTGTGCAATGTTGCTACCCAAACTGTATGTCTTTGCAGGGTGGTCATTCGTTCATGAAATGTGCCTTTTTACTATTAAAGAACAGCGTAAACCCCCATTTTCACAAGGAGCCACACTTCAGAGACTGGAGAGCAATTTTACACTCGGTGGCAGTGCAGCATCTGGAAACTGGATTCTACTAATGGGGGGGGGGGGGGGGGTGTAGGTTAACCTGAAGGCCCAGGGGATCACGCTCAGTCACTCCAAAAAGGCAGTGCACACAAAGAGTTGTATTCCAAAACAAAAAAAAGTATTTGTGCTGAAAATAAAAACAGAAAATCAGCAGTATAAACATGTGAAAAACACAGACCGGTTTTCCTGACAGCAGCCGATTCAGCAATAGATCTGACAGTGCTTAAACAATCCGCCAAATGCACCAAGGTGCACCTCCTCATGCACCTTTAGTAGATAAGAGACATCCCTTGACTCCTAAACTGTCTCCTTTCGCCAGATACCCCTCAGGAATTACGAATCCTTTTCCCCCCACTCTCCGGCAGAATCAAATATCTGGTTGTGCACTCGCTTTTCCAGACCAATCTTTTTTTTTTTTTTTGCCTTAGAGCTCAGGAAGAAGAAGAAACCCTCCAGGGTATTTTGCTTTGAACTCCCATTGGGAATTCTTCTCCCAGCAGATGAGAAAAGCAGGCGAGCTCTCTCAGACCGACAGGATTCAAGGCCACGTGCCTTCCCCCCCCCCCCTCCTGGAACTCGGTGGGGAGGGAGAACCTTCCACTGCCTCTCCTCAGCTTCTTCACTGATGACTCCCCGCCCCCCCGGGGGGACTCTAGAAGGGTCATTCTGATGCGGCCCATGTAGGGCTGAAGTCCACGTGGAGAAAGCAGTAGGCAGAATTTTCAAAGCGGACTTTACATGCGCAAGTCTGCTTTGGTAAATAGCAGTTGGCACATGGATGCCAGCGCGATGTCCCCGGGCACATTTATTGCCTGTTTGGTAGCAGACGCACGGGCCTACTTCTGAAAATCTAAAGGTGTGCATGTAAATGGTTTCCCTACCCCACGTGTACTAGAAGGAATCCCTCCTTCTAGTACACATAAAAGCGCGTGCGCAATTGCTTTCGCCCCCCTATTTTTATGCACACAACCCCAAGGGCAACTTTTAAAAGCCAATTTACGCACTTAAAATCGGGTTCTATGTGCGTAAATGCTTTTGAAATTCAATCCCAAGGGTCCTCCTTTTACAACCTTTTATTTCTGACCCTCCCTTTAGGGGATGGACTCCAGTGTCACTCAGAAAATTTACAAATCTCCCCCCCCCCACCCCCATCTTATATTTCCCATTGCTGGAAGGTTTCTCAGCACTCTCTATAAAAGAGCCTCACGAGCCCTACGCCAGGAGAAAGGTGTTTCCCCCGCCTCTGCGTTAACGTATTTGGACAGGCGATGAATACTAACGTGACCGCATGGATTAGATCCAGCATTTCGGAAAAGAGCTGAGCCACTTCCTGCCAGAGCAGCCCTGGATCACTCATAAGACAGAACAAAGGAACGAGGTCAAGAAAAATACATACATAACTTTACTCAAACTCAAACGATACGGTGTATGTATGTATGTACCCTTAAATTCTGGTGTGCTGATAACAAATGCTGCTGAAGGTTACTTGCTATTCATGAAGAATCCCTGTGAAATATCAGCAAGCTGGAACCACAACACACCATCCTCATAAATTTATCAGTCAACCTACCAAATATAAAAGTCTATAATTCAGAAAATAGAAATTTATCACCGAGTTCGCTCAAAAAAGGATAATCGGCGTGCCCTCAGAAAAAAATGAGATGACATAGAAGCTGATATTCAAAAGATCTAGGTACCTGGCATAGGGTTTGACTTATTGAGGCTTTTTCTTCCCCATTTTGTGTCTATGGGGGAAAAAAAAGCATAGTAAATCAGGCCCTTAAGGCAGTGTTTCCCAACCAGTGTGGCATGGCATACTGGTTAGCTTTCAGACCTGATCAGGGGGTGCCTCAGAAAAGTCACCACTGCCTGATGTTTGGGTCCAGACCAGCACTTGATCTCTTTTCTCAGCATCTCACAGCAACAACCATCTCCAGTGGTGACTTAAACCTGTAGGAACTCCTTTCTGAGAGCATGTGTAATCCTGCATGCCTCTTCTTCCTACCTACAGCATGAGCCCCGGAGTGTGGTAATCAGTGGGCAGCGTGCAGGGCAAGGATAGCTGGGCCCTGCTTTGTTCAGCATGCACCGTGCATACAGGACCTTCCCATCTTCCTCCTCCTAAGCTTCCTCCTTTGAGTCCTTCAGCCTCTGTTTTATCCCCAGGTTGACTGAGACAGGGAGATATTGCCCTGAGCACTGGATGTGACTCATTCTAACAGGCCAAGGGCACTCTGTGTTGCATGCCCGCTCTCCCGACACGCGCCCAGGCACCTCTCCTGGGCACGCGATTCTGTATTTATTTATTTATTTATTTATTTATTTATTTAGAGTTTTTCTATACCGGCATTCTTGATTAGAAACCACATCATGCCGGTTTACATATAACAAGGGAGTGTGAACAAAAAACGGAACATAAACAAGTGCAAAGAGATCAAAAGTTACATTACAACAGGGTTATATAACTGGGGAGAGAATTAGAGTAAGGTAACCGAGCAGTTAGGATTAATTATTTACATTATATTGTGAAGTCTCTTATAAAAGATATTTAAATGAGGTGGTGTGCTAATAAGGAGGCGCTAGGGACAATAGCGCATCCCTAGAGCCTCCTTATTAGTGGTAGAGGTGGCTGTCAGCAGGTCCGACAACCGACGCTCTATTTTACCGGCTTCAGTTTTTGAACCCACTCACAGCTCCGGGTTAGGGAAACGGATGCCGGTAAAATTGAGCAAGCATTTTGCTTAACCACTGACTGGCGGGCAGATTTTTTTTAATCTTTTTTTTTTAAAGTTTTGGTTACTCTGACTTAATATCGCTAGAATATGAAGTTGGAGGGTGTACAGAAAAGTAGTATTTTCTGCTTTTCTATACACTTTACCGGGTTGCTCAGAAACTAACGCCTGCCCTTGGGTAGGCATTAATTTTTGAGCGTAAAATGTGTGGCTTGGCTGCACATTTTACTTTCAGTATCGTGGGGACTAACTAATAGCCTCATCAACATGCATTTGCATGTGAGGCGCTCTATTCATTTTCGAGGGGGTTGGCCGCACGTTTTCTACGTGCTAAACCCTTTACTGTATAATGGGTAATAGATGGGAGTCGAAAACGCGCAGCCAATTACAGCTTAAATGGTGCACTCAGCTGAGCGTGCTCTTACTGTATTGGCCTGAAAGTGTTGGAAGCGGCAACAATGGAGAAGCTCTGGAAGCCACATGCAGCAGCCAAGTTAACTAACAAACAGGCCGATACAGAAAAACGCGCGGGAGAGCAGGCGAGCGCCCGCTCTCCCAGCGCACGCACAGGCCACTCTCCTGGGCGCGCGATTCAGGAGGGGGGCCTATGCAAATTAGAATCCGTGGTAAAAGGAGGTGCTAGAGACACTAGTGCGTCCCTAGCACCTCCTTTTTGACAGGAGCGGCGGCTGTCAGTGGGTTTGACAGCCGACGCTCAATTTTGCCGGCGTCAGTTCTCAAACCTGCTGACAGCCACGGGTTCAGCATAATTGAGCGTCTGTCTTCCGACCCACGGGCCAATTTTTAATTTTTTTTTTTAATTTTTACTTTTTTATTTACTTTTGGGGCCTCCGGCTTAATATTGCTATGATATTAAGTCAGAGGGTATACAGAAAAGCAGTTTTTTCTGCTTTTCTGTACACTTCTCTGGCGCCGGCAGAAATTAATGCCAGCCTTTGGGTAGGCGTTAATTTCTGAAAGTAAAATGTGTGGCTTGGCTGCACATTTTGGGGTAGATTTTAAAAATTTGCGCGATCGCGTACTTTTGCTTGCGCACCAGGCGCGAACAAAAGTACACTGGATTTTATGAGATACGCGCGTAGCCGCGTGTATCTTATAAAATCCAGGGTCGGCGCGCGCAAGGGGGTGCACATTTGTGCAACCTGTGTGCGCCGAGCCCAGCGCGTGCTGCCTGTTCCCTCTGAGGCCGCTCCGATTTCGGAGCGGCCTCGGAGGGAACTTTCCTTCGCCCTCCCCCCACCTTCCCCTCCCTTCCCCTACCTAACCCACCCCCCCAGCCCTATCTAAACCCCTCCCCTACCTTTGTCGGC
Organism: Rhinatrema bivittatum; assembly: GCF_901001135.1. NCBI lineage: Eukaryota > Metazoa > Chordata > Amphibia > Gymnophiona > Rhinatrematidae > Rhinatrema > Rhinatrema bivittatum. Next base: position 310,371,907 of record NC_042617.1, read on the forward strand.
AAAGTTACGCTTGCTGAAAGCAGGCGTAACTTTGCGTGCGCCGGCCGGCAGCCCCGCTCCATGTTCCGGTCCCGGGGGCTGGTCTGGAGGCCGCGGCCATGCCCCCAGAATACCCCCGGGCCGAAACCACGCCTGTGTCGCCACCCCCGAAATGCCGCATCACGTGCGTCGCCGCCCCCAAAATGCCACGTCACTCCGGCCACTCCCCCGACACGCCCCTGACACGCCCATTTTAGAAAGCCCCAGGACTTACGCGCGTCTCGGGGCTTTACGCGCACCGGCGGCCTATGCAAAATAGGTGCGCCGGCGCGCGAGTGCCCTGCGTGCGTAAATCCGGAAGGATTTACGCACGCAGGGCTTTTAAAATCCGCCCCTTTACTTTCTGTATCACGCGGAAATAACTAATAGGACCATCAACATGCATTTGCATGTTGCTGGCGCTATTAGTTTCGGGGGGGTTGGACGCGCATTTTTGACGTGCTAGCTTTACCCCTTATACAGTAAGGGGTAATAGGCATCGAAAACGCATGTCCAAACCTGGGCTAACAGTGCGCTCCACCAGAGCGCACTGTACTGTATCGGCCTGTGAGCTAGCTGCTTACCAGGGCTGGATTAAGGGACAGGTCAGTCAGGCAATTTCACGGGGCACCAACCTATATGGAGTGCCAAATATCGATTTGAAGGAGTGCTAAATTATTAACTTACCCAGGACCTGCCTGAGGTGCCTACGTCTTGGTCCAATCCTGATGCCTGCATCATACTAACTTCTTCCTTCTCCTGCACTTTGTACTGTAAATAGAGGGAACTGGCCCACTGTGATGAGGTCATGTGTGTCTGTCCCCTCTCTTGTAAGAAGATAATTTTAGGCAGCTTAGCTAGATCCCTGGAAGACTTTGTGATAGAAATGCTTGATGATTATGGATCAAAATATTGCAATTAATCTAAGCACAGGGATTTTATAAAGGTATGACACTATCACAATGTTTGTTTCTTCCTTCTTGAGATTTCCTGGCAACAATGAGCTGATAAAGAGCTAAGATGGCCCCGGGGAACATCTGGTATCTCTTAATAACTGGGGATATCAAAGACTAAGACATCTTATGTTCTTATCTGGTGTCTCTTAACACCTGGGAAGATCAAATATTAAAGACTAGTACCCATACCAATAAGCTGATGAGTTAAGATATTGGTGTCTCTTAACAAATGGGAAGATCAAAGACTAATACTGAAATACCTTCCTGGAGAAAGTGCAAATTGAAACACCTAACCTGCTGAAGGATATATAAGGAATTGCATTTGCCCATTTTTTTCTGGATGGTCCAAAGAGCGAATCCGCTGGTTCTTTTGGGGTCCCCGAGCTCACAGTCTTCCAGGTTGTTCAAGGACTCTGTTTTATAGAGGGAAGACGTATAAGAGAAGCGTTCTTTGTATAATATTTCTGCCTGTTTCCTATTTACCTGTATTGATTTCCGTATGGCTTACTGTGATACTGTATTCATTTTGACATTATTTATCTTTGCTGATTTATTATCCATATATTTACAACATTTAGTAAACTAAGTTTTGCTTTACCAGACTGTGTGTAGAGTGTTATATGACATAATAAATATAACATATGCCCCCATATGGCCACTGCGCACCTCTCTCCCTTTGTTTTTAAAATTGGAAGAGAGACTAGTGGGGTTTTCAATACTTCCCTAGCTTGTCTTTTGACCATATGAGTACTCTCCTTGTCAGCACTGCCTGCCCCATGAAGGGTGCTGTGCCACACAATAGTTTTGTTAATGTAGGTGTGCCTTGTGCTTGTAAAGGTTGGGAAAAATTTCCTTCGTGAATGAGGCCCCTACATCTGCCAAAACAAAAATTTTACCCCAGCGGAGAACCTAAATTTAGGTACCTAAAAAGTGGTGAAGACAAACTTTTGAAAATAAATCTCACTTGTTAAATTTGCGTATTTTACATTTTTCTTTCTCTCCTCTTATTTCTCTGTTAGGATTGTTTCAGAAATACTTAAAAAGAAGCTCTTGGCATTGCTGAGAAATCTCTTCCCTCTTTAATGAAGGCTTTTTATTTGCCTTCAAAGAGGAGAGTAGGTAATGCTGTGGGGGATTCTCCACCCCAAGAACCTGATACTTTTAATCTTACTGAATTTTTGGAACATTCTACAGATATTCATGAACGTTGTACGTTGTTAGTTACTTGTGCTTCTGAAGCCAATAAGAATCTTATTATGTGGCTTTTTTATGTAATAGAAATTTTCCTTTTATGGGTCAAAAAGTCTGGGTTTTCCTAGATGTCTGTATGTAAGCAAACTCAGATTAGGAGGAAAGCCTTTCTCCAATTTAGGGAGAGGATTGTTGCTTTGGGGCTGGGGGGACTTTTATCCTGCAAAATGTTTTATTAAATTGTCAGATCACAGCTATACTTTCTTTGAGGCTAACCAGCTTAAAGCTTTATTAGACAGTAACACTGTGAACCTTCCTTCTTCCACTCCAGAGTAAGTTGTTAGGGTGATACTGATGACATTGTGCTCTGAGTCAACAGTTTAAATTTGATGATTCATTTTTGTCTTTCTTTTAAGCTCCCCTTTCCTTTTTGTGGTTCTCAGTTTGGAGATTTCTTTTTCTGTATTCCTTTTGTACTATTTAGTTTGATACCTGATGTGAAATCTCTTTTTTTGTCAAGCATTGTTTGCTTGTTAATGTGTATGTTTAAAATGCATAAATAAAGAGTGAAATAAAAAGTGGTGGAGACAGGTCAGGGGAAGTGAGTTATGTGCACGGTGCTGATTTCTAAATGTAAATTACTGAATAGCAGGTCTAAGGTTAGGAACTTCTTTTTAGCCCAAGTTCATGCGCAATTTCACTAAATATTAGGGGCCTGAAACTGAGGTGCCTGTAGCAGGCACTAAGGGTTTGTTTTTTTTTAGATGGGCCTCATGGACACTTCTGAACAGGGAAGTGTACGACACCTTTAGGGATCTTAATTTTCAGTTTTAATTTTATTTTTTTCTGGGGAATTTCAATGTTATAACAAAAATAAATCTGTTGAAAAATGACTTTTTCACCGATTTTCCTTCTGTTTGTTATAATAAAATGATTTTTCCACTGATTTGTTTTTTGCTTTAACATTATGTTCCCAGGAAAAATAAAATAAAAAATAAAAATAAAACATTTTAAACCTCCAACATATCTACGCGTCACCCTAAGATGCTGCCTCCAGGAAGATTTGATGCAATTGGTGCAGGAGTCCCCAACTTTGTCACTGTCAATGAAACAAACAAGTCCTACCCCAGGATGACTATCAGAAAATCAACTCATTTGCAAGGAAGGTGGTGAAAATTGAACAATCTAAAAAAAACCAAACCCCAATATCATTCTCAGAAAACATGTGTAACTGGCCCACAAAAGAGAATAATATTTATTTAAAAAATATGGTATTCAAAAAAGCTCATCAAAATGTATGCATTGGAAAAAGTTCTCTCTTAAAATAAAAATGAAGCCATGTATTGTTGCTTCAAAAGAAACATAAACTTGAAATTGTAAAGTGCAACAAAAAAAGACAAATCAGTGATGTACTTGCATATAATACAAGGTCACCCTGCATGACAGTGTTTCAATATTACGTCCATCATGAACTTGTATTTAGTTGACTTTTCACACCAACTGTACATGCTTAATGAATAACATGATAACTATCAGCATTTGCTATGAACACATCAGTATTTAAATGTATACATACTATAATATTTGGGTTTAATTATAATTAAATATATTCCTGACCAATTCCTTTTTCTGGTTCTGTGGCATTATTGATCCAGTTTTTGCCTTTTTTGATAGAATTTTTAGCTTGATACTCAAAGAGTAACACAAATACTTTTCAGTGGTTAAAATACTTCTGCTACTAATATAACAACAGACAACTGAAACCTAATGTACTGATCTATTTATCTATTTTGCCCTGGCTTACCTCCCAACCAGCCCCGAACTCTGCTCACTAACATATGTGATGGGTTGGGAAGAGGGCATCAGAGGATGAGATGCCACAGTAGTCACCAGGATTTAACATCACTAGTGAGCAAGGTACTGGAAATACTGCTGAAAGAAGGACTAGTATAATAACTTGAAGCTAGGGCTTCTAGGCAGTAGGTTTCATGAGAAGAAGATCTTTCCAAACAACTCGATTGGTTTCTTTGATGGATTAGCCAGAGTGGTAAACTGGGATGGGGAAAAGTGTGTGCAGTAGATATTAGGGATGTGAATCTGATGCCCGATCGTTCCCACTTTTGGGATTGTCTGGCCACGGGAAAAAATTGTTTTTCCGCATTTCCCTGTTTTTTTTTTTTGTGAAAAATAATTTTTCGGGTTAGTGCACGCTAACTCATGTTAGCGCGCACTAACAAAAAACCGTTTATTTTTGTTACTTTTTGTTATTTTTTGCTATTTTTGTTAGTGCGCACTAACATGAGTTAACGCGCACTAACAGGAGTTAGTGCACACTAACTCCCGTTAGTGCCCACTAACCCGAAAAATGATTTTTACGAAAAATCAGGGGTACAATTGATCGTTTCTTTCTTTTAACCGATTTCTAACAAATTTAGAAATATCGTATGATATTTCAATTTGTTAGAAAAATGATTCACATCCTTAGTAGATATGGCCTACCTGGATTGCAGTAAAACCCTTGACACTGTTCTACACAGAAGATTCGAGAGCAAGCTAGCTAGTTTGGGAATATGGGAAATTATAAACTGGGTGAGAAGTTGGTTAAGTAAAAGAAAGGCTAGGGCTCGCCCCCTGTGTCACTTCAGGGACAGGGAGCTCCTACCTCACCCCCCACTTATCCCGTTTTCTGGGTCTATTTTAAAAAATGGCAGAAGTGATACCTAGTCGCTCCTGCCTTGGTCCTGGCACTTTAAAAACTCTGCCATCCGCCTGGAGGATGGCGCCAATGTGATATCATTTCTATGGCGGTACATCAAAATGGAGTCAGCCATACCGGTGGAAGGCACGGATGTGACATCACATTAGTGCCATCCTCCAGGTGGATGGCACCGTTTTAAAGAGCTAGGACCAGGGCAAGAGTGACTAGGCATCGCTCATGCTAGTTTAGAAGCTGGATCCAGAAAACTGGCTAAGGAAGAGGGCATCGGCTCTGGCTGTAGCCCTAATCTTGGTGCAGGGTCCAGCCTAGGCCTAGGCCTCAGTGACAAGGCTAGGCTTTGGTGTCTGAACTAGGCCTCAGCTCCAGGGCTAGGCTTCTGCATTGGGTTTGAACTGGCTTGGGCCTAGGCCTTGAAGCCAGACCTGGGCAGTTTTTTGGCTTGGGAAGGCCCAGTCAGGGCCACTGGAGGCCTTTTTTTAAATTTCCAATTTATTTTAAATTTTTGTTTTTTTGGGGGTTTTTTTTTTTGGGGGGGGTGTTGTTTAATGTTTTTTTTTCAGTTTGGCAAATGAATGCAACCAGAAAATAAATATAAAACAAACTGAATATAAATAAAATAACCCCCGCTGAAACGAAAAAAATAAAACAAAACAAAAACTTTGAGGCTGCATATCCCTAACATCTTTAGTGCCAACAATGGGAAAACAGACCTCTTTTCCATTAGGTCAGGCTACCTTTTCTAACCTCTTTGTTTGTTATATAGGTCTTCAGAGAACGCATCAGGTGACATGTGGGAATCAAAAGGATTCCAAGGAAGCCAGCAAATGAAGTGCTTGCTCTACATGGATGACGTCACCATCTTGGAGGATGCAAGCAGATGCATGTGAGGACTTCAGAAGAGATTCAAGATCAAGAGTGAACCACAGGAAGTCAGAGACTGCAGGCCCAGCGCTCAGCCTGCTCCTCTTTCCCACCAGGGGAGGGCTGAGTAAGATCCTGGGGCTGCAGTCTGGGGGATATGACTTACCCCTGAAATGCTGGGAGAAGAAGCAGGCTTGTGAAAGTGAACGTGCAGCTGGGACCGTGGAGACTGACACAGCTGCTCTTTGAGAGAGAGTTCGGGTGCTGAGGGATAAGGGTCTCCCTGGGCTGCACTACTTAGTGCAGCTGTGGCCTCCAGCAGCAGCAGTGACCAGGGTTCTTACTACAGGGTCTTAAAGATGGATCATATGCATGTACTTATTTTATTTAATTTATATTCTACTGCATCCACACAATAGGATCAAAGCGGCCCACAGATAAACACACATACATCAAGCACAAAACAAATGGTCTTGTAAAATCTCTTAAAAACCTGTTTAAAAACATTGCTTTAAGTTTCTTTCCAAAAATGTCATGCTCAGCCTCACCCCACCTTATACTGCTGCCCAAGTGCATTCCACACAGTAGGTCCCACTGTAGAAAACGCTCTGTTTCTAGTTTCTTGTGTTATACAATTTTTAAAACTAGGAACATGCAGTTTTGTTCAAGGATGACCTGGAAGGGGTGGGGGGGAATAAAGGGGCTTTCTCTGTCTTCAACTGCATCAGAATTGCTCTTAGAAAAAGCTCCAAAGACAACCCGGGGTAACTCATGCCACCTAGGAAGTGCCCATACTGTGTCGGCCCGAGGGTCCGTCAAGCCCAGCATCCTGTCCCCAACAGTGGCCAATCCAGGTCACAGGTACCCAGCAGCATCCCGAAGAACAGACCATAACCAGGGATAAGGATGCAAATGGGGGGAAACTGAAATTGGCACCTCCCCCAGCCCTCCCGAAATAAAACCACATTTGCTTATTTCTTTATTTGCAAAATGTGATCAAGAAAAACATCTCAAACAGAAAATAATGACACCTCTTCAAAAAATAAAGTACCTATTGCATTTAAAGGAGTCCTAGATGAATCTGTTTGCTCCTTATGGATTGTGCCGGAGGAAGTATAGAGTGGGAGAAGCCAAAATGTAATTTCCACCCCCATTAGCAGGACCCCCCCTGCCTTTAAACTTGCTATAAATTCACTACAAGAAGAAGCTGTTAACTTTTTCTGCGTAACTTTAACTGGGTATGTTCAGCGGAACACTTGTCCGGATCTATTCCTCTGAATATCCAGATACCTTCACCCAGGTAAGGTTCCTGCTCACCGGCCCACTGAATATTGACATCTGATTCACCAACCAATATTCTACAAACTGTTCCCAAAGAGAAACCCCTGGGGAGTCAACCAAGATGCTTGCATGAAGGATGCTCTCCTTTTCTCCTGGAACTGCCTCATGCTGGAGCCAGTGTCTATCTAGGGCCTGCCACAAGCTGTTCCAGAACTTGCTGCATGAGGAAACCACCACTGACAAGACCCAAGAGAAGGACAAAGAATGAAGACCTATACAATAAGTAGTTTAATCCTGCAAAACTGCAGGCCCGAGGAAAGCTAGCTTGGTACCAGCAGGCTGTGAGTCCCTAGACACAAATCGAGACAGTACTGACAGGCTGGTGGTAGCCTGGCACCATCTGCATTACTATGTTATATGCTGAACCCACTATTTGTAAATGCTTTGTATTATTAGTCATAGAATAGCATTTATGTAATCATTTTTTCATTAAATACATTCAATACTAACAGTTGCTTATTTAGTCCAACTATTCAAAATGTAAGTGCTTTTTCTAATCTGAGAATTATAATGTTTAGTTAAGTGACTTCATTTGAAATGCAATGTATCTGATGCTGCGTTAATGTTCACTATTGTAAAATGATATTTGTATTTGTATTAATAAATGTTATATTGATTATAAAAATGCTATAAGCAGATACCTCAGGAGCTAAAGATGTGCTATCCAAAAGAAAGAAGGAAAAAGAAATATTAAAATATTTAGTGGGCTTCAACGAAACACCAGACGGAAGCATTTTGCATAGACTGAGAAACTGAAGGACAAGAGGTCTTCATATGAAGTCGAAGGGATGGAGGTTCAAATAAATGTGAGAAGAAACGTTTTTCAGTAAGAAGCTGGTGGCACACCTGGAACAGATTTCCAGCAGAGGTTATAGGCAATGCCCCCCCCCCCCCCCCCCCGGTTTCCTGTGACAAACTTTTCAGGATTCTGCAAGAGTTAGCAAATTCTGTAGCAAATTGTCATCATTTTGCATATATTTGCATATTAATTAATGCACATTTTTATTTACTTTTTAAAAATAAAATCCTTTTCTGACATTTCTGTGTTGTTAATTTACTTGGTTCTTTCTCTGGGGGGAAGAGATCCTAGTGATGGTACTTGGAAGGGAGGAGGAAGGACAGAGAAAAAGAGAATCTGAAGGATGGGGGGAGTGAGGGGATTTCAGAGAAGGAATCTCAGGCAGGAGGGTAGAAGATGGAGAGGGAACAGAGGTGCAGGAGGAGGGAAGAACAGGGGGAATCAGGGATCAGAGGGAAAGGGAATGAGTGGTAAGAGGGTTCAAGGAGAGGGAGGAAAAAGAGGGGACCTGGACTGAGGAAAGGGACCCAGGATCAGGAGAGGAGGGATGATTCACTTACACCCGCTCCACTCAAACCAATCCTTTCTTTTGCATCCCTCTGTTCACCTTGCTGTTTCTCTGCACCCCTTCCTCCAGTCCCCTCATTCACACCCCACAGCTGCTCTGTACTCATTCTTGCTCCCAATCCCTTCACTCGTTCTCCATCCTACCCCCTCTGTACCCCTCATTCACTCTCCCTCCCTCCACACATAGGAAGGTAGAAAATGGCATCTGTCAACATCTTCTATTTTCCTATGTTTTATGATTTGTCCCTACCCCGATTAAGCTTCACGTTTCTCCCATTGTAATTTGGATGCTATAGCAACAGCTGTCAGCAGGGCACCTCAGATCACAACTCCCTTCAGGACCTGATGCACAGAGCCACACCTGTAAGTGCCACTGTTTCATGGTGGTTGAGGAACCGTTGAGAGTACCATTTATCCTGCTTGCTGCTCTGGGAGCTGTGATTACTGCAGGCTGGCATGCCCCACTGTGCAAACTGTGCACTTGCACAGGACAGCAGCTCCAAGAGAGTAATATCATATAGTGAGCCAGCCCATGGAGTCTACGCAGCGCAGAACCTGGTTTATACTCTCCACCCCTTACAACACCCCTCCCTGGACGGCATTAAGAGTGGTACATACACAGCATCAACTTCCTGTGCAGTGAGGGGCTAGTCTCACGGCACGATGCGCAAGATCTATGGAAGTCACTTCCTCATACCATTACACTGCATCCACAGCACAGGAAGTTGACACTGTGTTAAGCCCTGCTTCTTCTGCCGAGCGGGGAGGATTGGAAGGAGGACAGGCTGCATTGGGTATCGCAGAGCAGTGAACATCAGGGGGAACTGAGGAGGGGACGTGTGAGAACTCTTGAGGGGGAGGAATGTGGGGACAACTTTTAGGAGGAAAAATGCAGGCAGAACCTTGTAGGAGTGGGATGGGGACATAGGGAGAGCCTTCCAGGTGTGGGATAGAGATAAAAGGAGAGGTTCCGGGGTGGGAGGAAGATGTGGGAAAAGCCTTCCAAGTTTGTGAAGTGGGAGAGGAAGGACTGTGATGAGATCATGCTGGGAATTGAGGAGAGGGAAAATTGAACCTGGGTTGGGGGCAGAGAGAGAGAGAGAGAGAGAGAGGACATGGGGATTATGGTGAAAGAAAAATGACCCAAGATGGAGGGAAGGGACGAGAGAGAGAACAGGGGATGAGAGGCAATGTCCAGGGAGAACTGGGGACCAAAAGATAAAGAACTAGCTAGGAAGGAATGTGAGGGAGAAAGGAATGAGGATAGAGAGAGGGAAAGAAGATTTGTTATTGGATGGAGGGAAAGGAAAAAAGTGCACATGATGGGGGAGAGGAGGGGAGGAGAGAAGGCGGTGAATGGGCTGACAGAGAGAGGACTGGATTTGATGGGTGGGAGGGGGCGGTATCCAGTAAGATAATGTAGGGAGAGGAATGGAGAAGAGAGCATTTGAAAAAGATGAGAGAATGGAAGAGAAATGGGGAAAGAAGAGCAGGCAAGAAGAATCTGGAGGAAGAAAAGAAAGGAGATGACAGCAGAAAGAGAAGGAAGAGAAAGAAGGAAAAACACAAAGAAGGCAAAGGACTTAAACACAGAAGAAAAAAGAACACAAGACAGAGAGAGATAAAAAGATCTGCACAGCATAAACCTCTAAAAATACCCTCCCCGAAAGAAATTAAATTAGAGGGTCCTAGGGAAATGTCCTTCTCTTATTATTAAGCTCCTAATTTCTGGAACTCCCTTCCTCTGTCTTTACAACTTGAGAAAGATTTTCTCAAGTTTAGGAAACAACTAAAGAGATAGCTCTTCCCCCAATCTTTTCAATTATGATTGATTCCATTACTCCCAGTTCCATCTCTCACTGCCTTCAATTTTGCTTGTTCTTAGATTATTATTATTTTAATTTCCTTCATATGATTTTATTATTTTTAATATCACATTTTACTTTTTATTAATTTACTTTTTTAGGTGATTTATTTCTATTCCTGCGTATTTTATTATGCTTCTTCAGCTGTTTCTCCTGCTATCCTTTATTATGATTAAGAATTGTAGTTCTTTTTCCTTTTTCTTTTATTGTATAATTTGTAATGTACACTGCTTTGAGTTTAACCAAAGGAAGGTGGTTAATCAAATAAAGTAAACTAACTAGCTAACTATGGCCTGGATTTTCTAAGATTGCAGACCTTAGAAAATCCGGCAATAACGGGGGGCGAAACAGGGGGGGGGGCCGGCTTTCACACCCAATAGCGCCATTGTAAAAGGTGGTGCTATCGCGAGCGAAACTGGCAGCGAAAAGGGCCCTTACCTTTTCGCCGTCAGCGACGTCTTCGCGGCGTCCGCCCCGGTGCCGCCCCGGCTCCTCCCCTTCCGGGGGGGACGCCGCCCAGAACCCGCCCCGATCTAGGTATCACGTGCGAAAAGTCCCTTTTCTCATGCGATCCCTTTTGAAAATGACCCCCTATACCAGTTTAAAATATACTGGGATCCAGTTTGTAGTCTCTCATCTGGACATGTCACCTGGCACATACCCTCCCCCAGCATGAGGCATTTGCACAGGTCTGAAATATTTTGACATGGCAAAATCTGAAGAGTGTGCTTTTAGGTATCCTTTAAGAGTAAATTAGTACAATATTTCATAGGGACAGTCCACCAGTTAACAACATCCCTACCCTCAAATGAATCACGTGATCACTTCTGGCACTACCCGTGAAAGGGGGAATCTAACTCCAAGGCAACTATAAACAGCGTTCAGACACCTCAGAAAAGTATTGCTGAGAAAAAAGAGAGGCCTATGAATGGCTCCATTAGAATTGGTTTGGCAAGTGGTTGTGGTGGGGGTGGGGAGTCGGCTTGCTATTTGTTTGCACAGAGCAGCAAAACAGGTAGCACCAGCTCTGATCCCTAACTCCCGCCAGCCTGAGAAGCAGAAGTCAAAGAAACACACAATAAAGACCTGGAGGCCCTTGTAGCATATAAATAGAAGAACCATAACCATCTCAAAGGTATAAATAACGAACAAGATCAAGCATTCAGAAGTTTGCAGGAATTTCTAGAGCAAGAGGCCATGATATGAGGCTCAAAAGGGGGTAGCCTCGGAAGTAACATAAGGAAATATTTCTGAACAGGAAAGGGTGGTGGTGCAGCCTTTCAGAGGTGGCAGTGGTAGCAGAGGGAAAAACAGTAACAGAATTCATGCAAGCTGGCATAAAGCAAAGAGGATCCTTAGCTTAGGGGAAATGAAGGCAGAGCCAGAGATCAAGTAGGCTCTAAGAGTTGCAACAGGAAAGGATCATGGGCAGACTCCAGTCAGGGGTGAGCAATTCCAGTCCTCGAGGGCTGCAAAGCAGTCGGGTATTCAGGATATCCCTACTGAATATGCAGGCACTCTGCCTCAGCTGTATGCAAATCTATTTCATGCATATTCATTAGGGATGTCCTGAAAACCAGACTGACTTGCGGCCCTCAAGGACTGGAATTGCTCACCCCTGATCGAGTCTGCCCATGATCCTTTCCTGTTGCAACTCTTTAGAGCCTACTTGATCTCTGGCTCTACCTTCATTTCCCCTAAGCTAAGGATCCTCTTTGCTTTATGCCAGCTTGCTGAATTCTGTTACTGTTTTTCCCTCTGCTACCACTGTCACCTCTGAAAGGCTGTACCACCACCCTTTCCTGTTCAGAAATATTTCCTTATGTTACTTCCGAGGCTACCCCCTTTTGAGCCTCATATCATAGCCTATTGCTCTAGAAATTCCTGCCAGCTTATGAATGCTTGATCTTGTTCGTTATTTATACCTTTGAGATGGTTATGGTTCTTCTATTTATATGCTGTCTATGTACAAAGACCCTAGCTAACCAACAATAAACATACACGGTGTAGATAATTATTAACATGTCATAAAATAGATAGAAAGATGATAAAATTACAAAAAAAAGCATCTGCAGTTCAAAGAACATAAAAAGGTAATCAGGAGCAGCGACCGAGAAGGCGCATTTACATATCTCAGACAGAGAAACCTGACATGGAGAAGAGGATGAGCACAGTGATCTAGCAGGGCAGTACTTTTTCAATATATTTGTGATCCAAGGGGCTGATAAGGCTAACAAATGTCTGATCAATAATGCCATCTTAAATTGAATTCTATACTGAAATGAAAGCCAGCACAGATGTGATAAAACTGTTGTGATGTGTTCACAAATGGAAAGCCCTGATATTAGCCAAGCAGATACTTGACTGTTTCTATCATACTCCCCCATCTCTTACCTCATGTCATTGGCCTTATGATGCCTCTGAATCATGTGGTAGCTCTTTAACCGCCTCTGTTTCCTTCTGAAGACCCTGAGGCCCATGAGTGGGGTGGAGTGTGGCCAATTCTCTGGGTAAACGTACTCAGGTAACTTTAGCCAGGATTTTCAATGGGAAACATAACCCATTGAATACAGCTGGTTAGGTTTAACGTTAACCGGGTTAAGTTTACCTGCATAGCTTTTGGACCCGCTCCCCACCATAAACAGATTTACCGGGTAAACTTAGCTCGGATGCCAGAATACGGGTGTTCTCTGGATAAATTTAGGCCCTGTTCCCAGAATGCCTCCATGCCTCCTTTTAATTATCTGGGTAAGTATTAGCTAGGTAATCGCTCACCTGCCTAAAACATATCTGACACGAGAGGCAGGAAATTGAAAACGCAGGATTTGTCCAGCTAAGTCCAGAGCTTAGCAGGAAAAAGCCTTTGAATATGGGTCTCACGGTCTCCAGACCTGGTCACAACTCCTCAGGTGAAATGTCACCAATGATTGGACAAAGCCATTATCACCATCTTTTTTCTTCTGCTTTTGCCCGCCACCCCCCCCCCCCCCCCCGTGCAACCTAGCAGCTCTCCGGCTCTTACTACCGCCTTGTTGCATTGTTTTGAAATCTTAAACTCATCAAATATGATCACCTCCAGATCTGTCCCCTGTTTAGTGTTCATCAGGACTGCTGCCCCTCCCTTCCACCACTGTATATTCTGGGCCTCAAATGCACGACTCTGAACATCTGTGCATTGAATCTCAGTTGGCAAGCTGTGGTCACTCTTTCCATTTTGCTCCTCATATCTTCCAATTCATCTGGAGCGTCCACCCTATTGCAAATCTTTGTGTCATCTTCAAAAAGAGAAAGTTTTACTTTTAATGCATCTGCAATGTCACTTATACAAATATTGAGCAAAATCAGCCCTAGAACTGAGTCCGGAACTGAGATAGGTCTAGAAAGAGAAAGCTGAGTCTTCCGCATGGCAGCCCTGGCACTGGCACTGGAATATCAGGCCAACCTGAAGCTCAATTATGAACAGAGTTTTACCAGCATAAATAAGTACAGCTAGGCCTTTAGCCTCACAAACAGCTCAAAAATGTTATCATTTTCTAATGCAACAAAAATTCAGCTTTCTCAATGCACAATATGTACGTTGCACCAATCATAGGTATCCTAAGTACAGGAGAATAAGAGAGGAGTTTTGGGTTTCATAAAACTTCTATTTCAATAAAGTAAAAGTAGTTTGGATGCCATATTAGACCTTCTTAGTAGGGTGCAAACTATGTCCAGCAAATAAGTTGAGATGAGGCCTTTTTAATAGGGTCATTCGTCAAAATAGGTTATGGTGTTAATGTACACGATAACGTGTCAACGTATGCGCTAATGCCATAATGCATGTGATAATCATGTTATCGCATGGCGTGAATTCAAATTTTTTGAAGAGGCAGGATTGGGAAGGAGTTTGGGTGGGATTAATTAAAATGAGGGCTGCTATTGCATGTTTTTAACACTGGAAATAACTACACATTTTTTCCTGGTGTTAAGCTGTGCGATATGCCCGAAATGGCTGTAATACAAATTGTGTTAAAGATTGCAAATTGCATTTCAGCCTTGGGAGAGGAGTGGAGGAGAGAGAAAGAGAGAGAGCCTGAGGGGAAGCCTTCACAGTTTTCAACTATTTATATCTCTATAGGAGGGCCAGCTAATGGCGTGAGGTGAGGTGTTGGTGGTAGTTTAGGGTTTAGGGGCCAGTTTTACATGGCAGAGTGAGACATACTAACAGCACAGTACACCTCGGTGAAGATTTGACATCATTTGGAGTGAGGAAAGTCTCACAAAGTTGAGATTTCTACAATGTTCTCTCGCCCTAGCTTGATAGTACCCTATTATAGAGTCCATCAAGCTAGGGCATGAGAACATTGTAGAAATATCATCTCTGTGCGACTTTCCTCACTCCAAATGATGTCAAATCTTCACCGAGGTGTACTGTGCTGTTCGTACGTCTCACTCTGCATGTAAAATTGGCCCCTAAACCCTAAACCACCACCAACCCCTCACCCCGAGCTATTAGCTGGCCCTCCTATAGAGACATTAATAATTGACTACTATGAAGGCCTTATAAATAGTCTCTCTCTCTCTCTCTCTCTCTCTCCTATCTAGGTAGTTTGTGAGCTGTGAAATAGTATTGTTGTATTTGTGAAACCCTTTTCAGGTTTGAAGGCTTTAAATGTAACCCAGGAGAGCAATCTTTTAGGTTGTCAGAGAGTAAGGAGCTAGAGAGATTTATCTTTTGTTATTTTTCAGGCCCAGTCAGTAAAGGCAGGCTAACCCAGCTTGTTGGTCCTGACCAGGGTCGGGAGGGATTTCCTCTTCCAGTATACAACCTGTCTAGTTGAGTTCCCACTGGGCCTAAGTTTAGGGAGTTTTGATATTTTTATTTAGGAGCCTCACTGGACACCTGGGCCTGTCTTGCACGTAGGGACTGGGGAACCCTGTGTGTGAGCTGCCCAGGGATCGGGAGGATACCCCTCTGAAGTGGTGGTTACCTGCTGTGAGGAGGGGACTCTGCTGTTAGTTTTTGTTCCAATTTGGGGAAGGAACCTTTTTGTTAGAAGATCCAGGGGTATTTGGCTGCCCCTTCCTTCCTGCTAGAAGCAAGAGAACTGCTTGTTTCAAAGAGGATCCCGTACATTGAGGATCCAGAGAGAGTACAAAAAAAGACTGTGTAAGATCAAGGAGATCCTGAAGATCTGCTAATCACGAGTAAAGGAAAATAACCTCACTGGGGACCCCCATCCGGTGTCACCGCCCTGGGGAGAGAAATAGTGGATATACCGTCTGTGCCATACTTTGCTATTTTCATCAGCTTGGAAGGGGTTTTGACCATCTATATCGCTCCATGGTGAGACCACACCTTGAATTCTGTGTACAATTCTGGTCGCCGCATCTCAAAAAAGATATAGTTGTGATGGAGAAGGTACAGAGAAGGGCAACCAAAATGATAACGGGGATGGACAGCTCCCCTATGAGGAAAGACTGAAGAGGTTAGGGCTGTTCAGCTTGGAGAAAAGACGGCTGAGGGGGGATATGATAGAGGTCTTTAAGATCATTAGAGGTCTTGAACAAGTAGATGTGACTCGGTTATTTACACTTTCGAATAATAGAAAGACTAGGGGGCATTCCATGAAGTTAGCAAGTAGCACATTTAAGACTAACTGGAGAAAATTATTTTTCACTCAACGCACAATTAAGCTCTGGAATTCATTTCCAGAGGATGTGGTTAGTGCAGTTACTGTAGCTGGGTTCAAAAAAGGTTTGGATAAGTTCTTGGAGGAGAAGTCCATTAACTGCTATTAATCAAGTTTACTTAGGGAATAGCCACTGCTATTAATTGCATCAGTAGCATGGGATCTTCTTAGTGTTTGGGTAATTGCCAGGTTCTTGTGGCCTGTTTTGGCCTCTGTTGGAAACAGGATGCTGGGCTTGATGGACCCTTGATCTGACCCAGCATGGCAATTTCATATGTTCTTATGTTCATCCTAAAGACCCAGCCCATCGAGGAACTCCACTTAATTAAACCAAGAGAGTGGATGTTTCCCCTCACCCTGGTATAAGTGAGTCCTGTAAGAGGAAAGAGACTGAAGAGGAATTGAAGAGGGATTTCTGTGGTGTTCAGTTTGAGTTTTCTGACACTCACCATCAGTGATTAACAGTAAAACCTTTTATTTTGTCCACTAACCAAGTGGCTCCAGAGGATTTATTTCTGCACTCACTGCACTCACAACAGAGACCATCCTCCTCCCCAGGGGAAACACAAGGGAATGTGCAAAGAAACCACCCCTGCCACATCGAGACCTGAAGGGCTCCTTTCTTCCCCCAGTCCAACGAATCCACACCTTGGGAAGTAAAGGCGGAACCAGAGCTAAACAGGGCTCCTGCCCCAAAAAAGTATAGATAACTTTATGGTCTCACCTGTGCTAGACTGGCACACTGAGGCAGGGTAATATAAAAATAAAGTGGTGTTTCTTTTGCATCAAGGCAATTTAGACAGATATAAGTAGAAACTATTACAATATGGGAATCATTTTTAAGATGTTCACATCGGGACAAAGACCGCACCTGCTTTTTACCCACCAGCTTTGAACAAATCCTTAAATTGAATGAACACAGACCTTTTCCCTTGAAACTTGCCATGGCTCAAGATACGCAGGGTCACTTGCACCTGCTTTTCCTGTGGGTAGGACATTTTGCTAGAAAAATATGTGCCAAGATTTTAAAATGCAGTTATACACATACTTTGCCTCCCCCACTCTAAACTCACCACCCCAAGCACATTTCCATTCGATCAGGCCAATGCAATATCATGCGCTGAGCCTAGAGCACAGGTTAACGAGCGCTTGGACACTTGTTGTGGAAGTGCTAGGCTAACCCTCGATGCAATAAGGGGATTAGCACATCAAAACACGCGTCCAAACCAGCACGTAGCTAATAGCGCTCACCACATGTAAATGTATGTCGATGAGGATATTAGCTATTACTCCTCGATGCAAACAATCACCAAGTTGCCGACGCACACGTTTTAACACGGAAAACGTAACGCCAGCCCCAGGGCATTAAGTCTCCAGCACTCCAAGCCATACATTTACATTTTTACATTTATTGAGATTTATGAATCACCTAACACTAAAGAAGGCCTAGGCAATATAGAAGGGTACAAACATAAAATAATAATAAATCATAATAAGATACACAGATAGTTAAAAGAACTATATTCAAGGCATACAGAATATAAATGAGACAAACTAAAAACACAAGATAGAATTTAAAACATAAAAATAATTAAAAAAAAAACTTAAAAATAAGCCAATCTGAAAAAAAAAAAAAAGGTTTTGAGGGATTTTCTGAAGCTCTTCATCGAGTTACATCGACGCAACTCTGGCCATCTAAAAAACACCCCCCCAAAACCACAAAAAAGCCCAAAACATTGCTTTTCTGTGGTTCTTCATCCCTACACTAAATAGGAGGAACAGCGGGAAGCAGCATGAAAAAAAACATCTTGCTGGCAGTCAGATTAGGGAATCGGACGCACATTAACCGAGCGTCCGTTTTCCTAACCAGCCACACAGCCACATCTCCTGGGCGCCCGATGCCATGGACGCTCTAGAGATGCACGATTTATCCCTAGCCTGTCCTTTTCAGCACAGCGGCTCATTTGCCTATTGCATCGAGTGCCCAGGAGAGGTGATTGCGCCTGTGTTCAAAAAACGTGTGTCCACTTTACTGCATCGACCTGAATGTGACTTAAGGTTCCTGCATCCTCGAACAACGGGCGGGCTTTCAGCCACATTCAGACAGTGCCGTTCTCTGACAGTCAACTAATGTGGCATAACACTTTTTAACCTTCCTAACAGATTTGTAAATAAAATAGATGTCTGTAACATTAATATAATAACCAATGGCTTATGTAGAGCAGAGTGAGCTAGTGGTTAAAGCAGCAGGCTTTAACCCAGGATGTCAAGGTTCAAATCCCACTGATGCTTCTTGTGAACTTGGGCAGTTTGCTTCAGGATCAAACTTAGGGCCTGATTTACTAAGGCTTTTCTCTCATGCTACATCTATGGGAAAAATGCTTAATAAATGATGCCCTTAGATAGCATGCTCTACTGCAGAGAAATACCAACCGTATCTGAATTGTAACTCATTCGCTTAGCACGGTGGATTGTTATTTTCGGAATATAAATATTTGAAATAAATTATAAATCTTGAGCATGGGTTTAAAAAGGCAAGCAATGAAATAAAAAAAAAAGTCCCAGAAGCTGTAGAAAGGAGCACATACAACAGGGAGAGCTTTTCTATTGACAAAAGAATGCAGAAGGAAGCACAGGTGACTAGGGAAGCTCTCTTATTGGTTAATCATCATGGAAGGTAGCAAGGGTGACTAGGGAAGCTCTACTATTGGTTAATCATCATGGAAGGTAGCACGGGTGACTAGGGAAGCTCTCTTATTGGTTAATCATCATGGAAGGTAGCAAGGGTGACTAGGGAAGCTCTCTTCTTGGTTAATCATCATGGAAGGTAGCATGAGTGACTAGGGAAGCTCTCTTATTGGTTAATCATCATGGAAGGTAGCAAGGGTGACTAGGAAAGCTCTCTTCTTGGTTAATCATCATGGAAGGTAGCATGAGTGACTAGGGAAGCTCTCTTATTGGTTAATCATCATGGAAGGTAGCAAGGGTGACTAGAGAAGCTCTCTTATTGGTTAATCATCATGGAAGGTAGCAAGGGTGACTAGGGAAGCTCTCTTATTGGTTAATCATCATGGAAGGTAGCAAGGGTGACTAGGGAAGCTCTCTTCTTGGTTAATCATCATGGAAGGTAGCATGAGTGACTAGGTAAGCTCTCTTATTGGTTAATCATCATGGAAGGTAGCAAGGGTGACTGGGGAAGCTCTACTATTGGTTAATCATCATGGAAGGTAGCAAGGGTGATTAGGGAAGCTCTCTTATTGGTTAATCATCATGGAAGGTAGCAAGGGTGACTAGAGAAGCTCTCTTATTGGTTAATCATCATGGAAGGTAGCAAGGGTGACTAGGGAAGCTCTCTTATTGGTTAATCATCATGGAAGGTAGCAAGGGTGACTAGAGAAGCTCTCTTATTGGTTAATCATCATGGAAGGTAGCAAGGGTGACTAGGGAAGCTCTCTTATTGGTTAATCATCATGGAAGGTAGCAAGGGTGACTGGAGAAGCTCTCTTATTGGTTAATCATCATGGAAGGTAGCAAGGGTGACTAGGGAAGCTCTACTATTGGTTAATCATCATGGAAGGTAGCACAGGTGACTAGGGAAGCTCTCTTATTGGTTAATCCTCATGGAAGGAAGCACAGGGAGCAGAAAGAGATCTTCATTGGTCAGCAGCTTTGGAGAGGAGCACAGGTAGCTTGGAGAGCTGTTTTATTTTTTATTTTTTTTGTCAGTCATCAGATGCAGCAGATAACAGAACTCAAACACTCAAAAGTGTTTCTTTTGTTTTCAAAACTCATCCCCCAAAATTTGGGGGGCAGTCTAAACCTGTCACATGTAATCTTTCCAGCCCTAGTCATAACTGCCTAAAAATCCATTTCCTTTTCTAGGTCCAACAGGGCCACAAATATCTAAACCTGGAACAAATCTAAAATATACTATCATTCTATCTTATAATCAATAAACCATAGACTGAGAACACTGCACTGACTCAATGGCTTCCAAGCAATGATAGCAAAACAGAAGCTGCAGCAATCAATTTTGCATTAAACTATTATAAAGAATATGCATTTTACAGTTAAATATGAATTAGAAAGTAAAATACCTTATAAGAGATAGTGCTCACAGTGCTCTTATCTCCATGAAGGTATCAGGTTTTCTTGAATTCTATAGTTCTGAAAAAATATTTACCATTTTTCTATTTCATAATTTTAGCAGCGAGAGGCTTATAATGGAAACATAATGATCTAGAAGAAGGATAACAGTGGATTCTGTTTCCTAAATGTGAAGTCTGAAGGGAAAAGGTGCCCCTTGAAATCACTGTCCCCTCCAGAAGGAACTATCGCTGTGTTATTGTTTCACCAGAGATCAGACGAAGCTGATCAATTTCTTTGGCTGGGTGACCAGAGAATTGGATCAGGGAGACCCTCAGATGTAGTGTACTTAGATTGCAGCAAGGCCTTTGATATGGTTCCACATAAGCGGCTTATAAATAAACTGAGCTTCCTTGGAGTAAGCCCTAGAATGACTTACTGGGTTAGAAACTGAGGGGGAGGTGACAATGGGTAAAGGTAAATGGAACTCACTCCGAGACAAGGTGCATCACTCTCTGTAAGCGGCATGGCGGAAGGACTAATCGGGGAAGGTTTGTCTTTTTGCTGATGATACCAAAACCTGCAAGAGGATAGACAGCCTGGAAAACATGAGGAGGGATTTAACAAAGCTTGGGGAATGGTCTAGAGTCTAGCAGTTAAGACTTAATGTTAAAAAAAACGCAGACATGCATCTGAGCTGCAAAAATCCATGCGAGATGTATGGTATAGGAGGTGAAATATTTCTTTGCACAAAACAAGAGCAGAAACGAGTGTTTGTATCTGATGATCTTAAGGTGGCCAAACAGCTGGATAAGGTAACAGCTAAAGCCAGAAAGATGCTTGGCTGCACAGGGAGAGGAATGGTCTACAGGAAAAGGGAGGCGATATTGCCCCTGTATAGGTCCCTGGTGAGATCTCACTTGGAATACTGTGTACAGTTCTGGAGACTGCACCTTCAAAAGGATATAAACAGGATGGAGTCGGCCCAGAGGGAGGCTACTAAAATGGTCAGTGGTCTTCATTGTAAAGCATATGGGAACATGCTTAAAGATCTAAAAAAAGGCAGAAGAGGGGAAATTTAATACAGATATTTAAATACCTCTAAGGTACCAATGCACAGGAGGGCAGCCTCTTTCAATGGATAGGAGGCTCTGGAACGAGGGGTCGGGATGGGGTGAAAGGGGGGTAGACTGAGGAGTATATTAAGGAAATATTTCTTTACAAATAGAAGAATGGATGCATGGAGCAACCTTCCAGTGAAGGTGGTAGAGGTAGCAGTATCTGAGTTCAAGAAAGCATGGGGCAAGCACAGAGGATCTCTGAGAGAGTGTAAGGATTGTAGAGCTGAGCAGTTGGTGTGGATGGGCAGACCAGATGGTCATAATAGTCTTTTTCTGCCTTCACATTTCAATGTTTCTATCATCATCATTATCATCGTCATTTTTTTATGTCATGCTTTTCTAGCTGGAGAGCTCAAAGCTGGTACAGCAGGTCACTGTTTACATACACAGTCTTATAGATAAGATAAAAGACACAAGTCAGTGTTTACATTCATAATCTCATAAATAAGATAAAAAGCAGTGTTACAGCAAGACAGTAGTTACAGGGCTAACATCTCAATCCAATAAGAAGCGAAAGAGAACATGTCAATTAATTGAAAGGTATAAAGAACAACAATACATTCATATAGATGATAAAAGGCACAGTGATAGCTGGTCAGAATTTATAGTTCAAACATATCCAATAAATTAAAGGTTTAGAAGCTATCGATACATCAGATTACATCAAGAATAGAGGATTAGGCTGATCACAGTTTAGGGACCAGAGTACTTTAGATAGATACCAATGATCATAGGCAGGCAGTTCAAATTATGGCCACTCTAGTGTATTGGTTCTGGAGGAAACCGGATAGTCTGCAGGCAGTGGTACCAATATTGGACCAAAGTGAGAATTATCCAAAAATCTTGCTGTAACACAAGCTTGCAAAACCACAAAGATCCCTTCTTCATCTGAACAGGAGACCAGCGTGATCTCAAAAGTCGAAAGTCCCTGTATATCATTTTGATGTTGATCCAAGAAAAAGTAGCAAAGCTCCATTGTAAGGGGAGAGCATTAGCTTTCTGAAGCACTCCTGGAAACACAGCCATAGAATCCTAATGATCTCACCATTTTATTTATTCCGTTTTTTCCAACTGCCTTTGGGTTGCGTTCGGCAGTTCGTGGGCTGCCCCCGCGAACCACTGCACTCACCTCCTCGGTTGGACCTCCTGTCTCTGCTCCTGACACGGCTGCCTGACTCCGGCTTCTCATGCGGCTCAACGCCACGCTCCAACATGGCAAGAAGCTACTAGTCTCACACGTGGCAGCATGCCCTCATCTAAAGGACCATCGTCGGGAAGGCCTAACAGCGCCAGATGATGATGTCACCCAATCAGGCCTATACAAGGCCATCACTGACACACACTCATTGTCTCAGCAACAGGTTCCACTGTTTTGCAATAGAGCTTGTTTTTCTCGTCTCAGCCTTGTTTTCAATCCTTATTTTGATGTTGTCTTCAGTCTTTGTTTCCAGCCTTGTCCTTGGTCTTGTCCAAGTTCATCTTCGTTCTCCTGCCTTGTTCCCGCTGTGCTTGTTCTTGCCTACTTGTCCTGCCTATCCTTCCCTTGCCTTCTCCCATGGATGGATACCTGGTACTGACCTCGGCCGGCACACCGGATACAATTGATCACTGCCTGAATACCGGATATGCTTGACCGCCGCCTGCCTTGGCCACTGCCTGTCTCTACATTTATGAACCATCCTTCTGCCACCAGCAGAGACCCATTTAAGTCCTGCTCAACCTCGGGGGAACGAGGGCTGGAATAGGTGATGGTGCCCTCAGATCTCTGCTTTGCCTGGGTCCACTTGCCCATAGTGGGAACATGCTGGGCTCCACCCTGCAGGTAGCGTCAGTGCTACCTCGGTCCAAGTGTCCAAAGACACAACACTTTTCAGGGGTGCACAAGGCGGTAGTATCCACTGTTGTCTGTTCTGTGTGCCATTACTTTCCTAGAGAGCAATAGTTCAGGTGATTTTCAGTCATATGATCTTCTCTGAACTAGTCAGATGTCACACACACGCACACACACACACACACACACACACACACAAACAAACAAGAGTCCAGGGTTGGTGCAAGAGTCTCAGGCACCCTAGGCCAGGGCTTCATAAACCTGTCCTGGAGACCCCACAGCCAGCCAGGTTTTCAGGATATCCACAATGAATATGCATGAGATAAATTTGCATATCATGGAGGCTCATTAATATTCATTGTGGATATCCTGAAAACCTGACTGGCAGGGGGAGCCAAGGACAGGTTTTGGGAATCCCTGCCCTAGGCAGAGTTCACAGAGTGCCTCCTACCATCTCTCTCTGTCTGTGTCTCACTGGCATTCAAGGCATGCGACTTAGGCCCCATGGCACAGATTCATTATCGACGCGCCCAGCTGATTACTACTGGTGGGACTCGCTAGGCCACCACCGCCAAACTTCTGGTGCTCTAGGTGGTCGCCTAGTTCACCTAGTGCTTCCACTGGCCCTGCAAGAGTCCCAGATCCGGATGAGTGAGAAACTAAATGCATTGGCCCCCATATCCCCATGGTCCTGTTTGTAACACTAAAAGCTCCTGCCATCTGAGGAATGTCTCTCATTTCTGCCATTATAAAAAATACTTATGGAACGCTCCCCAGAGATTTGCGGTTGCCATGCACACATGTCTTTTCATGACCCATATAAGCATCACATTATAGCAGGCTGGGCTTGGAATGGGTTGCCTCAACGGCCCCTGCTTTGCTTTTCAGCAAACTGATAACATATCATGACTGGAGACAGGCTTGTTATGTTCCTGCTTGGGAATGAGGCTACGCAGATGGTGTTTGAAGAGGAACCAGGCCAATCCAGCGTGACCTTTCCGTGCCCCCAGACTTCTACCATTTAACACATTCACACAGCCCAGTGCACACAGATTGGGGAGAGAGGGCTGTGGCATCGGAGCTTTCTTGGCACGGTGCATCCTGCTTTGGGACAGTAGCCATGGGCACTTCATACCACTCATGCAAAGTTATTGTTTTCCTGCAGTGAGTGAGTGTGTGTGTGTGTGGGAGGTCAGGCTCTGACTCCAGGAAAGTAATCTGAATCATGAACCAGAGCTCAGAAAGAATCAAATGTATTATTAACTCACAGCAACTGTGGACAACCATGTCTGCACATTAAACTTCCCGTTTGATAAAACAGAGATAGAGAGCAGCAGGACAAGACAGAGAGAAAAAGCGAGAAATGGATACAGAGCGATAGACAGAGAGATTACACATGCGGTAGTTTACGGATTCTAGCATTATTATTATTCATAGTAGAGTAAGCAGGCTCTCTGGTGCAATGGCTATTATCATTATTTTTTTAACGTGGTCGCATATGTGCAAATGTAGCACACAATTTGTATAAATAATATGGAATGCAACTTTTTTTGGTAGAGACATTTTGGCAGACGGAGATCTGTATAGTCTAGAACACTAATGGGAACCTTCCAGAAAAGATGAGGCGTAAGGGTGATCAGGATGGGGGGGGGGGGGAGGGGGAGAATACACTTGGCTAAATCTTGATCTGCCTTTGATTTATTTTATTGCACCAAGGTAGGCCTAATCTAAAGGTGCTTGAGCATGTGAGCTTTGAAATTGCCGAGTCTCTTCTCCTCTACATGGTCTCAAAAGCTCGTGTACTACTGACTTATTATTTCAACATTTATATCATGCTCTAAAGCCAGGGCACTCTACAACAGATTTCACAGATGTACAATGCCTGATCAGAAGAGCTAACTATCTAACTATCCTGATTCATCAAAGGGTTGTTTTTTTTATTCCATAGAAACAGAATTAGAGAAAAGCCTTAGTGAATCTGACCTTAAGTAGGTACCTGAGGCAACAAATGACAAAGTGACTTGCTGAAAGCCACTTGCCTGCAGGAAAGGCAGAATTTGACTCATGATCTCCATTAATCTCTAAGCAAAATCACTAAATAATTCTTAAGGCATCTCAATATTCAAAGAATCCAGTTCCTGGCAAGATCGGCATGGCTTTTGAATTTTGCGTGTCATGCTTGGAGATGTCATGAATGGGAAGCAAAGACAGAGATGGGGAGGGAGATCGTGCGATAGGGGAAGGGGTGGTGGGGGCTAAAGAAATTGAAGCCCCATTGAAAGATATTGGTTCTGTTGTGAAAAACAAGTCACCCTTTCATTTTCACTGGGACTGATATCCAGACGAGAACCTGAAGGAATCTCACTGTGCCAATGAGCAGATTTTTAAGAAGCCAATCTAAGAAAACCAATCCCTATGCCAAACAAGTTTTGAAACTCCCGTTCCTGATCTATGAGCTCTTACACATAATGTTCCCTTCTTTATGATATATTGATGCAAGAAATCACACACACAGTAACTACATTTTTTATTCAATTACCTTTGCTGGAGTGTTATTTTGCACAAATGGATTTCTGCTAGGAGAGACTTCAGAAATGACCCTGGACAGGCATTAGTGAGATAAGCAAAGGCCTCTATAACTCTCTGCATCTCGCACATCCTTTTGGTTCTGATCTCTAGTGGTAAAGCTAGCCTCACAAAGGTGATATCTTATTTGAAGAGGAAGCCCTGATATTTCCTCCCCCCTTGCAGTGCTACACACTGCCAGCCCCTTAGATTTATAGGTAGGCTGAATCTGGGAGGAATGAAACCAGTTTAAATTAAACATTCAGGCCATTGACCTGTAAACACATTGATGAGATCTTTTTCATCTAACTTATCACTGTTAACCTTTTCTGCGTAGGTTCTCATTTTTAAACATGGTTTCTAGCTGAGTTACTTTATTTTTTGTGAGGGGTGATTTTACGTGGGTAAGCAATATGAGTTTCATTCTCTCTCTCTCTCTTTTTTTTTTTTTGGTTATTTAAAGGATGGAATCCTTGTTCTCAAGCAGAGAAAGTAGTGTCAGTTATATACAGTGATTGCTTTACCTAAGATAAATCCCTTATTAACACATATTGATGGGCCAAAATGACCGCTCAAGAGGTAAATGCTGTGCATACTGCATAAGCTATGTGGAATATCCCCAGATCGGTGGTCTTCTGCGCCCCATGTCAGCCAGGGCTGGGCATGGGGGGTTCTGTGGAGGTGCTGCTCACAGCCCCCAAGGGGAAGGGAGTCCTGGTCATTGATCAACGGTGACACCCAGTGCCCGGATTCAGGGCCCACGGCTGCACGGTTCCAGAAGGAGCCCTGATGAATGGCCCCTGGCACAGGACCGTTGCTACAATGACTAAAGTTACGTTGGGAGGGGATAGAAAATAGAAGAAGAAAAAAAAAATCCCTAGGGAATTGGAAATAAAGGCTCACAGCACTAGATCCCAACCCTAGGTCTGATGTAGCTGGAAATACAAAGGAGCAAGAGGAAACTGCTGAATCGAAATAAAACTTCCCCACATTGACTGCAACAAATGCAAGTGGTGGCCTCTGTATAATCTTCATCGTAACAATGAAATGTCCTTACAGCAAATTCATCCCCTTTTAAAACAAACATGGCTGGTGGCTGGTGGCCCCAGTATGACAAATATTGCATTTTTCAATAATAAAAGCAGAGAATTACTAGTAATATAGATATAGAGAGAATTCCAATCCACTGCACAGATTCATGTGTCAGAGCCAGGCATACAGTCACCTCTGGGGAGTGTGGTCTGACAGTGTGTTTTTGGTTCCCAGACTACAGAAATCCAAGTACACTGGCCAGGTTTCTATGGGATCTAATGAGTGAGAATGCAGTGTAACTCGGCTTGCTCCTTCGAATGCTAGGGTTGAAGCTTTTGCAGTAGGGGAGCATGGGGCCTTGTAGCACGTCGATGGCTCTGAAACCCGTCTGGATCATGAAGGGGGGGGGGAGGAAGAGGGGGGCGCAGGCTGAGGCAGTGATTGCTTGCCAGAGTTTGAAATCAATAATCTTTCTTGCTACCAAGCTAAACTAGTCTCCTTTAGGTTTTAAAGTTGAAAATGAATATAAAGCACATGCAGAGACTCCTATTCATGAAGGTGCACTAATGTGCGTCATTTACCACCAAGCCCTGTATGTTCAGCGGGACCTAATAACTAATGATGCACACGCATGTTAATGCTTAAAGCGCCTTTGTGAAAAGACGGTGCTACGTTAACGTAGTAACATGGAACTTGTCAGCATATGAGGGTCCTCCTTGCCCAGCCAGTCTGATCACCCACACAGAGACTCTCCAATGATTCCAGATTACAGTTCAGTTACAGCAGCGGCGGGCGCCCAGCAATAGATCATTACAGCTCATCAACTCTGCCTCAGATCTCAGTATGTGTGCAGGAGGAAGTCACTATGTGTGTGAGTGTGCGTGTGTGTGTGTGTGGAGGGATGGTTCATACTTCCCATACGGGCCTGCAAGTGAATTTTCAAAGCAAAACTGACCTCATCATTTCCCTTTGAAAATTCAGGGGCCCTCAGGGAAGCGCGCAGTCATGAACAAGTGTCCTGTGCAGTTTCAAAGTATATGGGGAAAGTACTTGTGGATGTTTCAAAATGAACTGCCCGCATATACTATGCCTGCCCTGGCCCTCCCTCTTTTCACAGTGGGTAACTGTGTGTGTGTGTGTGTGTGCACGTTTGTCTGTATTCACAGGGGGCCATTTTTAAATGGTGTTTTTACATGGGTAAACGTGTTTACCCCACGTATAAACTTCTGAACATTGCCCTTTCCATCTAATCAGTTCTAATCTTGGCTGCCACCGAGTGATTGATGCTCCTTGTACTCATCTTGGCTGTGTGCTATTTCATTGGTAGACACGTTACCAAGCTAAGCTGGTCTCCCATGTAAGAAAGCAACTGGAAAAGGTAAGGGAAAGCTCAGATGCATATTTACGGAGATCTATCAGCAGCAGGATAAAGGTGGCAACATTGCCGTTGCATAGGTCACTAGTGAGCCTTTATCTTGAGCACTGTGTTAGTTCCGGAGGCCTTAACATCCTAAAGGCATCGAGAGGATAGAAGCAGTTCAGAAAAGGGTTACTGATATGGGAGAGGGCCTACAACACAAACTCTACATAGAGCTGCTAAAGATATTCAAAATATACTTGCTGAGTTAAGAAGAGGAATGGGGGCTTGATAGAAACATTCAAATATTCGATAGGCCTCAATAAAGAACAGGAAGATGAAATCTTTCCTGGAAAAGAAAATTTGAGGACAAATGGCCATGATATAAAGCTGCAGGGAGGAAAGACCATAGGAAACATGAGGAAATACTTCTTGAAAGAGTAGTAGATAACTGGCATAGCATGCTGGCAGAGGAAGTAGCAACCAAAGCCATGAGAGAATTTAAGCATTTTTGGGGCAGACATAGAGCTCTGTGGTGAGGAGAGGAGTGGGGGTAACAGATGGAAGAAATGAGGACGGGACTTTAAGTGTTAACGCAGTCAGATGATAGGGGAAAATACAACTCAGTGGGCAGAGTGGCAGTACAGATGCATTGAGCTTCAAAGAAGGATGGGGTAACCTGCAAGAAGCAGTCATGGCTACAACCCTAATATCAAGAAATACAAGATGGACGACTGTTTCAGTAAACAGCCTTACAAATTTTGGCAGCTGCTTGGATTAGTACTAAAGGCCTGGATTTTCTAAAATCGCAGGCCTATGAGAATCGCGCGGTACCGGGGGCGGAGGCGAATTGGAGGGCGGGCCTGCAAAAGCCAGCAGCGATCACACCTCCGCAGTGTTATTGCTGCCGGCTTTCACACCCAATAGCGCCACCGTGAAAGGTGGCGCTATTGGGTGCGCTACTGGCGGCGATAAGGAGTCTTACCTTTTGCCATCAGCGAAGTCGTCGTGGAGTCCGCCCCGACACCGCCCCGACTCCTCCCCTTCTGGTGCGGACTCCGCCCTGACTCCTCCCCTTCTGGTGCGGACTCCGCCCCGATCTAGGTATTGCACGCAAAAAGGGACTTTTCGCGTGTGATCCCTTTAGAAAATGACCCCCTAAGGTTGGTAGTAAGACACGAGGTGGGGCCTGGGTGTCGGATTAAGTATGGAACTTGTAAGAACCAAAGAGAAAGGAATAGCCTAGCAGTAGATGTGGTAGAAGCTAGCTCTGTAACATGTACAGGACTCAAATGCTTTCAGCAGCTAGTTGGGGAAACTTTGTAATTCAATTCACTGACTACAAATATTATCCTATGGGCCCCCAAGACCTAGAATGAATTATGGTCATAATGTTTCTGCATTCACAGAATGTGTCTAAGGACCTTAGGATAATTAATGAAGCTTATATTGATAGCATAGGAAAAAATACATTTTTTTTGTAACTAATAGGCAACAGGATATAATAACAGGAAAAAGTAACAGTAGGAGACAGTATATAATCAAATGTGAGACATTTTGATTGAAGGAGCAGACAGTTGGGGGCATTATCATATGCACCATATGCAGATACTGATGAACTCCTTCGTGGAAGAAATGCTGGGATTGTGGATAGTGTTAGCAACCTCTGCTCACAATTTCCTTGGCCCATTTCTATATTAGATTCTTGGTCATCCAGCTTACAAATCCTGTCTCACAGACAGACTCTTACATTTTGGGCATGCCATTATAGTAGAAGTCTCATTGCCCTGTGGGATGTCTGTTTTATCCTTTGACATGCAAACACACCTGATCATGAGACTGTGTAAGAGTTTTAAAACAGTATTGTAAAAAGCGATCTGACATAGCTATGTATCTTTCTATCAACCCAGTCCTGAAAGACCAAAGGCCTCGAGAACAGGCCTGAGGTGCATTGTATGTGTGTGTGTTGGGGGGGGGGGGTCTCAGTAGTTGAATAGTAAGGGGTGCTGCAGGGCAGGATTGAGGTATATTGGCAGAGCTCTGTGTGTGGTGTGTGTGTGTGTGTGAGGTCTCGGTACTGGAACAGCAGGGGGTGCTACAGGGCAGGAGTGGGGTAAATTAGTAAAACTGATAAAGGCATCACCCAAGGAGTTTCAGTGAGTGTTTTTACATCTTCGATTTTTATGAGTTTTGGCCATATCTGTGAAAATAATGAGCCGTCAGAAAGCTTTGGCATCTGGAGGATGGTGAAAATATCAACATGCACATTTATTCCCACCTGTCAATCAACTGTAAATTGGCGCCTACATAAGGGGGGCAATTCTCAGACTGCTGGTTTGTTCTACAGACTTTTGCACCCAAATTTCAAAGAGAAACTAGTTACGAACTTTCCGCCTCCTTTGTGGGCGGATAGCATTTCTATGGGCAACAACCCACTAATTTGGGCCTCATTCACTAAGCATTTTTTGCCATAGATACAGAATGGGAGAAAAGCCCTTTATTAAATCAGGCCCCTAGATTGGAAAATACAATCTGTGCATGTTATTTTCTGATCCCACAGAAAACAGGGCCCTGGGAAAGCCTGCCTCCCCCAGTGAGGCTGAAAGTGCCCGTCCTGTGGCACCCTGCTGACTGAGGGAGGGCAGAGGGCCTGCAGACATCACTATTCACCCACAGGAATGGCTTTGAGAATTACCCTCCCCAGGCATCTGTACAGAAAAAATCTTTCTCATTGAATTGGTTCCTGTTTGTCTGATGGGCAGGAGAAGGGGAAAAGGGGTGTGTGTGCAGTTCTGTCAGAGTTTAAAAGAACAAAATAGGTTGCATGAAGCCTTAATGTTGGGACCAGGTGTGCACCTCTACTCCTCACTAACAGAATAAACAGTAGAACCATTAAAGCTTGCCAAACTCACACAGAGAAGCTCTAAATTTTTCTTGGCCATCTAGACTCTGCCTGGGGTCGTAGCACATAACAATATTGCAGATGAAAGAGGCCCATTCTCTATTTGTCTTCATATAACTTTCCCAGCTTTCACCTTGTCATCATACTAGACATCTACTCAACACTCTGACTTAAATGGCCATACAAAACTATGCAGAGTACAAGGGACACAAGATTGGTTTGTTTTTCCTAAAAAAAAAACTTTCTGGTGAAATTAGGGATGGTGGAAAGTGTTGACATTCTTCATTTCTACAGAGTGAATACAGCAAGGGTGGAAACAGTGCAGGTTTCCACCCTCTCTCTTACACACACCCACCCACATCCATACACCCCCACAACCCCACATCCACATCCACACCCACACACTACCCTACCACAGAACTGGTACAGCACAGACAGCAGCAATGTAAGTTTCACACACACACACACACACACACACACACACTGCCTCACCACAGAACAGGTACAGCACAGGCATCAGCAGTGCAAGCTTCCCTCACACACACACACTGCAGCACCACAGAACAGATACAGAACAGACAGCAGCAGTGCAAGCTTCCCTCACACACACACACACACACACACACACACACACACACACACACACACTGCCCCACCACAGAACAAGTATGGCACAGGTAGGCGTGCAAGCTTCCCTCACACACACACTGCCCCACCACAGAACAGGTACAGCACAGGCAGCAGCAGTGCAAGCTTCCCTCACACACACACACACACACACACAAACACACACACACACACACACACACACACACACTGCCCCACCACAGAACAGGTACAGCACAGGCAGCAGCAATGCAAGCTTCCCTCACACACACTGCCCCACCACAGAACAGGTACAGCACAGACAGCAGCAGTGCAAGCTCCCCTCACACACACACACACACACACACACACACACATACTGCCCTCCACACAAGAGGTACAGCACGGAGCAGCAGCAGTGCAAGCTTCCCTCACATACACAGTCCCACCACAGCACAGATGCAGCACAGACAGCAGCATGGAAGCTCCCCCCCCCACACACACACACAAATACACTGCCCTACCAGAGACATATTTGATGTAACCAGATGGTTTCCTCCCTTGTCCTCTTGATCCTCTGTGTATGAATAGTGCATATTCCACATGATAGTTATTCAACCTG
The DNA here is from genome assembly GCF_901001135.1 of Rhinatrema bivittatum. Lineage (NCBI taxonomy): Eukaryota > Metazoa > Chordata > Amphibia > Gymnophiona > Rhinatrematidae > Rhinatrema > Rhinatrema bivittatum. The sequence continues at coordinate 310,403,997 of NC_042617.1, forward strand.
TATATATCGTATTACAGAGAGATAATTTGTAAGGTGTTTAATCCGGGATCCTACATTCTTATGTGCCTGTTTGTCTTTTCGTTGTTGCTAAGTTGCAAATTTAATTTCTCTCTTGTGTCTTTCTATTTTTTTTATTTATTTGTTTGTTACTCTTCTGAGTTTCCATATCAATCAAATGCCCACAGCAACATACAATATTAAAAATATCCAGTAGCACAATATTAAATAACATATACATACACAATTATATAAAAAAAGCAAAATAAAGCCAAATAAAACAGCATAAACAATTCATGAAAAGGCATAAATAAGCAGAGTGCTGCTCTCCTTATGGGTGGATGGAGCATTTGGTACACTCAGTAGGGCTTTGCTTTTTCTGTAACCTCCTATAGCTCTGCAGATTAATTTTTCGGCAGAGATCTCAGTAAATAACATAGCTATGGAAACAGATGCATTGTGGGGTGCAGCCACATCGCACAATGCATCTTTTCCACAATGCATCTATTAAAAAGAGCTATGTAATGCCATTGAACGTGCATTCATCCCATAATAAATGTATGTGCATTTAGGGTGTAAAACTCCGTGCTTTTTATTATCTATGAAAAATTCTAGACTGTATGGTAGCGTATTTGCATTCTTACTTCAAAATAAAAATAAAAGACATGCAAGTGGATAATAAACACAAATGCCGGATACTGTGGCTGGGAGTGTCACCTGACACACTTCAGATTTTCTCTGGATATTCTGGACGTGTTGATTTGGAAATGCATTGATGAATAAAAGCGCATTAGCCAGAGTAAGAGCTTCAGGATGGAAAGAGACAAGAAATAAACTGCACCCAAAGTAATGAATGGGCATTACGCAAAGCAAGATGGTAGATATGAGAGGAGACCAAAACCAAACATTACCCGGAGTGAAATTTGGGGGAAGAGAGAGCGGGCCATAAATGGACATTATGCAGTGTAGATCTTGGGGATTTCTGGCTCCTACAAGATTGCACAGTGTTCAGAGGACAGACATCAGATACCATTTAAGTTTTAAACCTCAACACTGCAGTCCTGCAGCTGAAGCCTGTGCGGACAAGATGAAGTTTTGGCCAAGTTCTCATCCCAAGCCAATTGCCCAACAGTCAGCAGGTTCCTAAATGTTTTTCACAGACCATAATTTGTTTTTGATGAAACTACCTGATGTTCAGAAATGTTCCCGAGCTCAGCAAGCCTGGTAGCACTTCCTCTTATCACTTGCTGGTGCACTCTTTCCACGTATCTAGCTACTGCCATGTTCAGTAAGTAGAATAGACTATCAAGTGAATTTTCAAAGGAGGTATGTGCATAAATGTAACATACTTTTGCAGCAATTTTCAAAAGCCATTTATGTGCGTAAAGTGCATTTACACATCTTCTGCCGCATTTGGCATAATATAAGGGAGAAAGTGTGCACCAGCATGTTTGATAGCATGGGCTTACTCGCAAGGGAGGCTTAATAATATCACTAAACTTCAATATGTCAAATCAAACAAATCCCTGAGCTGAGTAAATGACTGATTATATGAAGTTGCTCGGCCTGGATCATTGTTTTCTCATTTTGAAGAAAATATACAGTCCCTATTCAGCAGCTGATCGGCGAGGAAAGTTAGCCAAATAAAATTATTTGGTTGACATAGCTGGGATATTCAGTAGCAGTGGGTGTCCTGCTGAATATACTTGGCTACCTTAAGGTTATCCAGATAAGTTTAGACATCTAAATTTAGGACATGATGTCAGCTACCCTAAAGCTTAGCTGGATAATGCTGAAAGTCAGGGTTCTCTGGCTAATTCAGCCGGATAATGCCGCTCTGCCCAGGAATGTACCGGGACACCCCTAATGTCACCGGCTAAGATTTTAGCTGGATACAACGTATCTGGTGATGTCAGGGGAAGTCAGACTGGTGAGATTTTTTTTAATCCTGGTATTTGGCTAAGTGCTATACTTAGTGTCACGGTTTCACCTGCAGTGCAGTCTTCCCTCCACCAGGGGTCCTCAGTGAACTTTGCTCACTACCTTGCCAGTTCCCTCCTCGTTGATTACACAACACCCAAGCCTCAGCTCTACTTAACCTGACTTGTTCAGTACCTTGGTGCCTCTTCATTGACTCACCTTGTCCTTCTTACTATTCTACTTTGCCATGTGACTACCCAGGCCTCATGTTTTGTCTTGTGGCCTCTTGGGCCTCTCTGCCTTGCTCTGTGGCCTCCTGGGCCTCTCTGTCTTACTTTATTTCCTCCGGGCCTGCTAGGTTCTCCTAGCCAGCCTTGTGCCCTGTTCAGCTTTCCTGTTTATTGTTGCCTGTTCTGTCTAACTCCTGTCCTTGTCAAGACCTGTGCTTGTTCAGTCCTTCTCTTGCACTTACCCAGTCCAGTGCCTTGTCTGTTTCCCAGGCCTTGTTCTTGTCCTTTTGCCTCAGGCCTTGCACTGTATCCAGCCCCCCCCAGTAGTGCCTGGATCCAACTCTCAGACAGTACCTGGTTCTAGTTTCCAGCCTGTGCCTGCCCTCAGCTTCCAGCCTGTGCTGGATCCCAGCTCCCAGCCTGTATACAACTCCCACTCTGTGCCGGCACCATGATATTTTCAAGAAGGCAAATTCTACTGCCTCCCAGAACCCAAGGGCTCACCCCATGGGGGAGGGGCTGGTTAGGCAGAAGACCAGCTCCAGTCCAGCCCCGCGGTCCTGTCCTGCTTCTGCGCAGCTCCCTGACTCCAGCTCACTGCCCTGTCTCACTTAGCCAGACAAATGTGCTGAATATTAATGTCCACATGTATTTATTTTTTGACTTACATTCCACTTTTAACATTTAGGTACTGTAGTGTGAGTTGGCTTGGGGGAAGTGGCGAGGGGGGGTGGGAAGATATTCGGTTCTTAATCTTGCAGAATAGAGGTCTTAATGTTAAGATCAAAACTGAAATGACAGAAAGCTGTTATATCATTTCTTGAGCATATTTTGTTCTTTATGAGGGCAATTTTCAAAGCCATTTACCTGGGTCAGCTGAGTGTCTGAAAATGCCCCTCCCTTAATCTGGCAAGAAGCCCGTGCTCTGGTGCACAGTGCGTATACTTGTAGCTGGAATTCCGGGAGGGGGGAGGGGGCAGGATAACACATGTAGACTGTATTTCAAATAGATGTGCATTATTTTCCACAGAAAAAGCAGCAGCAAAAAGTCTACAGATATTTAGCAGCAACAGTTTTCAAAGGGAAAGGACATGCATCCTTTATATTTGAAAATTAGATCTCATGTCCCTAGGTAAGTGTCTGTGGACTTTTGCCCCAGGGCAGACAGTGTGGAAACCCCCCCCCCCCAAAAAAAAAAGGTTGCAAACTGCGTCTCACAATCGGTGACATAGCATGTTCCACTTACACCACACCAGGTTTCATATACCAGAGCAAGCTCCAGTAAGACAATGAATGCTCTCAGACCAAACAGAAAATTCTGCAGACGAAGCTTCCAACAATTGTTTCTACCGTGCGCGCGGCTTATAACAGACATAAGAACGTAAGAACATGCCATACTGGGTCAGAGCAAGGGTCCATCAAGCCCAGCATCCTGTTTTCAACAGTGTCCAATCCAGGCCATAAGAACCTGGCAAGTACTCAATAACCAAGTCTGTTCCATGTTACTGTTGATAGTAATAGCAGTGGCTATTTTCTAAGTCAGCGTAATTAATAGCAGGTAATGGACTTCTCCTCCAAGAACTTATCCAATCCTTTTTTAAACACAGCTACACTAACTGCACTAACCACATCCCCTGGCAACAAATTCCAGAGTAGGGATGTGAATCGGGTTTTGGACGATGGAAACTATCGTCGATATTTTCAAAATCGTCAGAAATCGGGGGCTCCCCCGAAACGATAGGAAAACCCCACGATATTGCTCGTGGGGGTTCTCTTATCGTTTTGGGGGAGGGCGGGAAAAACGGCACACAAAAATAACCCCTAAACCCACCCTGACCCTTTAAAACTAATCCCTTTGCTTCCCCCACCCTCCCGACCACCCCCCCAAAACATTTTACAGGTACCTGGTGGTCCAGTGGGGGTCCCGGGAGCGATCTCCTGCTCTCGGGCCGTCGGCCGCCACTAATAAAAATGGCGCCGATAGCCTTTGCCCTTACCATGTGACAGGGTATCCATGCCATTGGCCGGCCCCGTCACATGGTAGGAGCACTGGATGGCCCGTGCCATTTTTAAAGATGGCGCCGGCCATCCAGTGCTCCCTCCTTGTGACAGGGGCCGGCCAATGGCACAGATACCCTGTCACATGGTAAGGCCAAAGGCCATCGGCGCCATTTTTATTAGTGGTAGCCGACGGCCCGAGAGCGGGAGATCGCTCCCGGGACCCCCACTGGACCACCAGGTACCTGTAAAATGTTCTTTTTGGGGGTCGGGAGGGTGGGGGGAAGCAAAGGGATTAGTTTTAAAGGGTCGGGTGGGTTTTTTGTTTATCGGCTCGGGCGCAGCCGATAAACAAAACCGCGATCGGGCCCGATGAAAAAAAATCCACATGTGAATCGGAACTGGAATCCAAACCGATTCCAGTTCCGATTCACATCTCTATTCCAGAGTTTAATTGTGCGTTGAGTGAAAAAGAACTTTCTCCGATTATTTTAAATGTGCCACATGCTAACTTCATGGAGTGCCCCCTAGTCTTTCTATTATCCGAAAGAGTAAATAACTGATTCATATTTACCCATTCTAGACCTCTCATGATTTTAAACACCTCTATCATATCCCCCCTCAGCCGTCTCTTCTCCAAGCTGAAAAGTCCTAACCTCTTTAGTCTTTCCTCAAAGGGGAGCTGTTCCAGTCCCTTTATCATTTTGGTTGCCCTTCTCTGTACCTTCTCCATCGCAACTATATCTTTTTTGAGATGCAGTGACCAGAATTGTACACAGTATTCAAGGTGTGGTCTCACCATGGAGCGATACAGAGGCATTATGACATTTTCCGTTTTATTCACCATTCCCTTTCTAATAATTCCCAACATTCTGTTTGCCTTTTTGACTGCTGCAGCACACTGAACCGACGATTTCAATGTGTTATCCACTATGATGCCTAGATCTCTTTCTTGGGTGGTAGCTCCTAATATAGAACCTAATATTGTGTAACTATAGCATGGGTTATTTTTCCCTATATGCATCACCTTGCACTTATCCACATTAAATTTAATCTGCCATTTTGATGCCCAATTTTCCAGTCTCACAAGTTCTTCCTGCAATCTACCTTATAAATGGCCTGTGACCGACGGCCCGCAAATGCGCAGTAGAGACCAGCTCTACCGCGCATGTGCGGGCGAGCACGTCGCTCTGAGGCAGCTTCAGAAAGAAAAAAAAATGGCGGCGTCCAGTGGCAGCAGCGGGCGGCGGCGGCGGTACCGGCAGCGGGCGGCGACGGCGGTAGCGAGCGACGGCGGTAGCGGCGACGGCGGTAGCGGGCGGTAGCGAGGGAGGGAGAAGAGAGAGAGGGGGAGGGACGGACTGAGTGGGAGGGAGGGACGGAGAGAGAGAGTGGGAGGGAGTGACTGAGTGAGAGGGGAGGGATTGAGTGAGGGGGAGGGACTGAGTGAGAGGGAGGGAGTGGGACTGAGTGAGAGGGAGAGGGGGGCTCAGGGAGGGAGTGGGACTGGGAGAGAGAGGGAGGGGAGTGGGACTGAGGGGAGAGTGAGTTGGGACTGAGTGAGTGAGAGGGAGGGGGGAGGGAGTGACTGAGTGGGAGGGAGGGATTGAGGGAGGGGGAGGGACTGAGGGAGGGGAGTGGGACTGGAGGGAGAGAGAGGGGAGGGAGGGAGTGGGACTGAGGGAGAGGAGGGAGGGAGTGGTGACTGAGAGGGAGAGGACGGGAGGGAGTGGGGACTGAGTGGGAGTGGGTGGGACTGAGTGAGTGAGAGGGGGGGAGAGAGGGGGGGAGGGAGTGAGTGAGACTGAGTGGGAGGGAGGGGACTGAGTGATAGGAGAGGGAGGGTGGGGAGGGAGTGGGTGAGGGAGGGGGTGGTGAAGAGTGAGGGGAGAGAGAAAGAGGGGGAGGTGAGAGACAGAGGGATGTAGCCCGTTTTAACGGGCTTAACGGCTTGTTTATCATAATCTGTTTGTGATTTAACTACTCTGAACAATTTTGTATCACCTCAAATTTGATAACCTCACTCATCATATTCCTTTCCAGATCATTTATAAATATATTGAAAAGTACGGGTCCCAGTACAGATCCCTGAGGAACACCACTGCAATGAGAACATTGTCCATTTAATCCTACTCTCTGTTTCCTGTCTTTTAGCCGGTTTGTAATTCACGAAAGGACATCGCCACCTATCCCATGAATTTTTATTTTTCCTAGAAGCCTCTCATGAGGAACTTTGTCAAACGCCTTCTGAAAATCCAAATACACTACATCTACCATTTCACCTTTATCTACATGTTTATTAACTCCTTCAAAAAAGTGGAGCAGATTTGTGAGGCGACTTACCATAGGTAAGGCCATGCTGACTTTGTTCCATTAAACCTTGTCTTTCTATATGTTCTGTGTTTTTGATATTTAGAACACTTTCCACTATTTTTCCTGGCACTGAAGTCAGGCTAACTGGTCTGTAGTTTCCCAGATTGCCCCTGGAGCCCTTTTTAAATATTGGGGTTATATTAGCCACCCTCCAGTCTTCAGGTACAAAGGATAATTTTAATGATAGGTTACAAATTTTTACTAATAGGTCTGAAATTTCATTTTTTAGTTCCTTCAGAACCCTGGGGTGTATACCATCCGGTCCAGGTGATTTATTACTCTTCAGTTTGTCAATCAGGCCCACCACATCTTATTTATTTATTTATTTATTTATTTATTTTTGGTTTTTATATACCGATGTTCCTGTATAATATACATATCACACCGGTTTACAAGGAACTCAAACTGACGCCTCAGTGGGCAGTTTACATTGCAACAAGATAACAATATAACAGATAATATGGGGGGGGCAGCGGAACTTGGCAAAGGATACAGAGATTAAGCATAAATAGCTAAATAGAGGTAACTAAATATACAAAATATACAAAATACAGTAAACAATGTACATAAGGTGAGTTGGGTCAGAGGCCAGGCTGATATTGTTTTCTTCCGGCTTTTAGATTCCTGGGAAAGCTTGTGCAAAAAACCAAGTCTTTAGTTTCTTTTTGAAAGTAATGTGGCACGATTCGAGGCGAAGGTCTAGTGGGAGCGCGTTCCAGAGTATGGGGCCAGCTGTGGATAGTGCGCGTTTCCTCAGGGAGGATTTTGCTGGCTGGGCGCGTAGCATATTTCTGTACGCACTTCTTGTCGGTCTCTTGGAGGTGTGAAGCTGCAGTTGAAAGGTTAAATTGAGAGGAGCGATGTTATGTAGGGCCTTGTGAATCATCATAATGGTTTCTTCTAGGTTCACCGTGATTTGGTTCAGTCCACTGACTCATTACCCATGAAAACCTTCTCCATTACGGGTACCTCCCCAACTTCCTTTTCAGTAAACACCGAAGCAATGAAATCATTTAATCTTTCCGCGATGGCCTTATCTTATCTAAGTGCCCCTTTAACCCCTCAATCATCTAACGGTCCAACTGACTCCTTCACAGGCTTTCTGCTTCGGATATATTTTTTAAAGTTTTTATTGAGTTTTTGCCTCTACGGCCAACTTCTTTTCAAATTTTCTCTTAGCCTGTATTATCAATGTCTTACATTTAACTTGCCACTGCTTATGCATTATCCTATTTTCTTCTGTTGGATCCTTCTTCCAGTTTTTGAATGAAGATCTTTTGGCTAAAATAGCTTCTTTCACCTCACCTTTTAACCATGCCGGTAATCGTTTTGCCTTCTTTCCACCTTTCTTAAATGGTTATGCAGTGTGTGCACTACTTACAATGGATAATTGTTTATACCTAACCACAGTACATCCCACTTACAACAATCTGCTGTACAGTGAATAATTGTTATATCGAACAGTCATACAGCACTTTCTGCCTGTAACAATCTGCTTTCTAGTAATCTCTGTCTTAGCAGTTACAAAGTACTCTATGTGTTACACAATACACTCGGCCTGTAAAATGAGTGGCACAGAACTCTGTACCTGTTACAGTCTGTGTCACAATACACTCCACCTGTAACAGTTATACAGTACATTCTGCCTGAAACAATTAATTGACAGCACCTTCTGCCTGTTGCAATATGTTATTCAGCACACTTTGTCTTGAATAATTATAGAGCACACACTGTCTGTGAACAATCAATCGTACGGAGCACTCTACGGCTTGTAAAAATGAACTGGACAATGCAGCACGTACCTTTTCTAAAAATCATTTCCACTACACTATCAGTTTAACAGCATAGCTCTTTTTGTACCATCCATGATAGACACAGTTCTAGAGGAGCATTTCCCTTATATGACAAAGAATGATACATGTTATAGGTTGCAAAGCATACCTGACATGTCTGGTTTATGCCAATGGTAACCTGCTTAATCTTTGTTCTTGCACAGTACTGATGTCTCGCAGAACTGCTTAATGATTAATGGAACCCTATCAATTATCTATTTGCAGAAAGAATGCAGGGTGTAAGTATATAAGTAACAAGTAAATGCTGCTGCCCCATCCCTAGGGATATGTCAGTCCATCCATGAGTACTTTCTGATATTGCACACCTGTAAAACAGGAGGAGAACGAGAGAGAGAGAGAGAGAGAGAGAGCATGAGACAGACAGACAGAAATGAAGGGGGAGACAGATAAATCATTTGTATGTAGATTATCTGGTCATGTTACCTCCTACTCCAGAAAGTTTGCAAAAGAATCTAAACCTGCGAGAGAATTACTTCAAATCATGGGCCTTACAGATGAATCCATAAAAGAGAAAATGTATGATTTTCCAGAAAAAGCCAAAAAGCCTCCTGAATAACCAAGAAGTAGAACTTGCCTTAAGCCTGGACTATACATACCTTGGCCTGATATTATAGGGTTAATCTTTGAAAGGTTTCTGTGCGTATAATTGGGATAAACACATGTAAGGAATGTGTAGAGGCCTATATGCTATTTTGGAAACATCGCGAGTATGTAAGCAGCATTCACGCATACATTACTGAATTAGTCTGTTCTGAATTTTCAAGAAAGCTCATCACCTAGTAAAAAATGGTACTAGCTGAAATTTTTAGGGGTATCATAAAGTTTGGGGATAATTGCACAGAGTGACAGTTGCTGGGCAGACTGGATGGACCATTTGGTCATTTTCTGCCATTATTTTTATGTTACTGTGTTACTATGTCACTTATATACCTGCCAGTTAAGTCAGGAAAGAGAAATTGCACTTGTCTTTCATCTGTCCTTTTTGGGAGGGAGGTCTGGTTTAAGTGGTAACGGGTCAGGCTGAAGGGTTGGAGGATCTGGGTTTACTGATGGAGGTATTGGCGAACTGGTGATTGCAAGCTCATTGCACAAGTAAGTAATTTCAGAAGCAGCATATGCACAATCTTTATAAAATGCCTGTCTTCGAGTGCAACTCAGGGTTATTGTGTGCACTTGTTGCAATTATTACGCACATCAAATATATGCATGCACTTTAATAAAGCAGGTAGAGAAAGTATCTGTTTTCTTACATTACAAATACACTCAAGTACGGAAAATTATGCGTGTCCTTTTACAGCTGAAATACCCGGCATTTAAAAATTGTGCCACTACCAGCATAGATCTCCACATGCCCCATTGGTGATTTACACAGACTGGTGAAATTGGGCCTTTGAGAGCTTTAAGAACAGCTTGATTGAAAATATCCCTCCTCAAATGTGGCGGAAGGCACACGTGGCTGCCGTAGCACAGGTACTGTCAGCTGCATTAGAAAGAGGCTTGCGGGCATGTTTAGGCCAGGCAAGGAAAATAGTACCCATACGTGCAACCTTGCCCATGGTTGGCCACCTGCAGAACTAACAGCTGCAAAGTGTGTGCATGAAAGGTGCTCATTATGCAAGAAAAACAACGTGGGCTGGAAGTTCCTTTGGAGAACTGGTGCAACGCAGGAAAATCAGAGGTGTGCGGCTGAAGACAAGTAGGTTTGTTCCATTTTGGTTTGGTTTTACTGCACATTAACAAGATTTAACATGCACTACATCGACTTAGTGCACTAATTCCATTCTGTGTGCATTCCTCATTCTACTGTATGTGAAAACATTTAAGTGTAAATTTTCAAAACATCTACATTTGTGAAAATGGAAGTTATGAGCACAAACAGCATGTACATGCATAAATAGTATTTTGCAAAAGCAGTGTCATATACAAATGTGAGAGAAAAAAAGGGGTGGTTAAGAGGCATTTCTGGGTAGGCTTCAGCAGTTTGCGTACAAGTTAGTATTTTGTGAGTGGTATTCGCAAACTCATTCCTAAACTTATCCGTACATTTTTACATCTGCTAATTAAGTCACAGAAGTGAAATTGCATTTGTCTTTCATCTGCACATATTGTTGAAGCTGAGAGATGCAGTATATTATAAACTTTGCAGCACTCACCATACAATTTATAAAACAGTGCTGAAATGTTAGATGCACCAACTTAACATGTATATGTGCTGACCGATGCAGACTATTGAAAATTACCCTTCTTGTGCGCACTAAAAATGTTAGCGCACACAAAACAAATTGAAACGAAATCAATGTCATCACATCCCTATTGAAAATTACCCTTCCTGTGCGCACTAAAAATGTTAACGCATGCAAAACAAATTGAAACGAAATCAATGTCATCGCATCCCTATTGAAAATTTTCTCCTTTAAGTTGGCTATAAAATGCTACAAGAAAAACCTCTAAGAGCCTTCCCTGTGGTAAAGAAGCCCCTGGTCAGTTTAACTCCACCCAGTAAAGCTGCTATTAAATTTATTCAATGGCATTATTCAACTAATCCTTTTGTATGGCAGTAGTCCATCATTAACTAAAAAACTCAAAACTATACAGAAAGGGTCAGCACCCCCATGGAAACCCTGCAACTCTATTTCTGCAAACAACTCTATGTCCACAAAAACTGCCTTGATAATGGGTGCAGAACAGAACTTGGATGTTGCACCTTACTACTCAACATAGAATAAAGAATATTCAAATTCAAGTTTCACTTTAGTAACAGCAACACAAACTCCCTCCACCACTGGGTACTTTGTGAAGTACCACAAAATCCTACAAGAAAACATTTAGCACCTATGGAGAAAAACTTGCTACCCAGAATAGCACTCACTACCCAGAATAGCACAAACAACAATGACTCTACCTATGAAAAGGTAGAACTGCAAATATTGCAACAAGTGCTAGAACATCAATGCACCTGCTATTGAGAGGTGCAGATTGGAAAGGAAAAAAAAGCCAGATTGTTATAGATCCCTACACAGAACCTGCATACTTACTAAATACCTCGCCTTGTCACAGAACACAGACAGACCCTCACCAAATACAAAATTAATGACCACAAATTAGAAACAGAAATATACAGGCAAAGACTGAACTGGAGAGCCTAAGAAGCCAGGCTCTATACAAAAAAATAAGCAGGAAAAACTCTGTATAATCCTAGAGTAACAGGAGAAACAGCAGCTATAGCAGCAAAATATGTTATATTCTGTTACCAGAAGCAGGATTTAACCAGAGACAACACTGAATATCACCACAATCCAGAAATCGTCTTTGTTGTTTCTCTAATATATATATATATCATAATTCTTTTCTTTTACCACCTAGGGACCAATGTGTGTAAAGAGCATGGTAAAATGGAAGATTACTGTGGCGATCTCTCAGAATTACAGGACATGGTAAATCAGATGATATTGCCCCATTTCATGAAATGCATAAGTTGGCTGCAGTAAAACTTGGCTCTGGCATGGGCAGCTCGAGGCAATCTGCTGCCTGAGGCGAGAGATGAGACAGGCACAGCATCGACAAAACCACCAAGAGCCAAGAGTGTGTGAGTGTGTGTGTGAGGGGGGGTGGGGGCATGAAGTCTGGCCTTTGCAGTTATTTAAAATATTGGGGAAGGGGGGAAGACAGTAGGGATGTGCAGCCAAAAAGTTTTCGTTGCATTCGTGATACGTATTCGTGGGGGGTTAATTCCGTTTCATGCGGAAGTTTGGAGAATTCCATAAGTTGTCGATCTGTAAATACGTTACTACGGTGAGTTAAATTAGTGTCCCAGCTAAAATTAAAATTAACTACAACCCCCCACCCTCCTGACCCCTCAAGACTTACCAAAACTGCCTGGTGGTCCAGCGGGGTGTCAGGAAGCCATCCCTGCACTCGTTTGCCGGTTTCATCACGGCGTGTCACAGGGGCTACCGGTGCCATTGGTCAGCCTCTGTCACATGGTCACCGGCTCCATCTTGTGCTCCTACCATGTGACAGGGGCTGACCAATGGCACCGGTAGCCCCTGTGACATAGTATGGGCAAAGGCTATCGGCGCCATTTTGAGTCCTGGCATCGGACGGCAGGTCGCTCCGGGACCCCCGTTGGACCCACAGGGACTTTTGGCCAGCTTGGAGGGGCCTCCTGACCCCCACAAGACTTGCCAAAAGTCCAGCGGGGGTCCGGGAGCAACCTCCTGCACGCCGGCCGTCCGATGCCAATACTCAAAATGGCGCCAATCGCCATTTTGAGTATTGGCATCGGACGGCGATTTTGAGTCTCAAAATGGCGCCGATCGCCTTTACCCTCACTATGTGTGTCATAGTGAGGGCAAAGGGGATCGGCGCCATTTTCAGTATTGGCATCGGATGGCCGGCATGAAGGAGGTCGCTCCCGGACCCCCGCTGGACTTTTGGCAAGTCTTGTGGGGGTCAGGAGGCCCCCCCAAGCTGGCCAAAAGTCCCTGTGGGTCCAACGGGGGTCCCGGAGCGACCTGCCGTCCGATGCCAGGACTCAAAATGGTGCCGATAGCCTTTGCCCATACTATGTCACAGGGGCTACCGGTGCCATTGGTCAGCCCCTGTCACATGGTAGGAGCACATGATGGCGCCGGTGACCATGTGACAGGGGCTGACCAATGGCACCGGTAGCCCCTGTGACACAGGCTATCGGCGCCATGATGAAACCGGCGAATGAGTGCAGCGATGGCTTCTGTACTCCCCGCTGGACCACCAGGGAGTTTTGGTAAGTCTTGGGGGGGTCAGGAGGGTGGGGGGGTTTAAATTTTTATTTAGGAGGCCGAATAAAACATATATCTGTTAAATACGTGGGGGGTCGCAATGCGTTTCGCCTCCCCACGTATTTAACAGATAGGACAAAATAAGTTGCGGATTACAAATACGTGGAAAACGGATGCACACCCCTAGAAGACAGTGCTCAGGGTCTTAAATGAGTGGCAGATACAGTGTCAGTGATAATATGTCTAGGAAGCTGGCGACCCTGCCACACTCCCGGATAGCCTATCACCTGCGTCCCAATGGGTGAATGATGGGAGAGTGCATGTGCAGATTACTATCTCTGATCTGTTGCAAAAGGTATTAAGTGCCCTAGTTGAATCTTTACAGCCTTGCGCAACCTCCCCCCCCCCCCTCTCCCCAGCCGGCCGGCCCTCCTCACACACAATTAAAAATGATGCATTTATTTAGTTTAAAATTTCATAATAACTGCTTCCTTGACCCAAAAGGGAGATTTTGAAGAAAAGGGACTCTCAAGGTACAGTCTTCTAAGGTAAAAATATCACTTTCAATATATATTGTATATTTTTACATGCAGTACTATGGTGCCAACAAAAAACCCTGCAAAAAAGAACCCATACAATATTAGGACTGGGTGTGGGCTTCGCCCTCAGAAAGTCATGAATAAACAGAATTACCATTAAAATATAGTAAACCCTCCCATACTGAAACAAAACTAACTGCCAACACTTAAACAGTAAGAAGCTTATCGATGAAAGGGGAACACTGCAAATATTACATTACATCAGGCCCTAAAACACTAATATATTTCCTATTAGGAAAATAGAAGAAGTAAGGCCGTTATATGTTGTTATATATTTCACTATGTCCCTGCACAGAAAGTATAAGCTAGAAGAATACTTCACCTCAGCTATGCATGCAGAAAACAGAAAGATCCTTGCCAAATATAGAATAAAGAGACCATAAAGTATAAATAGAAATGTGCAGAAAAAAATTGAACTGGAAATCGCAACAAAACAGACTCTGTATGCAGTGCAACAATGCAAAAACAGAAACATCACCATTCCTCATAAAACAATAACATCAAGAAATATAAAACATCAGTAAAACTATAATAATAAAAAGAATAAATATTTCAAATCACTTGACAAATAGTACATCCAATATTTATACTAACAAAATCTGTTTTAAATTTCCCAAAAATCCAATAAAATATTTCAAAACAAACAGACAGAACAAATAACATCCAATAATTAAAACTAATAAAGGATTTAAAAAATTCTCTGCTCTCCATACTTGGGAACTTTTTGAACTTTTCATCCAGATGGCCCAAGATTGTCAAGGATTAGCATGGGGAGGGGGCTGTTACTCTTAAACCTTCTCTTTCTCTCTCTCATACACAGGCTCAGTTACAGGAACATGCACTCTCTCTCTCTCTCTCTCTCTCACACACACACTCACACGGGCACGCACACTCAGTTATAAGACATGTGCACTTTCACACACACAAGCTCAGTCACAGGAGTATGGACTCTCTTTCACATACACAGAAACATACACAAGCTCAATCACAAGAACATGGTCTCTCTCACACATACACACAAACACATGCTCAATCAAAAGAACATATTTTCTCTCTCTCTCACACACACACACACTAAATTCCAGGAATATGTTCTCCCTTACACACACATACTCTTTCCTACTTTCACAAATATCCTCTCTCTTTGTCTCCCTCACAAACCCAGGCTATCAAGCACACACTCTTTCTCTCTCTCTCTCTCTTTCTCATGCATGCACTCACCTCCCCACACACACACACAGACTCTCATATACCCTCTTTTTCCTCTCTCACACACATATACACAGCTCTCTCTCACTCACACACTTACACTGTCAGGGTATCCCCTCTCTTCCTGGTCTTTTCTTTGAGGCCCCATTAATTCTTCTTGGGCTATAGTAGAATGGGCTCCACTGCAACCTGACTGGGCCTCTTGGTCTTCTCGAGTCATGGCAGGATGGGCTCCATTGCATCCTCACTGGGCTTCCTTGTCTTCTTGGACCATAGCAGGATGGGAACCACCATGGTCCTGTCAGGCATTGGTATCTTCTCAGGCCACAGCGGGATGGGCTCTGTCTTGGCCCTTTTGGTCCTCCAGGTCTTCACTGGCCATGGTGGAATGAGCTCTTCTGGGCCCCAGGGTCTTCTCAAGCCATGGCAGAATGGACTGCACCATGGCCCGGGGTTTTGTTTGGGCTGCAACAGGATGAGCTCCACCGCAGCCTGGGGTCTTTTTGGGCTGCAGCGGGATGGGCTCCGCTGCGGCCTGCCGGGCCTCCAGCGCCACTGTGTGGGTTGTGTTCCTACTCAAAGTAAGGTTGTGTGGCAGGGGTGCTTTTGTGGGGGGGGGGGGGGGGGCACATGCTACCACCCTTATAATTTTGCTGTCTCACCTTACCCCATTATAGAACTGCCCCTGAGTATAGTCATTGCAGTGGAACTTTACACCTGCATAGTGGTTACATAACTTGGAAAGACAATCTCCTCAGGACCAGTGTAAGTCTGGCCACGAAAACAATGGTGATAGGACATTGTGGAGAACAACTGGGGTCAGTGTGGGAAGGGGAAAGTGGGTAGAAAAGAAGGAGAAGAAATAGATGAAAAGGAGATACAAACAAGAGAGAGGAGGTGAGATGGAAGAGGAGAATGAAAAGGAGAAGGAGAAGAATATGGGGAGACGGGAGAAGGGAAGTGAAGGGAGCAGCTGGAGACAGTTTGAAGGGAGAAAGCTCCCTCCTCATCCAGGAGTACTTGATGTGGAAACAGAAGTGGCATTACAGGTGGTAAACAGAGCAGGGACACTACCACCCAGAGCCAAGATCTGCAACACGCTTTTCAGTGTAGAGGGGAATGATCTTCCTCCTCAGACCTGGGTTTGTCAATAGTAACATTAGGACTGTGGCTAGGGCAGCAAACCTCTGGGGGCAGCAGGCTGGCTGAAGATTTACTGCCTCCAGGCTGTGCTGAATCTCACTCAGCAGAGAACAGCCCTCTGCCTCCTGATCCAGTTCCTCCTGATCCAGTTCCTTCCCTGTCAGGCAGCAGGAAGGGAACAAGAGGAGAGAAGGTGAACCTGGGGCAGACATAGCAGAGCCAAGAAGAGCTATTCTGCTCCCTATTCTAGCTCTTCCCCTCCTGTCCTTCAGGAACATGAGGGGGGCATGGTAAGCCTTGTGCAGACAAAGCAAAGGCAGATCATTTTGGGGTGGTTAGGAGTAGCTGAGTGGGGAATTATTGGAGGAGGAGGGGGGAAAGTTTGGGGGATGCGAGAGGTTTGGTGTCTGTGTGAGAGAGAAGGGAATCAGTGAAGGCTGTGTGTTTGTGTGTGATATTGGGTGGGTTGTTAAAAAGGACATGCAAGAGGGAACAATACCAGAGCATGGTAGGGACACCTACCTCCTCTTCCCCTCTCTCTCTCACCACAATTCAGATGCTCTCTCCTTTGCTCTCGCATTCTGACCCTCAATTCCTGGATCCTCCCTTCCATCCTAACTCTCTCTTTTTCCCAGCTCCTGGAACCTCCCTTCCATCCTAACTCTCTCTTTTTCCCAGCTCCTGCAACCTCCCTTCTATCCTAACTCTCTCTTTTTCCCAGCTCCTGCAAACTCCCTTCTATCCTAACTCTCTCTTTTTCCCAGCTCCTGGATCCTCCCTTCCATCCTAACTCTCTCTTTTTCCCAGCTCCTGGAACCTCCCTTCCATCATAACTCTCTCTTTTTCCCAGCTCCTGCAACCTCCCTTCTATCCTAACTCTCTCTTTTTCCCAGCTCCTGGATCCTCCCTTCCATCCTAACTCTCTCTTTTTCCCAGCTCCTGGAACCTCCCTTCCATCCTAACTCTCTCTTTTTCCCAGCTCCTGGAACCTCCCTTCCATCCTAACTCTCTCTTTTTCCCAGCTCCTGGATCCTCCCTTCCATCCTAACTCTCTCTTTTTCCCAGCTCCTGGAACCTCCCTTCCATCCTATCTCTCTCTTTTTCCCAGCTCCTGGAACCTCCCTTCCATCCTATCTCTCTCTTTTTCCCAGCTCCTGGATCCTCCCTTCCATCCTAACTCTCTCTTTTTCCCAGCTCCTGGATCCTCCCTTCTATCCTAAGTCTCTCTTTTTCCCAGCTCCTGGATCCTCCCTTCCATCCTAACTCTCTCTTTTTCCCAGCTCCTGGAACCTCCTTTCCATCCTATCTCTCTCTTTTTCCCAGCTCCTGGAACCTCCCTTCCATCCTAACTCTTTCTTTTTCCCAGCTCTGGAACCTCCCTTCCATTTAAACATCAGATTCATTTACTGGATCCAGCTCTATGGGCTGCGGGGTCTGCTCTCGTGCCTCTAGAAAGGCTTGAAGTTGTTCCGGACTAAAGAACACATAAGTATTCCCCAGCTCCTGGAACCTCCCTTCCATCCTATCTCTCTCTTTTTCCCAGCTCCTGGATCCTCCCTTCCATCCTAACTCTCTCTTTTTCCCAGCTCCTGGATCCTCCCTTCCATCCTAACTCTCTCTTTTTCCCAGCTCCTGGATCCTCCCTTCCATCCTAACTCTCTCTTTTTCCCAGCTCCTGGAACCTCCTTTCCATCCTATCTCTCTCTTTTTCCCAGCTCCTGGAACCTCCCTTCCATCCTAACTCTCTCTTTTTCCCAGCTCCTGGAACCTACTTCCCAGCCCCTCCTACTTCCTTCTTTCCCTCCTCAATCCCCAAACCTCCCTCTCTTTCCCTGCTCTTTCCCTCCTCTTCCCCATTCCAGATTGCTGATCTTCTTCCCCCCCTTCCTTGATCTTCCCTGTTTCCTATCCTTACCATTCCTGGTCCTCTTTTCCTTTCCTTTCCTCTCCTATCCCCAGTCCTCTTTCCTTCTCTTACTTTTCTCCAAACCTCGGTTCTCTCATCTTCTCCTCACTCTATTTATCGTCCTCATCCCTTTCTTTACCATCCCTGCTCCTCTCCCTGATATCTCCCTGTACTGATACTTGATATCTCTTTTCCTAATCCAATAAAAGGAAAATAAAGTATACAGGTGCAAATGAGGTTGGAAAACTACTTAATTTTTATAATGTAAAGTAAAATATGGAAATATTTATCAATGTGTTCAAAATTTGTAATTTTTCTCACAGAATCTGCCCCTGAGCTGCCACAGGAGACTGTGATGTTGTGCCTGAGATCTTTTGCTCCCTAATTTCTGACCTTATGGCTGTGGTGGTGGTGGGGGTGGGGGAGTGGTGGGGGGAGGAGGTGGTGACAGCATCAACAGTGTCCAGGGGCAGAAAAATCCTTAATCCATCATTGTTTCTCCTGACCTGGTCCTAGAGTATTGCTCACCATTCCTAGGGGAAAGGTCCAGTGAGAAAATATGCTGGCAAAGGACAAGTAGTGGAAATAGCAAAAGCCATCACCATAGTTCGCTCTAAGCTGAGCACATGTGCAATCACACATACATTTTGGAGCATCGCTTACAGGATTTACATGATTGCTCATATAAATTTTTCTTTGTGCTTACAGGACCAAGCGGTGATCCCCCAGACCTGGAGATATAAACATAGCCTGACTCCAACCTTTCTTAAAACACTATATCTTTATTCAGCTTCACAAACAAATAACAGTATACTGTATTTCCCTTCAGACAAGTGTACTGCAGTTACTCACAGTTCAGTATTGCTTCCCTCAGTACTACTCACAGCTCAGCTTCGGCACAGCTCAGTGTTTGGACAGTGTTATTCAACAGGAGCAGCCTTCCTCCTGGAGACCCGGTCCTGGTCTGACTAACCCCACCTGGATCCCAGCTTTTGTTCCTCCCCTGCTGGGTCCCAACCACAGAGCTCTATCTCACCAGAGGAATTAAAGGGGACCAGGCACCTAACTTAGTCCTGTACCAGTTTAAGGGGGAACATAGGCACACTGACTCACAATGCTATAGAGAAATGCAACACTAATACTGGTGCTCAAAAATTGTTGGTTTACAAAAATTGTTGCTCACACACACACAAAAAAAAATTTGCACATACCTAGTCACTCCTTGAAGGGAACATTGCCATCACCTCTTTGGTGCCATTCCAGCATACTGCTGATCATTGCAAGAATAGATAGAGAGACAGCAAGAGAAGATCTCAAATACTAGCTGCACTTAGCAAGTGCAAAGAAAGAAATGCTCCAACCAGTTTTACTACTATTTCTATAGATTATTGATATAGTGCTACAAGACATTCACAACACTGTACAGACACATTCAAGGGACAGTCCTTGCTCCATGGACTTTCAAGATACACAGACTAAACACATAAGAGGAGCTTTAATATATAAATGGTTAAATTAGAAAGGCCATGATAAAAGAGAAATGGAGTTTAAGTTTTGTAGGCATTCTAAATAAGGTGGGTTTTTAAGCAGGATGTGAGTATGGTTAGAGAAGGAGCATAATCCACTTGCTCAGGAAAGCTGTGCCAGGTATTTGAAGTAGCATGGTGGAAAGCACAATGTTAGGATTTAGTGATGGAGGAGAAGGACACAGTTGAAAGTATCTTGCCTGATAAACCTAATTTTGGAGGAGGGGTATGGAGAGATAAGAGAAGAGAGGTAAAGAGGAGCTGCAGAGTGAATGCATTTGTAGGTGAGTATAAGGATTTTGAACGGTATACAGAAGTGGATGAGGAGCCAACGCAGTGACTTGTGAAGAGGAGTAGGATGGTTATAGTGATGTTGGAGGAAGAAAAGTTGTGTAGCTTAGTTTTGAACAAACTGCAATGAAGAGAGATGGTTCAGTGGAGGACCCATAAGGAGCAGGTGGAAGTTGTCTAAGCTGGGAGGAGCAAACGTTTTAAGCTGCGGCACCCATTCCATTCATGCAATTGGTTGGGGCCCTCAAGATAGGTTACTATCTATCCATCTATCTATAGATATCTATAGATGTATCTATATCTATACGTGTGTATTTATATATATAGATAGATATAGATATATTTGTATCCTTCATGCACATATGAAGGCTATTCACCAGGCAGCCACACTACCAACTAGTGGCTCAAAGCCCCCGTTTTGTTTCTGTTCAAGTTGTGCGCACGCACACACACACACACACACACACACACACACAAGGGCACAGACAGGCTGACACCCCGCACCTAGACACAGAGAGAAACAGATATCTCATAGACAGGCAGAGACACCCCACACCCAGACCAACAGAGAGCAAAACATAACCAGACAGACACAGAGACCCCACATACAGATAGACACAGTTATCTCATAATACCCAGACAAACACAAAGAGACATATACACCCCACAGAAAGATAAAAAACCCAACACCAAGACAGGCACAGAGACACAGACATACCATACCTAGACAGAAAAACACAGACAGACACATTACCTCCAGACACACATTCACACCATCCCCAGACACACAGACACACCACCCCCAGACACACAGATACATTACAACCAGACACAGAGAGAGACACATACAGTTAGACATTTCACATACAGAGACAGAGACCACACACACACAGAGCACAGCACACCAGACAAAAACAGAGAGACACTCCACACCCAAGGATGAAGTAGGCGATGGCCTAGGGCTCCAGAAGTGGGCGAGGCGGCAGAGTAGCTGGTAAGTGTGGCAATTTTGAAAGGATGGACGAGATGAGACATGGCAAGAGTGAGGCACAGAGCTGGAGAGCATTTTCTGTTTTTGGATCTGTATTTCTATGAGGACCTAGGGGCATTTGTCATGTGCAATTTGAGAGAGAGAGAGAGAGAGAGATCATGTGATGACATTATGTGATGACATCACCACCTAAGGAGAGTGGGCACCCTTCCACCAGCACTGTCCATACCATACCCAGACACGCAAGCCTCACACCACAATGATAAGTGCTGGAAACATTTTTCAAAAAAATTAGGTGCCAGCCAAAATTGTGTAGGAACTGAGGAAAACTCCATCTCACCCTCCTGAATCTTTTTTTTTTTTTTTTTTTTGCTTTTTTACTGTTTTCACTAATTTCTACTGTTTTTCTCAGTTTGCTCATCTTTTTTTTATTTCTCATATTTTGGTTTGCTCATTTACATTTTTTTAATACTTTTTGCCTAATTCTCTCTTCCCTCACTTCCTCCCTCTCCCCCCCCTCCACTTCCTCATTCTCTCTGGCCTCTTTGCTCATTCCCCTCCCCAACCTCACCATTTCTTTTCCCTTAGTGGGCAACAGCTGTGCTCTCTCTCTCTCTCTCCCTGGGTAGGGACCTGGCACTAGCCAGAACTCCTCCCGGGCTGATAACTGGGGATGGCAGCTCTTCCTGGGTTGTGTAACACAGCAGTGGCTGGTCCCATGTCCCGTTCTTCCTCAGAGTCAGCAGCTCCCTGCCTGGGCCGGCCATATCAGAAGCAGCTCCTCACCCTGGCACACAGAAAGAATCGCATGGCTAAGCTGCGGCATGCTAACAATGATTTCACTACGTTCTGGCAGCTCCCTTCCTCCTGAGCTTGCAGTGTTCTTCATGGCACCGAGGCCTGACAGCATAGTAGCCATTTTTCCTTCAATAATTGGGTGGCCAGTGCGCCCCCTTACGGGATTGCTCAAGCCCTCCTTGGGGGGTCCGCCCCTGATTTTCTCACCCCTAGTCTAAGTGAGAGGAGATGAGAGAGCGGATGAGAGTTTCAGTAATGCGTTTAGCAAGGAGTGACATGTTTCAGTGATGTTTCTGATATGCACAGAGAAGGAGAGGGATGAATTGAGGATGACCGCAAGCTTTCAGGCTGTAGGGACTGGGAGAATAATAATGTCATCCACAGTGATAAGTAAGGGCTGAAGTTTAATTTTAGTTTAGTTTATGGTTTTGGGTGGATAGATGCTCTGTCTTGGCCATGTTAAGTTTAAAGTGACAGGCAGGCTGAGATGGGAGACTGTATTCTTAGTGAGAGCACCAGTACCTCAGTAGATCTGAGATTCATCTGCATAAAGATGGCATTGAAAGCCATGGGAGGAGAGCAGATTACCCAGGGAAAGGGTATAGAGAGAGACAGAAGCGAAGGGGGCATAGGCCAGAGCCCTGACGTGTACCAACTGAGGGTGGAACAGAATCCACCAGAGAAAACGCTTACTAAGGTTTCCTTATTAATGCCAAATCAGGGATTAATGGAATAGGCACATTTTTTAGGTCCAGATCAGCTGGCGACTTTCCTTTATGCCTTTATGATTGTTTTTATGGTGTGAACGAGGTATGAATGTGTGGGGTTTTTTTCATGGTATATTGTTGACTAATAAATGCATGATTTACAATATTGTGTAAACTATAAGAGACTCTCAGTCACTCTATTTGATATTTGTTGTTTGTTTTGAGAGTCACGTGTAATCCCACCCATATTAGTTTGCCTTATAAACTAATCTTCACCAAAACCATCATAGCAGCAACAAAGAGAAAACAACTCAGAGTGGAAAGGGTGTTATAAAAAAAACTATCATATCTAAAGAAATGTGAATTTAAATAGTGCAATGATACACAGCCAAACATCCAGGCTTGAACCCAGAGAGTAGTTACTCCTCAGAGGACAGAACGAGTGATGTGGACCTAAAAAATGTGCCTATTCCATTGATCCCTGATTTGGCATTAATAAGGAAACCTTAGTAAGTGTTTGGCACCAAAAGAGAGAATCTCCTACTGGAGAGAAAACAATGTTTTATGACAGTTCTGTATAGTCCTACAATTATTGAGGAATGTGCACATCTTAAGACACAAAAAAGGGACATCCCTATGTCTGAAGAAATGCCTGAGAATCCCATCCTAATTGGTTAAAAACAAGTACAACAATCACGGTGCCCTATCTAACTTCTCTGTCCTGAAAAAACCTGCACCTGGGAACGCTCTGGGTTTCAACTGGAGGCTCCAGGAATTTGCATAAATTGCTGGGTCTTTAAGGGGTGGGGGGGAGGAGGGACAAGGAAAGGTTGGGGAACGCTGTTTTACTTCTAGCTCCATCCCCTCCTCTCCTGACAACATGCAGAAAACAGGAGAAGAAGGGCTGGAGAAGGGAGCAGTGCAATGATGCTAAGCTCTACTGTGTCCGCTCCAGCCTCAGCCCCTTCCCTCCTGTCCCCTGGGTCAATGTAGGGAGAAAGAGAAGGGGAGAAGAGCACACAGCAACTGGTTTCTATTCTGATGTCTGCTCCAGCCTCACCGACTGCCCTCCTGTCTTCCTGTCAACAGGCCCCATATGTGGAGAAACAGGAGGGGAAGGGCTGAAGCAGATAGAGCAGCAGCCTACAACTGTCTCTATGATCCCCAGACTCAGCACTCAGTTAAATTCCAGTGGGGGAGGAGGAAAGAGACACCCCAGAAATCAAGTCAGGGAGCTGTGAGTGATTTATTGTCAGGCGAGGAAGGAGAGTGCTAGAGAGAGGGGAGGAAGAGAGTGAGATAGACTCTGAGTGTGTGTGTGTGTAGAGAAAGTTGATCCACACCCCAGTCCCTCACTAATGAACGCCAATCTCAGGGTGACCACAACTCAAAGGTTCCCAGGTATGGAAAGAGATCCAGAAACTGAATCAGATCCAAGCTATCAGGAGACAGCTAGGGCTCACCCTCTGGACCTTTTACCTGCTTGGCAGGTGTTAAGTAGTATTCCTTGGTGACTGGAGGTGTCACTTCTTCATGTAATGAATCTCATAAATATAACTTTCAAACCTAGCCAGGGGGCAGTACCACACAAATGGTGGCAATTGATTAGCCAGAGGTTATTCCTCCTGACACAATTCTCAAGTGCCTCAACCTATTTAGCGAGAACATTATGAAGTCAATTTTTGAAAGGGTTTAGGAGCCTAACTGTCGGGCCGATTCAGTAAAAATGCGGGAGAGCGGACAAACGCCCACTCCCCCAGCGCGCGCACCGGCGAGTGGCCGGTGCGCGCGATTCAGTATGTAAATTAGGTGGTGCGGTAGAAACGGGCAAAAGGAGGTGCTAGGGACACTAGCGCGTCCCTAGCGCCTCCTTTTGACCCGGAGCGGCAGCTGTCAGAGGGTTTTTTAAATACTTTTTACACCCTTCGGGACCTCCAACTTAATATCACAATGATATTATGTCGGAGGGTGCACAGAAAAGCAGTTTTTACTGCTTTTCTGTGCACTTTCCCGGTGCCGGCAGAAACTAGCGCCTACCTTTGGGTAGGCGCTAATTTCTTAGAGTAAAATGTGCGGCTTGGCTGCACATTTTACTTTCTGTATTGCGGGGAATACCTAATAGGGCCATCAACATACATTTGCATGTTGAGGGTGCTATTAGGTGCCGCGGCTTGGATGCGCATTTTCCGCCCCTTACTGAATATGGGGTAAGGGAAAACGCGCGTCCAAGGGCAGGTTAACAGTGCTCTCCGTCGGAGCGCACTGTACTGTATCGGCCTGTGTGGGAGTTAGGCTCCTAGCATGCCCCTTTTCAAAATGTATTAGGTCTAAGTTCCTAAACTCAGGCTTCTAATTTCATTATACATTCACATGCATAGAATTAAGTAATTCATGCAAAGCAGCTAATACATAGGGTAATCTAATGCAATAATATAAAATGTCTGGTCTAAAAAATATAACCAGCCATATTATTTTACTGCATTTCAATGAGCTGAAATTATCTTAAAGGGCCACACAGCCCAATGAAACACCCCCCGCCCCCCGGGGGTCTTGCAAGACTGTTGGCCACTCCCCACCCCCTCTGCGCAGCCTAAAAAATAATAGAAAAATTACTTGTGTGTGAGTGCCTTCTCCTTTTGTTTGATAAAAAAATTACCCTGTCCCAACCAAAGACCCCCTGTATCAAAAACACCCCCCTTTAACAGTCATCTTGGTATCACCCACCTCTCCCCCTCCTTTTAGTCTCTTTCACATCTTTTTACACTCTCTCTTGGTCCTGGCAGTCTTCTCCTGCTCCTTTGGGCTTCCAGCTCAATCAGCACCAGTGCTGGGATCCCAGCACAATGAGTAATTCCCTCCCCCCCCCCCTTTATATCCTCCCGACTTGTGCTTAGTCCAGTCATTGTGGTGCAGATCCTGAGCTGGGGGCCATGCACCAGGGGTCCTTCGAGAGCCCTGCAGACATGGAGCTGAATCTGATCTCTAGAAGGTGCCACCCTTAGGCAATGACCATGACCCAACCCCCATCCTCTGGGGGTCTGTAAAAATGCTGCCTCCACAGCATCTCCAGCTCTGGTCAACCTAGGGAATGGGAGACCCACCCGAGACGTTCTGCATGGCAGTGCACTTACCAGCTGCGTCACGAGGCTGGCCCTTTTTTTTTTTTCACTCTCACGCTCTTACTGTCTCAGTTTTTTCCCCCTTTCCAACTCTTTTTCTCCACTTCCGTTTTTCTTTTCCATGTCTTTCCTCTCCCCGCCATCTTTCTTTCCCTCTTTCCATCCCTCCCTCTCTCTGTGCCCTTCCCTTTACTTTTGCCTCTGTGACTGCCAGAGCATCAATAGAGGGTCCAGGGTGGGGAAAGAAACGGCTGTGATCTTCTAATCTGAACTTGCTAGTGTGGTATCAACCCAAGGTCACACTGCAAGCAGTGAGCTTTATCTGAGTTAACGTAGTAAAACTAGTGCCTTATGTACTGCACTTTAGTGCACACTGTTCATTATCCTCCATCACCATTTTCATTTTTAAATATGCAGCCATTGTAATGTTTTTTCTGTTTTAGGCTATGTATTTCCTTCTGGAACCACAGTAAATGCTTAGTACATAAGGTGATTTTTTAACACATGTGGTAAACCTTATCAGATTTTTAGTGCTTTAGCAACACATGTACAAACTATCAGGTCAATAAAGTTTTCTGAATCTTGAATTGAGACCCATTATACTATTTCTCAACCGTTCCTCTCTCCTGACTCACTTCCAACCTCCAAGTTCCAGTAACCCTCGATCATTGTAACTTACCTCTTCCCTTAACTCTATCAGTAGCTCTCTAGCTATGATTATTGTTAATGTTAAATATCCCATGCTTGATTTAAACCAATGTGATATGACTTGTGTCATGAATGTCGGTATAGAAAAGAATTAAATAAATAAGTAAATAAAATATAGGGATTTATTCAATGACAGGGGTTTTTTTCCTGTAGGCACAAAATAAGGAAAATTCCATTTTGAACAAGGCCCTTGGACAGAGAAACAGACAGAGTGGAGAGACCACAAAAAAAAGTTATTTAAAAAATGCTTTCCCTAAGTTCATTACATTGTGCTTCACTGCTGAATTGGTTTCTTGCGATCTCTCTGAGAGGGGTAAGGCTTGAGGCTTCATGTGCTTGTGCTGATACGTCTAATGAACCCTATTACCTGAAACCCACGCACCAATATTTTCTCACACTAGCACTACACTTGGACTTGATTCATCAAGACTTCTTCCCATAGACACAGAATGTGGAAAAAGTCTCAGTGACTTGGCCCCTTTTAAAGACCTATAATTCCTCCAAGCACATCTTCCTACTTTTGAGAACAATATAGAGAGGGAGTGCCCCTTTTCCTTGTTTTTTTTTTTTTTCTGAGTTGGTTTGGCTACCTAACAACTAAATGCAGCCAAAGCGAAGTATGAGGTCATCGACTACATGACAGCTTGTTCTATGATGACAATAGCTGCAAGAAACATGTCATGTTAAAAGTGGTCCCAGTTTAGATACTTATTTGCATAGTCCTAGATATAATCCAATCAGATCTAATCAAAACTTTTATATACCACAAATTCTGGTCCACCAAAGGATCATCCAATGCCGTTTACAAACAGCAAAACTACATCATTAAAAGCAAATACAAAAATATAGCAAGTACAAATCAAAAGTCAAATCACATAATACCTAATAAATAATACTTGGGATAATAAATGTCACCAGAATCTCGGGAATTACTACCCTTCAAGGTAAAGGTTTATTGCTATTGCTCCTACATCCAATCAATGTATGTTTACTTTTAATTTCATGATGTAAATTCCCCAAATATTTGCATGCAGCCCAGAAGTTATACACCATGCTAACTGCTAGGCCTTCCGTCTCAGAGGTAGCTGCATAGTTGCTTCCACAGTCCTATGATTGTAAAGTCCATTAGCATTTTCTAGCACTGAAAGTCATCTTTTTTTGCTGAGTTAGTGGTTGACAATGGCTCAGCATTCGAATTACTCCAACCGACAGTACCTAGTTCCCATCAGGAAACCTAATGCACCTCCTAGGACACCACAATTTCTGCAAACTTCTTGAAGACTCCAGGTGCTGTCACCACCTTTCAGCCATTGAAATGGTATTTTACACTACCAATCATCCTTCTTTTTGGAAACAGCTTAGGTTTCTTTGAGGAATGAAAGAGGGCACAATACCTTCCAGACTCTAAAAAGGTGACATTTTATTTCTGAGGGGAAAAATTCAAGAATATACTAATATGATATCAATTGAATGTGTAACAGGAGTTGTGGTGGAATTATTTTCACTCAAGCTGAGGATGAATCTTCTGTGATCATTGGTGAGTTTGTCTGCAGTTGGGAAGAAGATGTGCGTCAAAGCATCGAACTGACCCAGAAAGGATTTAGGCTCCTACTTTTTGAGTTAGGCTCCTAAACTGACCTTTTTGAAAATTTACTAGGGCTGAGTTCTTATATTTAGGCTCCTAGTTTCATTAGACCCCTAAATGAAAAATCCTAGAAAGTGGGTGGCTACAGGAGCAGAATTAAGGCAGGGAAACCAACAGGCTGATACAGTACAGTATGCTCCGACGGAGCTCACTGTTAACCTGCGTTTGGATGCGTGTTTTTGCTGCGCTAGCTTTACCCCTTATTCAGCAAGAGGTAATAGCGTGTCAAAAACGCCAAGCCAAGGCGCACATTTTACTTTCAGAAATTAACGCCTGCCCAAAGGTAGGCGTTAATTTCTCTCGGCACCGGGAAAGTGCACAGAAAAACTGCTTTTCTGTACACCCTCCGACTTAATATCATGGCGATATTAAGTCGGAGGTCCCAAAGTAAAAAATAATTTAAAAAAATAATAATAAATTTAAAATCGGCTCGTGGGTTGAAAACCGGATGCTCAATTTTGCCGGCGTCCGTTTTCTGAACCTGTGGCAGTCAGCGGGTTTGAGAACCGATGCCGGCAAAATTGAGCACCGGCTGTCAAACTGCTGACAGCCGCTGCTCCTGTCAAAAAAGAGGCACTAGGGACGCGCTAGTGTCCCTAGTGCCTCTTTTTACCGTGGGCCCTAATTTAAATACTGAAACGCGACGTTTACTGAATCGGCGTGAAAGTTAGGAGCTTAGCGCTGATTTGCACCAGGCACCTAACTTGGGATCCTCAATATAAGCAAATGAGAGAGAGAGAGAGAGAGAGAGCAGGGCTGGATTTACACATTTCTACGTCCTAGGCCAAAGCACAGTTCTGCACCCTTCCCCCTCAAAAGTTGATTTATAATTTTCAACTTAATATGTAATAGTTTATTTTTGAAACATTTTTAAACTTGCGAGGAGTGAACCCGGAAGCAAAATAAAACAGACCAAAACCAGTAAAAATGTTTTCAGCCCGCAGGACCCGCATCGCCCCGCGGAAGTTCTTCTGTCTGACCCGCGCTGAAATATTTTGAACCCCGACCCGGCCCGCGGGTTCAGGTCGGGCCAGCCCGCACAATGCAGAAGTCTGCCTATATAACCCATACGAGGTACGACGATTACTTCTTTGGTTAGTTCAAATTATTCACCCAGATGGCGTATTCGATACCAAAAACTGAATAAAATTGACATAAAATGCAGAAGATTTACATCGATTCTCATCTGACATTATAGAATTTTACTGACATGTTTTGCATTTTGTGTCAAACTTACATTACACCACATTAAATGTTACTGCATAAACACACCATAAGTTGTGTACGTTTCGTGTTTTGTAATAAAAATCGCAGGCTCCTTATAATTTGGCGAACACCCCCGTCAACTTTTTCTACTTACGGCTTTCAGCCCTGAGTTAACAAAACAGTATATAAAAGTAGTAACGATATAGTTTACATACCTATTATCAGTAGATATGTAGAAGACAAGCGATATGAGCGTAATGAATCACTTGGAATCACTACGCCAAATCTGGAATTTTCCTTTAACACGTGGCTTACGCTGAGTGAGTGAGAGAGAAATAGCAAATTTTTTTTGCCTGTGACTGAGCAAGACAGCGCAAACTGTAGAGATGGGCAACGTAAATGTACCGCTCAATTTATTTAAAGTATATGGATGTAAATTTAAAAAAACAGCATTTTATATAGCCTTTTCAAAATTATACTGAAAAATTTGTAAATGTTTGATTGCTATTTCTGCTATATATAGGGAGGAAGAATAGCCTAGTGGTTAGAGCATTGGGCTATGAATCAGGAGACCAGCATTCGAGTCCCACTGATGTTCCTTGTGACCTTGGGTAAGTTACTTTACCCTCTATTGTCTCAGGTACAAACTTAAATTGTAAGCCCTCTGGGGGACAAGGAAAATACCTACAGTACCTGAATGTAAACCGATGTGATGTTGGTATATATAAATATATGCCCCCCACCTCCTGACTGCTGTGCCCTAGACCATGGCCTAGGTTAGCCTTATGGGAAATTTGACCCTGAGAGAGAGTGTCACATGGCATGATGACATTGCCACCTGGGGAGCTGGTCATCCTACTGGCACTGGGGGTATCCCTTTGGTATACCATTTCAGTAGTGACCTGTCACTCACACAGAGCCTTTTTTTTTAGCTGATCCCATTATGGGGTTGATGTCATCAGGATGGAGGTGGGGCCAGATGAGCTCATAGGGACCACCAATAGTGATAAGGTGCAATGCGGTGTGATATTGTTTGTTAAATATTTACTCGGTTGAGACTAAATTTGTATCTAAGGACTGGGCAATATTATCTTTCTAGCTCTTTTCCAACTGTTGTGTGAGAGAGGGGAGTTGGTTAAAAGTAGTAGAAATGTATTTTATGATGTATCCTGCTTATATTTGGCTGGATTTTTAAAGGCTTACGCGCTTAAGTTAAGCGCATAACCCTTAAAAAAACCCCTGCGCGTGCCGAGCCTATTTTGCATAGGCTCGGCGGCGCGCGCAAGCCCTGGGATGTGTGTAAGTCCTGGGGCTTTGCTAGGGGGGCGTGTCAGGGGCGTGTCGGGGGCGGCGCGACATTCGGGGTATTCCGAGGGGCATAGTGCTGGCCCGGGGGCGTTCCAGGGGGCATGACCGAGGCCTCCGGACCAGCTCCCGGGTTGGGTGATGGCACAGCAACGGGCCATCGGCACGCGCGAGTTACGCCTGCTTCGAGCAGGCATAAGTTGTGCGATAAAGGTAGGGGGGGGGGTTTAGATAGGGCCAGGGGGGGGGGGGGGCGTTAGGTAGGGGAAGCGAGGGGAAGGTGCGGGGGTGGAAGGAAAGTTCCCTTCGAGGCCGCTCCGATTTCAGAGTGGCCTCGGAGGGAACGGCAGCACGCGCAGGGCTCGGCGCGCGCAAGTTGCACAAATGTGCACCCTCTTGTGCGCGCCGACCCTGGATTTTATAAGACACATACGGCTACGCGCTCTAAGTCCATGGAAACTGCTCTAAGTCCATGGAAAACAGAGATAAAGAAGATGAAAACTTGCTGTGTTTTAAAATGTACCCCTTTGTGTATTTATTGTGTTTAATATATCATATACTAATAGAAGAAAGAGCCTGTGAAAACTGACAGGACAGAACCAGGCTCCTCTTGTTCCCCCTTCCTGGGACTACAGATAGCACTGCAGTCCCACGCTGCCCCCGTGGACCAGCAAATCCCTCTGGGCTGTGCCTCCACTGGCCGCCCTCTCCCTTACCCCATGGCCTGTGCATTTCAGCAGAGGCAGGGGTAATACCTAATCACTTCTGCCTCACCAGCAGCTACAGCAAAGATGGTGCCGGCTCGCTTTCCTCGACGTGATCCCAGAATATGCAGACCACACAGGTGCAGCTTCAAACACCCAGACCCTCAAAGCCTGGATCCCCACTGCCTTTTGTAGCTAGGGATGATTGCAGAGTATGCATTTTGC
This sequence comes from Rhinatrema bivittatum, assembly GCF_901001135.1. Lineage (NCBI taxonomy): Eukaryota > Metazoa > Chordata > Amphibia > Gymnophiona > Rhinatrematidae > Rhinatrema > Rhinatrema bivittatum. The sequence goes on from NC_042617.1 coordinate 310,435,210, forward strand.
TGCTTTCATATTTGTAAACTGCTCTAAGCCCATGGAAAACAGAGATAAAGAAGATGAAACAAACAAAAACAAAAAAAAAGCTGAATCTTTCCTAATGCCAGTGTCACATTCCTTTTTAACTTCCTTCCAGCAATAATAGTATTTTTTTTCCACAAGGAATGAACATTTCTGTTTACATTTTTTTAATGTATCCTTGTTTCCTCTTTGCTTCTTAAGGAATAAGGTTGCATGAGCACCTTTGAGAATATTTAAGTGAGGCAGTGTAGTGGTTTTAGTATGGGCAAGCGTTTTTAGCTTCTTTCCCTTACTTCAAGGTGACATCATTTTACCAGGATTTTAAAAACCAGAAGATGTGTGCTTTGCATTGCAGACATGCCATCGGTTTTATTTTCCTGGATTTTTTTTTTTTTAAATCTCCTTCACTGAGTCCACTCTTCATAGTAACATAATAACATGATAGATGTTGGCAGATAAGGACCATTTGGCCCACCCAGTCAGCTTGATTTCCCTGCCAAGAATGTATTGGAGCTTTGCTTCCTGTCGATCCTGCGTTCAGTTTGGTCTTTGTCTTCTCCCCTTTTTGTCCCCTCTAAGATTCCATGCGATTTAAGCATATAGGGTTCTACCCCTGCACACCGCCCCATCCCCCTATTCTTCTACCTACTACTCCCCCACCTGCCGCTACAATGCCCCTCTGTATATGTCCCAGGCTGGCTTAAATTGTTTTGGTTTGGGCTGCTACTACCTCTGCTGGTGGGCTCTTCGGTGCATCCACCACCCTTTCACTAAAGAAGCAGTCTCTCCGAACCTTCCTCCAATGACTTCGCCTGACCCACTGTCCAGTCATTTCTTGTTATAGGGAAAATGCCTCTGTTTTCTGATGTCTGCTAAAGATTTGAATGGCTCCATCGCATCCCCCTTTCCCTGTCTGTCATCTGGTTAGTACATTTTGAGTTCCTTTAGCCTTTCTGTGTAGGATTGTTGTTGTTGCGGACCCAGCACCATTGTGGTAGCCTTGCTGAAATGCCTTTAGGTACCGATTATCCTCCTCCATGCAGTACGATGCCTGCACAGAGTGCTGTTGAGGATTAGCACTAGGATTTACTTAGATGCTTTTAAACGTTATCTGTTCTGGGAACTGAGTTACAAATCAGAACCACAAAGGAGTGCTTAATGATTGTCGCTGTTCCAACTACCATATCTGAACCATTTCACCACTAATTCTGCTTCAAACATGTCACTGGAAGTCCACTGAAGCACAGGCCTGGCACACTGTTTTGGTGTTGCCTTGAGTGTTTGATGATGTTATATAGAAAAATAAAACACAGAATGTGACAGCAGATAAGGACCATAAATTCCATCTAATCTGTCCAGTTCACATCCTGTTGCAAAGACACAGGCCCCCCAACTGATCTCTGGCTTTCCCTTCACTGTTTTGCAGCTCTGAGCAGATTTTGTTAACTTTCTTGACTATCTTCTTAGTAAACCATTCAGAATTTACTTTTTCAACTGCTTGTGTGGTACGGTAATGGCAGATCAGCTTACCAGGCGCATTTTCAATCCACCTTGGGGGTGCCTTATCCTTTATAGATCTTCTCTAGTGAAGAAAAATGAAGTATGAGGGTGTGACTTTTGCCCAACTGTATTTGCCCCTATTCCCAGGCAGGCGTGGTGAGCATTGGCATGAAATGATAGAACTCCAGTCCCCATTCCCATCATCCCTGCTTCAATGTGCCTTTCACTAGGAAATGAAGATTTCATTTAGATAACAAGACACACACACACACACTCTCTCTCTCTCACACACACACACACACTCACACACACCCCCAGATCCAGTGTGACTTTTAACATGTCTTTTATCATCCCGGGCTAAGCTGTTTTATGGCATAAGTACTAAAGCAGTAATTTAATAAAACGGCCACCAATTGAAAAGGAGACCAAAGGAAGAGAGGAGAAAAAAAACCAAAACGCAACAGATTCCAGGCCCTGGCGGTAAACTGTAATCCAGGCAGAGGAAAGAAAGGACTTAAAACATCTGCTTGGAGGGCTATAAAACAGTTAAGATTTACAGCTTTCTACTGTCAGACACCCGTGTGAATTCCTGTACGGAATCCCCTCTGTATTGAGCCTCTGCGGCCTCTACCTAGGCTTGAATCGCACCGTTTCCAGAGGGGGTGGAGGTGCGGGATGGATCTGGGTTACCCCCAGTAATAACCTTTGTGGCTGTGTACTCTACTCAAACAATATGAGAGGATATTCGTGCCCGGGAGACTAATTCCAGCCAAGAGGGCTGTATTTGACGCCATGCCATGATATTGTAGGTAGGATTATAAACAACATCGAATCATGGAGTCCTCCCTCACAGGGCCAGCAAAGGAGGGCATCGTATTATTTGCAGTAGTTTCTTTTAATTTTCCTGTACTCGCTTGCAGATAAGACATAGGGTTGAAGGCTGCCGAGCACTACACCAGCTTCCTTTTCTACACGTACATCTCCCAGTTTCAACATTTCACTTCAGTTAAACTTAAGTAACTTACAAAAAAAAAAAAAGAAATCTATTCCAAGGCTCACAGTTGCAAGGAAAGAAAACTTCATAAAATATAAGACGTCTGATTGAAGCCCAATTGGCATTTTCCCTTTCTGGGAGGTGGTTTGATTGTCAAAAGTCTTCGTACTAGGTACTGGCTAAACTAGCCAAAGGGGCTAGATCCTTTCCCCCCTTCTGAATTCTTTTCCTCCACAAACTTTGTGCTAAAAAAAAAACAGAAGCTAAATTAAAAAAAAAAAATCTGGCTAATCCACTGTAAATGCAAATCCACCGAATACAAATCATGTTCATATTTCTGAAAGAACTCTTAGATCTCAGCGTCTTGCTAAACAGATCGTAAAAAGAAAATGCAAACGTCTAAGACTGATTGGAGAAACCCCTTTATACCCAGCTAAAGGACAATATTCACCAAAATCCACAAATACCGCGTATGCGAGATGGTAGGTCAGTAACCACCATACTGGGCTTCCCCTATATGTAGACAAAAGGGTGAATCGAACCGACACAAGCTCTTCAAAATGTGGCTTGACTTTCATAAACCTCTAATTTTTATTTTTATGAGTAAATAAAGCATATATATATATAGTGTGTGTATATATATATATATATATATTGTGTGTGTGTGTGTGTATATATATATATAAAATCAAACCGGGAGAGGTAGAAGCAAAAATGTACTGACCCGGCTTTCAAAGCTCCTGCAATCATTGTACCCAGAAGAGCAAGCTAGCCCAGGAAATTCGCCATTTAGAGGGGGTCTGCACTCATGTCTAGGAAATAACGCTGTCATACATGAAGTCAAGTCAGTTTGAAGTTTTAAACCTGCGCTGTCCCTCTAGGCTGCTTGCTATATTTGTCCTAGTTGGCTCACATACGGTTTTCCTGCCTTCATACAAACACATTGACAATTAACACTGAAGGTGACTGGCCCCGCCGGGTACAGGGACATCATGGCTCAACGAATGGACAGACAAAATACTAGGAAAAAAGAAAGACGGACATTTCTAGAGGCGCTGTCGCCGCTCCTATCTTTCTGGAGCCTCTGCATTGCTCCTAGCAGAGCCTGTTTCCTGGAGGACCAAGCCAACGTGTAATTGGTTTTTGCTTTCGAACAATGTCCGGGCGAGGTCTTCGTTGGAAGGGTTCTCTGAAGCGCAAAGGTTGCGCGCCTCTTAGTACCTCGGTTCCGTTCCCCAAGCTCCTCGCCTCCAGCCTGGGTCTGGACACCAGAGCTCTGGGCCCTGCTGGCTCTCACTTGCTCCGCCAGGAATGTTAACCCTGCTGCTCTTGGACCTTCGCGTTTCGTTCCCTAACCCTAGACTTCATTTCTCTGGTCAAGGCTTTTATTGTCCTGCTGTCCAAACTTGGGGTCGTGACCTAGCTCATGCAAAGCCAACCTGCAAGTAAACAGCGGGCTCGGCTGTCTTTAAATATTTATAGGGACGGCGCTAAACTGACAAAACGCTTTTCTAAAAAGGGGGGACCCGCAGCCACCCAAGTGCCTTTTACAAACCCCCAAACTATTGCAAACTCCAGGCCCCCATTCCTTCCACCAGGCAGCATTCTGCAGTGTCCAGAAAACGGTTGGTCTGGGGTTTTTTTTTATGTGTGTGGGGTTTTTTTTTTTTAATGAAACTCAACCCTTATGTGCTTACAGTAGCATATTATCGTCCTTACCTATAAGTTATTTGCACAATACTTGTGATTAAAAAAAAAAAAAGGTCCAGAAAAAGGAGTAATGGAAGATAGGGCACGAGGATTGTTCGTGAAGAGGGTTTGTTTGGTTCCTTTAGAGGCGAGATCGAGCCCCTTCTGGATTTCGGATGTCCATCCGGCTGAAACGAACCCCTGACCTTCCGCAGCGGCCCAGGCAGGGCTCCGGAAGTGCCCCCAGCCCGGCCGTGCTGCAGCCAGGGCCCGGAATGCCTTCCTGGTGGTTTGGATTTCAGAAGGATTGCTATATATGTAGTCCGTCCATGTATTTGTCTTCAGTGTCAACAGTCCCCAAGTCCTACAATGCTGTTTTTCCGTCTGTCCAGTCCAAGACACCGTCTTAATAGGGTCCATTTCTGCTCAATGCTTTTCTTCTATGGAGGTTTGCAAGGAGATGGAAAGCAAGAGTTTGTGGGCCAACGTCTGAAGTGCAAGGCTATGGAGAGAGAAAGAGAGAGAGAGAGAGAGAGAGAGAGGGCCAGATGGAGCAAGGTATTTTCCTGATAGACACAAAATGGGAAACCTTTAAGTACATCTGGCCCTACTTAAGAGATACAGCCCGAGCTATGTCCGTTACCTGCCGTGTGAATGTCGTACATAAATATCCGTCCTGGAAAATACAATGTTTACAGTGTGACACATTACTTGTGATCTCCGCGGACTGGGGATTTTTCTGGATACTGCATGGGGGTTCTCTCCCCTATGTTGGTTGGTTTGTAACAGGCGCAACGACTGCCTGAAGTATTTCAGATGTAGGACAGGGCATGTTCTTATATTATTATGACCATGATGAAATAATACTCAGAGAACCGGCACAGGAGGAGGAGGACATGCTGTCACTTGAGACTAGGCAAGGAAGACGGCTTTTTACATATATATTTTTTTTTTGTTCTTTCTTTTTCATGCAATAAACTTTAGTACAATACGAAATAAACGTATTGAGGGCAAGGCGACAGGACTGGTGGATAATTGTCAAAAGATGGCCACAAAATTATTTAGAATGCTCAGTCTGGCTCTTCGGTTCCTTTGAACTCTCTATTTCTTTCACTCCCCTCCCCAAGGGGAAAAAGCTAAGTCTTTTCAGAAGTGTAAATGGCCCAAGAATTGTCTGCAAGCGATGGGCTCTTTACAGCCCTATAAACCAGGGTGTGCACGCCAGAAACTGTAACTGCCATTAACATAACTGTTGCTGACTGTTTATAAGGAAATACTGCTCTTTCAACCAAAGCCCCAAAATATTTGACTTGGTGCGCTGCCATCGAAATAAATCATGAGAACAGATTAGGAAGTACATAAAAAGTGTATCTCCAGATAATGATATAGGAAACCACAATAAATATGTCACATCTCCATTCCACTGGCAGTTATGGCTGAAAGAATCCTAACTCGTGTACTTAGGACCGGCTGGATGTTTGTCTTGTAATTACAAATTAAAAGCAAAGTTTAGTATTTCAGCTGCAGGGAAGAAGAAACAAGCCCAGTCGTTAGACACCCCCCTATGGCAGTGAAATACCTGTGATAGAAAAATCTCCGGGCAAAAAAACAAAACAAAAAAAAAAACCACAACAACAACAACCCAGAGGGAAATTGTTATTTACGAGTTTTAGGTTTTGCTTTCCGGGGGTGTTAAGAAAGAAAACAGTAAGTAATAGAAGGAATTAAAAAAAAAGAATACAAGGCCAAACCATGCAAGTTTTTAAAGTGCGATAAAGATTTCCCGTCTTCAGATATTCTTGCTTCAGTGTACTGGTTCTAAGAAGGGAGATTTCGCCACTCACGGGTAAAAGCACTTTGGACTTTGGGGAAGATTTAAATGATCCTTTGTATACTTACGTTTGTAGCATAGAAATGTTTTACCAAGCTCCTAGTCAGCTAGCGAGCCTATGGTAAAAAAAACCCCAAAAACTCTGATTCTGCTTCCCTCCCCCTCTCCACTAACTGTGCTACAACAAATCAGGCTGGCGAAACTGGGCTAAAAAAATCTATCAAAAGCTTCTAAAATAACATTGTCAGAGACGAATAAACTGAGCAGACAACCGAACGCATGCAACAAACAAAGTAAAATAAACGAGCGGACGAATTTAAAAAAAAAAAAAAAAAACTGGTTTAACAAGTTGCCCATATAAAGTCAATATTCAAAATACTTGAAAACTTGGAAGTCCCGCTTTCAGAATAAAAAAAAAAAAGAGTGTAAATTCTTTTTTCTCTCCACCTTATTGCAAAAGCAGAAATAGTTTGACTTTTTAATCCCAATATGTTTCCTTGTTGTTCTATCACATATAGAATCTCTAAGCATTTCTAATATATTATATTTAAGATTGTTAACATAAACTTAACAATTTGCTTACTAGAGAGAGAGAGAGAGAGAAACTGATTTAGAGCCAAAGTTACTTACATTTTATGGTTGTACTGATTAGGATATGAAGGTGGGGTAGCCATTTGGGAAAAGCTTCCAAGCCTGGGGAAGGGGAGATTTGGCCCTAAGTTCACCCTGCTTTCTTTTTTATGTGGGCATTTTTGGAGGGAGACAATGCAGTTACAGGCATTGAAAGTGCCCTCAGCTCTTCCTTTTACTGCTATGGCAAAATCCACAAAGGGGGCAGAGGAGCGGTGGAGCCTTGAGGTCTATGTACAAACACCCAGAAGGTACACGTCGGGAGACCTACCCAGGTCAGAGGGGTTTAGAGGTCAGCCTGCCTGGCTAAAATAAAGCTAATGGGATAGAAAATCTGCCCTTTCCGTGAACCTGGTATTCTCGCCGTTTACCCCAACTTCAATAAAATCCCTTTTCACCCTCTCAACATGGAGGCGTCAAGAGGGTAAAAGAGCTCATTTGTGGCGGAGACATTAATTTTTTTTCTCTCTCTCCCCCCTCTCTCTTTCTGCTGCCCTCCTATAATGCATTCATAATATCATTTACATGCAGGAATTCAGTGGATGTCATGGCCAAGTCTAAAGACTATATTAAGAAAAAAATGGAGAGGCACCAGATTAGGAGGGAGGAAAAAAAGAAAAGCTTCAGGGATTTAAAAACTGTCAGAAGCCCATCCCAATAGTCTTGTGACAACACAAAAAAAACTTTAAAAAGGCACAGTTTTAATGCTTGTTTTCTCTTGTGTGTGTATGTGTGTGTGTGTGTGTGTGTGTGTGTGTGTGTGTGTGTGTTTTTTATCCAACGTGCCGCCTATAGCTCTACTTGATTAATGTTTTTATGGCAGACATAAAAGATACAAAAGTCCCATCTTATGCAAGCTGAACTCCTTCAGACTCTTGGTTATAATTCATCAGTTTTTGAAGTGCTTTAGAAAGAGAGAGAGGGGGGGGGGGGGGGGGAGAGAGAGAAAGACACAAAGAGAGAGAGAGAGAGCGAGAGAGAGGTTTACCTTAAAAACTTCAAATATTTATAATCTTCCTTCTGTTTAGTCTGAGGTACTCGTTTTGCGATTCGGTTTCAGTTCTTCACTGGAACAGGGTAAAGATCTGAAACGCCATGGAACCGGATCAGAGTGACTTGTTTAACTTAGTAACATATTTTGTAACCCGTGGTGTGTCTTTCCAACTAAGTATCTGAACCCAGCTTCGTAGCTACAACTGAACTGGAGTTTCAGCAGCCAATCCTATCAAGTTTACAGTGCAACATTGAAGATCTTTGCCCTTCTAAATCTGAAAAAAAACCCCCAACCCATTGGATTTTATTAACCAATCAGCAAATGTACTCGAATGAGGTTTAAAAATATCTTGAGTGGAAAGTTCTCTCTCTATAAATGATGACATGTGATTGTATAACTATCAAAATGTTGTTTTCTACTGTGGAGAATAAAGCAAATGAAAAACATTAGAAAAACGTGGAAAAATGCTGCTATTAAGGAAGATGAATTTTTCGTTTAAACAAGAAAACAAGCAGAGCAGAGAATTCCGGGGGTGGGGGGTGTGGGGGGGCGGAGGGGAGGGGGGAGTTTGGTTTGGAAGTGAAGCAAAAAAAAAAAAATGCTCATAACTTTCTCCTGTAGACAAAAGCTACCTCTCATTTTCCTTCCCATCTGCCAGCATTTTATGTTCTCTCTCAAAAGACTGCATCCTTTAAACAGTTATCACAAAACTCTCTGGGTCAATGACATGTTTAATAGTTGTACAAATTGGGTTTGGGGGGGAGGGGAGGGGTGGAAGCGAGCGCATTCTTGATAAGGCCACAACCCAAGGACTGCTCTCCTCCTTTCTGATACCGCTTATCTTTGTTTGGAAAGAGTTCTGCAATCACCTGCTTCCCTAATTCAGGGCACTCCAACGGTGCTGAGTGCCTGGAGTGCATCAGTAATGCCGAGGTCTTTGACCGGGCCTACCTGAAATGTTAGCATTCCCCGTACCATGGCAGGTTAGGATAGCAGCCCCCAGTGACTTAGGGCATCATCATCATTATTATTATTATTTTAGAAAATAAAAACAGTTTGATGAGGAAAGGAACTTTCCATAAAAGTGCGCCCTATCCTCTTCTATAAAGAAGTAGGCAAACAGATTTTGTTTGGCTAATTCGCGGTTTAAAATACCACATCGGTGCTTTGATCAACATATTTTAAGAAGTGAAACTCTTGTGACTCACAGCTTACTTCGAATGCCTTGCCTTGTTTTTATACTATTATTATTATTATTATTATTATTATGTATTTATTTTATGTATTTATTTTTTTGCAAAACCATTTTTAAAAATTATTTCTACTCTAGAAGGAAAAGGAATAGTCCATGATCGCCTTGAGCTTTTTCCATAAATGTAACTGCATTATCCTATTAAGCCCAATACTGGAAGTTTAAACAGCATCCGAAGCAGGCAGGCCCCCCCCCCCCTGTATATACAACACTGAAAGAAAGATGAGGACCATTCCAATCAGAACCTAAGCCACATTTCGTGCCATGCCCCGTTCCCTTCCAAAACCTGGGAGTACCCTCCCCCCCGCCCTCCCCCTCTAATCAAATCACATTTTTGTCTCAGCACCACGGTGTTTTTAGCTGGTCTCAAACATTCTGCTGGTCACATTCCTGATGAAACTGTTCTTGTGTGTTTATGTTATTCTTGTTTAGAGTAAAGCTAATACACTAATGTAAAATGCAGTAAACACGAAGAAAACAATATATGGATATTGTTGTAATAATAATAATAATAAAAATAACCAGACGTTTAAGTAAAACTAATTCACATTCACTGATTATTTTTTTTTTATTGAACACGGGGACTGTCACAAATACACTACAGCTCTATTTTATTGCAGTTACAATACTTATGAAAAATCAGTCGAAAAATCCACAATAATCACGACAATGAAACCTACTTCTGACTTTGACTTTGTAACTTTCTTTTAAAATGCTATCACATCTTTGCTTTGAAATTTAAACCAATCATTGGCGAAAGAGATGATCTTCATTGATGTGCTGGTTTTGTGTAAGCTTTTCACATTATTGTATATATATATTTTTTTGTTATACAAAAAAAAAAAAAAAAGAACTTTTTAATTTTCATGTTTGCTCTTGAGGACTGCTGCAGTGCCATGGTGCATTTTCAATGCAAGGAGGGTGACGCACCAAAAACCCCAGTTCTATTATGAGTACTATTATTATTACTTTGTTTTATTTAAATTTATCTAACAGAAACACTGACTTTTTTTTATGTCTCCCTCAGCAAAAAAAAAAAAAAGAAAAAAGGAATAAATAAACCCTGAAATAGCTTAAAAAATTAAGGTAGGTAACCAACTTGGCTTCATGCTATACCACATGCATCTTAAGCCTTTTCTTGGGGGTGGAGGGAAGGAGCAGGGGGTACTGGGAGGGTGTGGAGAGGGAGCTGGGGGTCAGGAAGATCATAGTGGTTTTTACGCACAAGAAAAAAAATCTACAAGAAGAACCAAAATATATATATATATATATATATTAGATTCTATAAATAATCAGTCATTTTTTTTGTGTTATTATTTTTATAACCTTGTAATATCCTCTGCCCGTTGATCCTGAGCTGCGTTGTGCGATAGGTCCTCGTTTACAGCCGGGATAGCAGCAGATATGGTGCTTGTGGAGGAAGAATTAGATGGAGCTGTGGATCTGACTTTGGTATTGGGAAGCCTGTGGTCTTTTTTCCATTTCATCCTCCTGTTCTGAAACCAGATTTTGATCTGCCTCTCAGAGAGACACAGGGAATGGGCAATCTCGATGCGTCTTCTCCTGGTGAGGTATCTGTTATAGTGAAATTCCTTTTCCAGTTCCAGCACTTGCTGCCTGGTGTACGCAGTCCTGGATCGCTTTGGTTCCCCTCCAGTGTAATTGGGATTCACTGGGAGAGACAGGGAAGAAGGAGAGAGAGAGAGGGAGAGAGAGAGAGAGAGAGAAATGCAATAGATTAGCATGAATAGAGAGCTAGCCCAGGCACACACAAAAAAAAAAGAAAAAAGTAATCTGCCAAATGGGTTATAAAGAACTTTTGGCAGTCCAAGATTTTCTTCCTAATAAGAAGGGGGTTCTTCTTTGCTCAAAAGACTGAATTATTTATGCACCTCTTACAAAGCTTTAAGAGGGTTTTTTTTTTTTTTCCCCCGCACACATACATAACAGAATGAACCACATGGCTGGGGCTGCCCAGACTAGCTTGGCTATAAAATTTATGGCGGGTGTAATTACCCATTCGTAGTCGTAAATCCAGCTCAATTGTGCTAGCCCAAAGAGTTCAGCGGGAGCAGTAACAGAGGCAGCAGCAGCAGCACCAGCAGCAGAAGCAGCACACATACAAAGGTGGTGAGAAAATAGGAAGGTTAAGCGGAGAGGAGAGAAAGGGATTGTTGTTGGGGTTTTTTTTTTTTTTTTTTTAAGTTGCCTTACCAGTACTGACGTGGATTTTCTTCATCCAGGGGTAGACTATAGGTTGCTTGGAGGCTGTGCTGTTAGGATGCTCGGGGTTTAGCTGGTTGCAGGCTGGAGGGGCTGGGGATGGAGTGGTGTCCGTGCTGGTGGAAATGGGCGCCTGCTGATTACAGAACTGGGGCTTCTCTGGCAGTTGGGCAGCACCCTGGGGCTGCCCATGGCCCCGCTGATGCGCGGCTGGGTTGCCCGGACCCTGGATGTTGGCACAGCTGTATTGTCTCTCTGGGTAGCTTGGCCGCTGTGGGTACAATTCCTGGTGGTGATGTTGGAAGCCCGTGTCTCTGGTCCGGCTATAATATTCCGGACTGTGGTCAGGGATATAGTTATTTTGCGAATATTCTTCGCATGGAGGAAATTTCGGATCGATGTAGTTAGAGTCCATCAAATACGAGCTCATGATCATTAATTTCTGGAGTGGAAAATAATTTTTCTCGCTTTGTCGTTTTTCTGCTCCATAAAGCCCTCCTACTAGCTGGCGACCCCGTAAAGTTAGTTGCACCATGTGACTCCACTGGCCAATCACACCAAGCATGTTAGTCCCCGGATAAGGAACCAAAAAAAGCTTATTCAAAATGTAGCCAATTTTTTCCTCTTGTTTGTTATGTTTTGCAAACCTGGAATCCAGCTCTAAATACACGGGGGTCACTGGATTGAGGAGCTAAATAAAAAAAAAGAAGAAAAGAACGAGCAAAATAGAAAAACCTGTGAAACTGTCATTTCAAAATTGGAATAGGCAATGGGTGGAGAGTCTTTTCTCCCTAAGGCTAGGGATTTTTTTTTCTTCCCATCCCCCCCCCCCCCTCTCTCTTTTTTTCAGTGTCCTCAGGTAATAGAAAATACTCCTCCACCCAATCTCCACCTCATGAGGGAGGGAGCAAAAGGTTACATTAAGAAATACAGTCATGGAGATCGTTTTACCCTGCATGAGAGATGCCCAGAATAAAGATCCTGTTGTAAATGTATGCATACACTCTTCCTCTCTCTCTCTCTCTCTCTCCATATGCATATATATATATATATATATATATATATATATATATATATATATATATATATATATATAAATGCATATGTGTGTGTGTGTACACAGAGCTAAATAGATATATAGAAAATGAGCGAGCTATTATAGCATCTATTACATATACACTCTAGCACATATGGGTACACATAAAAACACATATACATATGTATGCATATACATATTTGTGCGTGTATTTGTATTTGTTTCTATGTGTATCTATACCTATATATCACAGAGATATATAGATATAAGTAAATGCTTATATGTATGGAGAGATAGATAGATAGATAGATAGATAGATAGATAGATAGATAGATAATTCAAGTACGTTCACTCCCCCCCCCCCCCCCCCCAATATCAGTTGATTATTATTAGACAAATACACCACACAGTGAGCTACTGAGGATCACAGTTAGCAGACGAGTTTGGAGTTTTATACGAGGGAGTAAAGCAGGACAGTTACCTGAAAGATAAAACATTGTGCAAATGACCAGTAGTAGCTCGTGTCATGTTATACCTCTATGCCATCTGCTCGGGGTACTTCTTGACATATGCAGGGGAGCAGAGATGTTGTCAGTCAGTCACTGCAGCTCAACCTGTTTAAAACCTATGCTGACATGACCATGACCAAGATTATTTAACTTAAGCACTTCTTCTTGTTTCCCCAGATACTTTCTAGCAAGCGTATAAAGCGTGCTCCTTGCTTAAAAATAAAATCCGCAGCGGTTGCAGCCATTCCTGCATAAGGAAGAGAGCGGCCAGCAGGGCGTTCGTCATATAGGACTCTCATTCAAAGGTGCAATAAAAGTTGTTTGAAGTATGGAGAGGAAAGAAAGCCAGAGCGATTTCTCAGTATACTTTGCAATGCTCCACACAACCGGGGATCAATAGTGAATATTGTATTTGTGGAAAAGAGAAAATTTATGTAATCATTTTGAAACAAACAGTTATTGCAATTAAGTGTTTTATCTATAGCTTACATTAAGCATTAAAAAAGAAAGCAGGAGAGTTAGAGCGCTCCCTTGTTCTGCTTGATAACAATTATAGTTTAAAATCATAGCTTGCAGGCCATTGCCATATATTACTTGATAACAATAAAAGTGACACATAAAGTTAGCTGTTTATGTTTTATTTATTAGGCTAAATGTGCCAACGGTGTTGGAAGCTTTTGGCGGCTTGTAACAGTTTTTATGGGGTTGTAAAGAGTAATAAATCAGTCACATGAAATGGTTGCAGCTCTTTGTGCTGGCTGGGGTTTTCTACTTGCGATAGCGGCTGCCTATTCTTTATAGGAAATGTAATAATATGTTATTTTCGTATTATCATTATTATTATTATTATTATTAAATCTGCAGTTTGCATTTTCTATAAGAAAGTAGTTTTCTCATCACAGCTCTTGTACGCTGAAATGGACCACTTTAAGGTTTACATGAGAGAATAATTGAAACCTTTGCAATTAAAGAAATAAAACGAGTGTGGGAATTTGAGGGTGGGGAAGAAAGACAGAATTTTGGCATCATCCATATACCCCCCTAGAGACGAATTTGTGACCTTCAAATACTCACACAAATTCGATTCTACAGGGTGCATATAGGTGACTGGATGTTTCCCCCACTGATACGTATTGGAAGTTGAAAAAGAACACTCACACACACACACACACAGACACACACATGCTAGAAAAAAAACAACTCACAACATGAAAAGTTGTACAATAATTACAAGCCAAAGGACTAAGTGCAATTCAGACGTTTCTTTTTTTTCTTCTTCTTCTTTATGCATATGTATTATTCTTTGTGTTTCAAACTTGTGCTAATTCAATCTTTTTTTTTTAATGCCTGTTACCTTGTGCCCAATATTTGCACATACTGTTGAGTATAACAGTACATTTACTGTTCGGTTCTGATCCATATCATTCCCTGCGTTGTAAATATGCATCATTTGAATATTCCATCAAATCTGTACCTGTCCTTCTATCTATCTGTGTATCGTTTGTGAGGTTGTCTTAGGTTCTAAATAGTCATCTTTGTACAAATCCAGTGGAGGTTACTGTCCTGACTTTCCTCCTGAATTCAATACTTTTCTATAAAATATATAGACACCTATTACAAATGCAGCTTAATAGAAATATACATGTTACCTTTCACCATATATTCATTATTCTACCGAGAAGAACCTAATCCACTGTCTGATTCTGTTTAAACTGCTTTATAATATATATATATATATTATATATATATATGCTATATATATATATATATGCAAACTATCTCCGGAGGAAGGGGAAACCCCCTGCGTCTTCGCTCCCCAGCATACCTTGAGAGAAGTATAAACCAGGTAAGTAAACTCATCCTTGCGGCTCCATTCAATGTGTTTGTTTATTCTATTTATAGCTCTGATCTACTAAGATCAATAAGCTGTAAAAATTATCTACAGGTAGTTTTCTTTTGAATAGAAGCTGTGTTTATTAAAAAAAAAAAAAAAAAAAGTAGTTCAAACATACAAGGCGTGAAGGTTATATAAACAAGATTAGCAATCAGTTACAGATTCAGAGTTTAAAAGCTATCACTTTTCCTCTAACTATCTTTGCTTAACATATTGTACAATTTAATAAAGAGACAGAGAGACAGAAACAGAGGCACAGAGAAGCAGACTGAGGACCACAGAGAGAGGGGAGCAGCTAAAAGCCATAATTGTATTTGAAATGGATTCAGATTTTTCAATTCATTTAATCGATTTGCCTTCCTATCCTTATCAGAACCTCCCAGTCAACACATATTTTAATTTACTTGTTTTTGTTCTCCAAGAAAGAGTATTTTCTTAAATCATTATTAGCATTTTTTTTAAACATCTTGCGTTGACATAGGGGAGCCTATTATGTGTAAAATACCAAAACTTTAAAATCAAAGGCGATGAAAGATAGGGAAGCCATAGCGGGAAGGAGGAGTGGTGGTGAAGGGAGGGGATAGCTAGATGGTGGTGGGGGATTGTTGGGGAGAAAACGAAGGAACTAAAGAATCTGGTACACAGACAAAAAAAAAAAAAATCACACTCAGCAAGAAGAAATCTGAAAAGAAGTCAGACTTTTATGTGACAAAGTGCAGAAGATCTGCAGTGTCTTGCAATATAATTTCTGAATATTTTTCCTACCTTTTATGTATTTATTTGTCTGCAGAAATAGGATTCAGAATATATATGTCTGGGTACTATTAGTGAAGCATTTTAAGTGCAAAGCGCCTCTTTGACAGTAGGAAAGAAGAATCAGTATCCATTGTCCCTCCGGGTTCATTGTAAGCGCAATTACCATACCACTGACCGTTCGGTAACCTGTACCACAAGCCATTAGCAATCTGCGCAGAGGAGAAAAATGAGCTACCTATTTACTGGGGGGTTGTTTTCCAATATTTTATAAAATAAAACACACCTCACACTCCCTAAACCCACATCACTTCTTTTATCAGAAAACGCTTCATTTGGGGAATGGGGGTGGGGGGGGGGGGGGGAGGGGGAGAGGAAAGGTTAGGACGGGATGGTGGCTTCTAGCTCAATAATTTGAAGATAAGTTTCTAAATATCAAGTCCACATTTAGTCACAACAGCCTTAGGAAATACAAGAAAGATAAAATCTTAACAAAATATTATTTTAGATCCGGTGATTCGTACATTACATTTTCATTCTTATAACCACTTAATAGTGACCTAGGCGTGAAAAATATTTGGCTTTTTTCTTGGGGTCACTCTAATGCAAAACAGATAGGTCTAATTTATGTAAAGACATATGCAAATGTTTAATTGATTTTTTTTCCCGAAATCTGTTGTCAGTGAAAGTAATGAATTGTGCTAAAATTATTTTAATAACCAGTACGTGTCACCTGGTATATTGCTACATATATTTGTCTTGCATGAGAGTTATTTCAAGAAACTAAAAAAAAAAAAAAAATATATATATATATATATATATATATGATGGAAATGTTTTGCCTTTTTGGGTACATTTTTTAAGATACATTTTACTGTTTGTAAAGAACATGCAAATGTTTTCTTTCTCTTTGTGAAATGCCGTTTTCTTGAAATCTCCTTTAAAGTGCCTTTTAAAAAGTGGACACATTTTAATATCGGTTAGACAGCCTGCCCTGAATTTCACCTCAACTGCTTGACTTGCTCCAATAGGTCACTGCCAAGGAGTTATTGATGGGGAAACGCCATTGAAATTTGTCTCCTCGCAAATGGCCTTTAGATCTTCTAGCTAGTTCAATAACTAGTTATAATGTAGAAGGGGAAAAATGAAGCCCAGAGGCAAATTTATTTGATTTCATTTTTATGCTGGAAAAATTGTTGGTTTTCTCTCCTTCCTTCACCTTTTTTTCTCTTAAAAACGTGTGTGTGTGATTTTTTTTTTTTTTTTTTAGAAAACCCCTTACTAGCTTGGACAACAGTTTGAATCTATATTACAAATATCTTCTCTCTCTCTCTTTCTTTTTTGACCATGAAACCTCAGTTCATGAACTCTGCAAGACTGAACTTCTGGGAGACCAAAACAGTAACTTTCATTTGGGTAGGAAACATACGTTTACTTTTTAAAGAGTTTTCTTTTAATAGATATAAACAAGTATGTCACTCTAGGTGGTGTGTATGCAGTGCTAGGTAATGAAACTGTAGTTTAACTGCCTGTAACATCTGGTTGTATTTCATTGCCCCTCCCCCACCAAATGAAAATAATATTGAATTGAAATCTGGTTTAAGCATCAGCCTTATGGGAGTCGAATGGTGAAATGGGGAAAATATAACTTTTTGATTATTGTTTAATAAAGATAGTTTACAGATTACTTCAGTAGGTCTATGTTTAAGAAAAAAATGTATTTTAATTGAGGCTAATAAATTCTATAGTATGTTCCTTGACATCAGTAGATTTGTAACACAGATTTAAACAATTTATTTTCGTTGCTTTTCCTCATGTTAACTTTTCTTTTTAAGTCAACCTATCTGGTTATCTTTCCTTGTGCATGGCTTTGGAAAAGAAATATGTTTACATATATGCATGCACCTATATGTAACTTGTAAAACTGCTAACATTGTTGGATTTACACTTTGTAAGGAAGATGCCATGGTCATTATTATTTAAAAAGTTTTAGAACACTCTTTCATTTTGAAGCTGAAGTGAATGTTAATCAGTTGACCAAGAAAAACGCTGCATCTTTATTTCGCTGGTGTTCTACATTGAAATGTGTCTTCTGCCAAGTACTTGTAAAGAAATCTAGAATAAGACACCCTAGACCATACGGCCCTTGAATGTTTAAGCTTTGTTATATGAATAAGGTAAAGA
Source organism: Rhinatrema bivittatum (assembly GCF_901001135.1). Classification (NCBI taxonomy): domain Eukaryota; kingdom Metazoa; phylum Chordata; class Amphibia; order Gymnophiona; family Rhinatrematidae; genus Rhinatrema; species Rhinatrema bivittatum. The sequence goes on from NC_042617.1 coordinate 310,452,714, forward strand.
ACTTGCTAGAAAATCCATAACTATAACTTTTTTAACTTCTCCGGCCCAATCAATCTCTCTCAGCCCCCCACCCTCTATTGAATACATACTTGGAAAATGTAACCTGGGTTATTTTATTGGCAGCAAGCAAGAATCTCAAATCTGCAGCTGAGTCAAGCGAACGTGTATCTAGTACGGTCCCTTCTTGGCTCTTTGGCTGAGACAGAGAACCTGTACGATATAGGAGTTAACGCCCTGCCACCCGACCTCACTGAGGACACAACGATGTATATATATCTAATACATTTGCTTTAAAGAACTTAAGGCGTATTAATTAGCCTGTCCTTGAAAATAAGACATCTTTAGAGAGATAGCACCTTTTTTACTTACCACTAAGTAAATTCCATTTATAAGTGCAAAATTATCTAGCCTTCAGGATTCTGTGATGTTATCTTTATTTTTGCATTCATTTTTGGGTCTTGTTAGACTACAAGGACAGTTGTAACACCCATAAAGCAAACAATACTGCCACATAGAACGATCTTTTTATGGTACCATTTTTAAAGGAATTGTGAAAAGCCTTGTTTCCTCACAGGCAGTATAAGCTATAAAGAAGTTAGACTTTTGCAATCTGAGTAGATATTGGTAGCCCACATTCCTGAAATAATAACTACTCATTTATCCAGTTATCTTTGCTCGCTCGCTCTCTCTCTCTCCCCCCCCCCCCCCCCCCCCCCACCCAATCGTTTTGGATGATCCTGAATAATAGTTTTTTTCTACCTGAAAGTATAGAAAGGCAGCACAGAAATGCTAATCTAGGAGTCCAGTAAGCATAGTTTATCCAGTTATCTTTGCTCATATAGATTTATCCGGTTATCTTATATGAGCAAAGATAACTGGATAAACTATGCTTACTGGAATCCTAGATCGGCGTTTCAGTGCTGCCAATCCATATCTCTAGGGAGAGAAAAGTCTCATTAATGATCATCCAAAATCGATGGGCAATATTTTCACTTGATTCAGCAATGAAAGAATTCTAAATCTTAGGGCAAATATTTGAATCTATAGGTTTGGGCTGTTCAGTCTTCCTACGGGCATAAGAGACAATTAAAAATCCGTTTCCTGATAGCTGTCTCCTGGCACACATAAAATAGTAGCAATACATTTTTTTTTAAGCAAGGGGCAAAGAAAGGTCTCCTTTTCCTGCAAACCTGTAAGGTGTTTGAGCAGTTCCGGCAGTACACACGTGTAAGCAAAGAGCTAATCAGATCTTTCGCAGTGTCCTTATTAAAGGGCAGCAATTGTTTGAATTCAACAACTACATTAAAAAAAAAAAAAGCCATTTCTCCAGGACAGTTAAATACATCCTGGGATCTTGAAGTGCTTTTTACCAACTCTGCTGAAATTCTCCCAGTACTGCTGCATGCGGTCTTATAAACGTGACCGAAGAAGCGTTTCCGCAGCTGGGTTTCTCTGCCAAGAACCGTCCAATATGTTATTGTGTGCTGCTTATGGGGCTGGGGAGCGATTTATAGGTTTCTTCTTTTCACAAGCACTGGATTTCTCTGCTTCGCTCTGGTTTTTATCACTCAGTCTTTGAAGTTGTGAGGTAGAAGGAAATTAAGGAAGTGCATTTTTGATCATATATATATCAATATTTGTGGAAAACCTAAACCAAGTTGAGGGAAGAAAAACCTTTGTGAGGAAGTGTCATACTAGCTAGTAAGGTGATTAATTTGAATGATTTGGGGATTGCTGAGGAGGCTACTTCTTAAAAGAGACACCCCCCCCCTCTTATCCCCCCAATCGGAGAAACATAAAAATACTGTTTGAAGTTGACGTTTCTTGATACCTCTCATGATTTTTTTTTTCCCCCACCAGGGTGCTTTTCATTTAATTTTTCATTAGGACCTAATGCACAATCAAATATTGTTTCAATGATTCCCAAAGGTGGGTTCAGAAACATCCTGAACAATGTTTTTATTAGCTTTAATGTATCTAGACCTCTTTAAATAATCTGTGATTCACATTATTTGATGGGGGGGGGGGGGGAGAAGGTTTTCAATTAAATTTCTAAGTGTAAATAAGTGTTGCCCAGTTCTCTTTGGCTATTAGGATTCTGGAGGCATTGCCACTTGCAATAGTCATCACTCAGAGATCACAAAAGCCAAAGAAACTGCCTATTTGGACAAGAGAAAATTCAGGAATGATATACACGACCCAAGCTGGAGCATCAATTCAAACTTGATAAGAAACCGGCTGTCTTATTGCAAAAAAGAAAAAAGAAAAAGATGGATAAAGCTAGTTTAATTGGGCCACAGATGCGTTGAATAATTGTTGGAAGTCTATGAATCCTAAAGTATTTAACAAGAAAACCTTCTTAGCTGGGAGAGGCGAGCACCCAGGGAGATCAGAAAGCACCTAAATGAGCTTTCAATGGCTGTGTAGGAAGGGCAACAGATTGTTTTGGATTTTATCCCGAATTTTACGAAAAGAAATGAGACGGGTGAATGAAATAAGATCGAGAAAAAGTGATGGTGGAAGACAATGCTGGCTAAGCCACAAGACCAAATTAGTTTGAGAGAAATCAGGTCCAGATCAAGAGATATAAGACAGAGAATCTATATATATCTTTCTATCTGTCTATCTATATGTGTATCTCTCTCTCTCTCCCTATGTTGTGCATTCTTTCCTTTGATCAGAAGCCTATTGGAATAGGGTCCTAAACTTTCTGGCATATTTCTTTCTTCTTTGTCATGCTGTAATCTTTTATTGTATGCAATTATATCCTTATTTCCTCCTTACACACCTACAGCACTGTGTTCACACATAGCAAATAGTTGAGAAGGGACAGATAGAGATAAAGAGATGGATAGATATAAATAAATTACCCTTACTATACCTCCTACTTTCCTCCTACGTACATTTGAACTTATATGTATGTTTTATTTGTAGAAAGTGTTTTGATGAAATTAGGTAAGACTACAGTCTGGGTAAAGGAAGGCAGTCCAGGCTAGAGGTGCCCCGTCTATTCTGTATGGATTTTTTTAATCCATTGGAGTCGGTCTCTCCTCTATTCCTGGCGTCTCTTGACTCAAAGCTGTCTTTAGACAGAGGCTACTTACCTCCTTTAATGCGATGCACCTATTTGTTAATTATTATTATTATTACTGGGAATGTTTATGTTTAGGGGTGTGTGAAAACAAACGCAGGATGCAAGAAAGAGATTTAGGCGAGCGTACCAAACGGATCCTTTCCATAATCTATTTACTTCTTCCTTAGAATACAGTCAGCCATATGTCACAATGAAGACAATGCAGAAACAGTGACAAAGAAAGCTGATTATACATAACCTAAAGGTGTTATTAAACAAGCGGAGAGGGAAGGCAGGGTTTTATGGAAATCAGACAATTCCAATGCAAGGAAGCCTAATTAAACCATGAACGTGACTCATTTCTGGGAAATGTTATTTTCCTATATCTTTCTGGGTTTCTTTTTTTGGTTTGTACTCTTTCTTCTCTTCCTCTTTAAAGAGAAAATAAATCAAGGAATGAGAGAAACATTTCGTTCTCTTCCTCTTTTAGCCCTTTTCTTTATTACTTTTCTTAATCATTTTAGTCTCCTCCTTTTGTTGCTTTCATCCTTCCATTTTTATTGTAGTCTTTCTCTTCCTCTCACCCACCCTTTTATCTTTCTCTTCAGTTTTATTTTCACACCTCTTTCTTTTTTTTTTATTTCAATGGGGAATACAACAAAAATAAAAATAATTAAAAAGATTAACATTTTTCACGTGTTATTGCCTCTTTTATTGTTTGGCTATCGCACCTTATTTGTCTCTTCTCTCGGTCATTCTTTCACTGTTTCCTTTTTCATAGATTCTTTATTTATAATCCTCTGGCTTCATCTCTGCCCCCTCTGGCTCCTTCTTCCTCTCATTTGTCTGTCTTTTTACCATTTTTTCTCTTTTTCTTTCTTTTAGCAGCTTTTGTAATTCATGTATGGACCTTAATGGGATAAGGAGCATGACCATAAACTGAGTCTACAGTGCTTACACCTTTAGGGTAGGGGCAGAGGCGAAGCTGAGCAAGGCAGGGATGTAAGCAAAGGAGGCCCGATAGATATTTATACAGTAATAGGAGTCAAAGCTTTTCTTGAAGCAGTCATTCAATATTTCTTCATTCTGGATCCTCAGCTGATCTTCCTTTTGTTCATCCATACAGCCATATAGGATGCTTTTATTTGCTTTCTATCAAGGTTTTCGATGTGAAGGGAGCAGGAGGGTTACTAACCTTCCGCCCAACTAATCTTTTTTTCTATCTCCAGCTCCCACAATTTCCAGCCCTTGGGGGGGGAGGGATTTTTTTTCTCCTTTACTAATGGGATAACAGTCACTAACTAGTCCTTTTATGTTTTCCGGTGGCTTTTTCCCCCTTTTTTTTTTTTTTTGCAAAGAAATGCTCCTTTGGGAATTAAGTCACGTCGAGATGGGAGATCTGTGGAATGCTCATTCTAAGATACCATTTCCTGTGATTATAGCAAGACCAAACTGGGCTCCTACCTGCGTTTATTGCCCCTTTCCTCCGCCTGACAGGATAAGCAACCTGCAATAAAACTTGTTTCCCGATCGCTTGGGAGGCGTAAAACAAACGTAGATCTCACCGCCACAGCTCATCTAACTGTAACTAAACACAAGGAGAACAGGGAAAAAGAATTACTTTACTGATGATTCTTTCCATTGTCTCTGTCCAAACCTATAAGGAGGAAAACAAAGTTGCATATATATATATTTTTAAATAAAAGGTATACATGGAAAGGGGCGGCGGATTGGTGGTGTTAAAATCAGCCAAACTGTGTCCCAGAAAGGACAACCGAAATCAATCAAAGAGCTTTTGAAAGAAAATGTTTGATACAATTCTGTTTTGTTTGTTTGTTTGTTTTTGTTTTGTATAGTGTTGTTAAAATGGAAATGATTAATATCTATGAAGAGGTAAAGCTAGAGTATATGAGGTTAAAAGAGTTAAAAAAAGAGATTGATGAGTAAGAAAGGAAGGGGGTGTGAAAAAATACCAGAAGACAAGATAATTAATATTTATTTATTTATTTATTTATTTATTTTTAATTTTTATATACCGGAATTCCTGTATACAATACAAATCAGTCCGGTTTACAATAAACGAAAAGATTGCCCCAGTCTGGGAGGTCAGACCGGGGTTGTTTACATCGAACAATGAACATCGAACAATGAACATTGAAAAATAACATTGAAAAATAACAATTAACAATTAAACATTGAATGTTTAATAAGGCACTGTACTTTTTTTCTTTTTTTTTTTTAGAATTATAGGGGACAACAAAACCCAAATCTTTGGATAGGAACCAAACCTAGAAAAGCACTGCTCAGTCTAGCCAGCTGGATATTTAATAAAGGCAAAATGTCCCTTAAGTCGTTGGGATAGCTCTTTTAGTTTCTCCCTAGCAGCTCCCACCCTCAAATGGACAGCATGCAGCCAGAAACCAGGATAACCAGGCACAGTAATAGTGACTGAGCCCCAGCACAGCAATTAAAAAAAGGGCAAGCGCAAAATGACAGACTTGGCCCATTTTCTAGGCACAAAGCAAGCTTGCTGACCTTTATTTCCAAGAGCCAAAAGACCTCCAGCTTAAACTGTACCTATTTTGATTTGGTGCAGTCGAATGTAGGGCTATAAATGGTTTGCTTTAGTACCATTTGTGCAGAAGCATCCGTTTCAACTTGCCGCCCCAGTATATGATGATCAAACGCGACGTTAAATTGATTTTTCAATAAATTCATGTATCAGTGTTTCTTTGTTTAACTATAACCAAAACCTAGGTCACAATAAACACAATAAAAGTCCCCTCTTTTCCCCACTTTGTACCTATGCATTTAGTCGCAAATACACTTTTCAGTTGCTTTAGGTTAATCAAGCCAAGCTATTTCCACTTTTCTCACTGTGTACTCTCATAACAGCATAATATACTTCACATAGGTATAATCCGAACACTGATACGTTTATTAAGGGACAAAACATGAAATCGAGCAATGATACGGTGCTCTCCCCTCATCAGAAAGGTAGAGATAACCTAAGACCCTGTTCAGACATTGCTTTTCTCGTAGGCAATAGAGAGAAATTACCCCAGTTGGGCCGCTGGTTAAACATGGACTCTCTTATATCCAATTCAAACACTGAGAGAAAACAAAGATAACCTTTTACTATTTGGAGCCAATATGAGAATCATGTGGCCAAACTACAATCAAAGCAAATCACTCCCAAACCACACCTTAAACAGGACGTTAAGGTCCATCGGAGTGACAGTTACGTTTCAAGCAACCCCAGTGCACTGTGACCTGACTTGACCGGGACCTTACTCTTGATTTTTCTCAAGTGTTTTATCCAGAGAATTACTTGTAAAACTGTTCCATAACTCATATTTGGATTTTAATTACTGAACTAGCAGCAGTAGCAGCAGTAGTAGCAGAAGTAGCAGCAGCAGCAGCAGCAGCAGAGATATATTGCCTTTCCTCTAAAGAGGATCCTAACCGGCCTATTAATTTAATACTTGAATGGAGTCACCTCTGAAGCGGATAGCCTGGCTGCATGTATCTGGCGCCAAGACTATACAGCATATTCCAAAGTAGTGAGAGAAGTAAAATACTCATCTGAGCGGGCAAAGTGACTGGTCCACGGTCACCGAAGCAGTCAGTGGCACTGGGAGGACCTGAAGCACAGAGGAATAGGGGGGGGGGGGGGGGCCTGCCCGAGAAAGTCTATAGCAGAGATCTGAACTCACATCCCAGGAGGCCGCTGGGGGATTCCTTCCAGCAAACAGCATGGATGGCCTTTGTCATTAAGCTTTTTTTGTCTGGCGTTTAGTGCTTTTGAACCTGTCTGTGCCACTGTTTTGAGATACACCTAGCACATATTGAACCTGGATTTTGGGAAACTATATTTAGATATCATTCGCCCACCGCAAGCATGCAAACCCCGAAGAAAACTAGTAACAACTATAAATTCAGCAGCTGAAGCGTCCTAACAAAACAGTCCGGGCAGCCCCAGAAGATGCTTCAGACTCAGGCCTGAGTAGCTTGTCAGGTCTATGGAAGGTGATTTGCTTTGCTGATGCTAGAAGTGTGAACATTTATTACATGATTTATAGGTTAACAAACTGCCACTGCTCCAGTTAAACATTATAGTCGCTTTTTGAAGTTTATGCCGTGTTTACCTTATGCTGTGTTGATACTAATAAGGTCGCGAACTTATTTCCTTTCGAATAAACTGGAGGTTGTAAAAATTAACTTGCAGGCAGCCGAAATAGCTTCAGACAGTGGGCGGGTAGCGCACATATAAGTTTAGCGTTGCTTATTTTTGTGTGCGAGGGAAGGGAGGGTAGGAGAGGGAAAGGAAAAGGAGGAATCGGGATTAAGGTACCCTACACTTTTCTCTGCCTACGATTCTTTATTTCTGGTGAATATGGGGAGGCTTTGAATTAATGATGTTATTATGGTGAGGTACACTCGTCTAAATGACTTCCTCCCAGGCTTAGCAAACCACATGAACAAGTGACAGACGGGCCACTGGATGTATTGACCATTGCAATATATTCCAGGAAGACGCTAGCGGCTCCATGGTCCTTTTAGCCCCAACCATTTCTGCTGTTCCGGTCCCTGCAGAAAAATCGCCCCCTTCTTTTGGAAAATGGAGCCTTTTGAAACAGGCAACATGTAACTGATGACTCAGGGAGAAATTATGCGCAAGCGGTCTTAACTTGAAGGAGCTGTTTTTAGCTGGACAGCAAACTGGAATATCATATCCAGGTTCAATGGGAAATCGACGGATAGAAACTCTGTGTCTTTATTTTAGCGAAAAGTGTGCCTTACTATTCACGCTAGAATGGGGCACACAGTGTGCACCCCGAATATACAGCAGCATAATTTCGTAGCTTCGGCTCAGCTCCCTCTTTGGAGTCAAGCTTTGTCATAATGGACCGTTCCCCTTTACGCTCCGGTTAATCTTTAACTCAATTAGAGCAGACCATACATTTACAAAGCTGGCAGAGTTATGTCCAGAATTGTCACTTTAACGGCTCCGTTTTCCTCCCATCGCAACATTATTTCCTCTAGCACATGAACACCTATATATTGAGTTTATATCTAATATAATTTAGATTACTTTAAACAATCCTCCATACTACACCTCCTGTCCTCCTCATCTCCAAACACGATTATAACATTGCACAAAAAGACCAGATAAGGAGTCTGCAGTGTAAACATTAAAATCTAAAAAAAAACCAACCATAGTTGGCATCAGAAAGAAGCAATTCATCCTTTATGATATTCACTTTCCTCGCAAACAACCACCCGGTGCTTGAATAGTAACGCATGAAGCAGGGGGACCCACTTTCAGAATAGAGGGATATGAAGGAGGGAAGCGGAGGCCTATTAGGGCCTCCTATAGCGGTTGAGTCCTAGTTACTCAGTTAGGAGGGAAACTATTTCTTTATTCATTTTGGATTTAGTTCAGGCCTTTCTATGGTAGCTCAAGGCAAGTTACATTCAGATAGAGAACGTATTTACCTGTTCCACAACGGGTTTACAATCTAATAGCGCCTGATTACCAAGCCTTAGTGAATTCGACTTTAAGTTAGTACCTGAGGCAATGGACTTGTTCAAGGTCACACGGAGCAATGGGGGATTTGTACCCTCCTTTTCCTGGTTCTCAGTCTTGCCGCTCTAACTACCTGCTGCTCTTAAAAAACAAAACAAAACACCTTAGTGGGGACAAGTTCCCCGTAGACATCATCTGGAGGTATGCACTGTCACAACAGAAAACCGTGGTGCCAGTGATCATTTGTGGGTCTGAAACCGTAGGCTTGTCTCCATGAATAGTTAAAAATCTTAACGTATCCAGACAAGTCCCACCCAAATGCGTTACATTGTCTGGAAATAGGAAGCTGAAAATTGCTCGGAAATCTGGTACAATCTCCTCCTCACGAAGGATAAGCTGTTTCATTGAACTGTGCGCTATAGGCACGACAATGGAGTCTCATTGTAAAACAATGTCCACCTGTACTGTGTCCAAACACCACCACTGCCACCACCTTCACCTCCTCTTACTCCTTCCACACCCCCATTTAGAACATCATGGGCTAGAATTCTTCAGTAATGATCAAACGCATACAGACCTCCATATAAAAAATGTCATCAAGCTATGCAGAGCTTATCAGGCAACTTCAGTAAGAGATAATCACCAGCAAACTTGAGCAAAGAATATATTGTATCATCCTCCACAACTAAGAACGAAGATAGGAGCCATAAGACCTCATCTTAGATTTTACACCCCCACAATATCCACCCCTGTTCAACGTTTGTATCCCAAGAAAGTAGGAGGAATATAAGACCACATTGTTATGTATGTATATATATTGCTGAGAGGTTGTCTTGTTTCTGTATAAGATAGCGCGGAAGAGTGACATAATGGGTTTGAAAGCAAAAGATTAGTAGTTTTGCAGGGGGAGTGGTGGAGATTTTATCTTACTAAATGCCAGAGACTGGTTGTCTCCAATCAATGAAACTTAATTTTTTGAGTAAAGACCATAGGTGTATATTATTCACCTGACTGAAACATGCCTTCTGGGATACCCCAGTGAAATGTTAATCTTCTCAGGTTGCACAAGAGGGAACACGTATTTAGACAGATGTGGCTGACCTAATATAGAATGAAGGTCTGGCACAAAGATGGGTCTCTAAAACTGATTTCCCTGAAAAGGTGAAAGTGGAATAACTAGAAGTTTTAAATGTACAAAGCGTCCTTTTGCAGTATATATATGATATCTGCTTGTTTTATGATCTGATCTATGACTTTATTTTCATAGGTAGAACACACACATTTTTTTTCTTTTTTTACACATTCCCTTTTGTTCTATTTCTTTTTAAAGTTGATCCATCCTAGAGACAGGATAGACAGATGCTACTTAACAACATAAAGTTCAAATTTTAAAGATCGTTGGTACTCTGAATGATGAAAAGCGTTATGACTCTCACTAATTGCTGTCAATGCAGTATATTTATGGTTACGATTGATTTTTAATTATTTGTTTAACTTATCCTGACCTACTAATCCCATTCTCTTTTTTTTTTTTTTTTTTGCAGGGTCCCACGTTATATTCCCTTTTTATGCCAGGACCCAGGCACTCCTGAAAGTTCTCAATTTCTCTCTTCTCTGGTCTGCAACGTCTGGCTCTGCGCACAGAAAATAACTGAATTAGCCCGATTCGTACAATAGAGTAACTTTTTTTTTGAGAAAGAGGAAAACGATCAGCTATAACTGTCAAAAAGACAAAAGTTTAGATTTAAATTGTACATGTTAAACTAATAGCCGTGGATGGATGCCTTCCATGCATTCTGAATTTTGCGGTTTAACCTCAGCAGCATTTGCAGATATCACTGTCACAGATAGTAGAGAAGGGGATTCGGTTTGTAATGCAGTCCTCTGCTATCATTCAGCATAATTTAAAGTGCACTCAAGATGCAAGAGATACGCTTTACGTACAGGAGACATAAGTGTCTGTGCAAATAAGTGCACAACTACAGCCATCGATAACAAGGGTTTCAGTTATCGTTTGTATTTGGGGTTTTTTTTTTTTTCCAGAATGAAGCAAAACAACTGACTTTCGATAAGTGCTTGTTTTCTAAAATTTGTGGACTCTTTATTTCGACTTTCAAGATCGCGTGCATGTATTCAAATTTAAATACGTGACATTTTAAACCTAGAAAATGCAAATCTGGCTGAAGTCTACCCAATAAAGGTTAAATTTATTTAAACGGTTTAATCGGCAATAAACAGCTGACTGAGTAAAGCGAATTTTCTAAGGGTGCTTAGTTATAATCCCGACTCTTCAATGTGATTGGCGGACGTTTGTTAAACCTGCCTTAGTCGTCAGGTATACATTGCTGAAGCAGAAGACACATCTCACCAGATAAGCATATTCTTTCATCATATAATATAATTAACGTATTAAACATAACTATACACAGAAATGAAACATTTCTAAACTGAGATTATTGACTATGATGTTACACAGTTTCTCCCCATTATCTTAGTGTAAAGGAAATGATAAATCCCTTATTTGTTTTTTTCCTTAGCAATTTTGCATCGATTTCAATAACAATCAAGATATTCATTTATATCTATAATCTATCTGACTGTCCACACACGAAGACCAGGAAGCAAACTGCCAATATTTTATTGGTAAGACTCACTTGTTATACTTAATAGCCCAATATATGGATTTGATATCATAAATATATGGCATTGGGATGAAAATAAAATTGTAACTGAAAATTCTAGTTTATTTTACGTAAAACTGATTTCTAACTCCGCTATTCAGGTTCTCTTCTAAAAACAGGTAATACAAACAGAAGAAGATGACGGTAGATAAAGGCCAAGTTACATTTAGTGGTAAAAGTATACAGTGAAACACAAAAGCAATATTTATATGCATGCAATACTCTGAATCCAACGCGAGGACCTGATGACGCCATAAAATCACATGCCTCCCACTCCCCCGCGGTGAATTACTATGAAGTCACCCGAACATTTTTTCTGTATTATGACTAGTCCCTACTCAGATAGGATTTTTGCAACTGCCATACAATGAAAGATAGGCCGCCTACATATCATTCCCTAATCATACATGCACATTTATAATAAGCATAGCTACAGGCTTTGTTCATCCGTTAGGGTGTTTTTGCGGAAATGTAGGCCGAAGTAAAAAAAAAAAAAATAAAATAATAGCAAAAATCTATTTCCATAAGACCATATCTGTTCTGATGATACAGAATTGCAGAAATGTTTTTTTTAGGTACGGTAGTAAGAAGATTCTGCCCATTGGCGCTATTTCTGCTATTACAGGTGCTGTGTTCACCTGTTGATTCTTTATGGTTATATAATAGGGTTTTCTATTTCAACCGTAATAAAGCCCCAACATTCAATAGCTCTTCATTGTATTGATAGCCCTGTTATCCTTTCTGTGCTTATGTATTTTGAGATATTGAACCGACTTTTGCTTCTATATGTAGCTCTACAGTATGCAGTACCGAAAAGTGGAACATAAAAATCAAATAAATCACATTAAAAAATGAATAAAAGTTTATACAAATTATTCATTTGGCAAATTGTTCTATCTGTCTAAACTCAGATATAAATATGTACCCTAATTTTAATATTTTTAATATCTAGTGAAACAGTTACCAAAATCTTTTATTTATTTTTTGGGGGTGTCCAGTTATCAGATTATTTTTTTCACTCATTTAACTGGAGGGGAAACAATGGCTATGACTAACTGGAATTTTTTTCCTGTTGTCTTCATTCGTGTAATAACACTGTATTTGCTTTGTAAAACAAACTTAGGAAACAATTATGCCCATGATTACATAATTTAACTGTTGGCATGTTGATAGTTGATAATCAACAATAATTGTTTTGATAAGATTATTAGTGGAGGCAGAAAATAAAAAGTAACTGTTTTTGATAACAAGGAAAATTGTAACAAATGTGCTTATAATTGTCTATTCAGTAGGCCTGATTCAACCTACCTGTCCGCTTTCAGTTTCTATTTTGATGTAGTATGATTGATACTGATAAGACCTGAGGTGCCTTAAAATTTGAAACGAAAATGCTCACAATTTGTGTCATTATTTAGTAAAAAATTATATATACATTTAAAAATAAATATATATATATTTATAAATAAATTCATATTCTGAAATGAATACCAATGTATGTTTTTGTTTTACTGAGCATGTGTCTGCATCTGTGAGTGTGTGTGTGTGTGTGTGTGTGTGTGTGTGTGTGTGTATGTGAGTGTATTGGAGGGGAGAGGGGATGGGACAGATAGAAGAGATAGAGGTTGTGGGGGGATGGGAGACATGAATGCATGAATGGGCTATTTTTAGAATCTGGCCTACACTTGGCCTGTGTCCTCTAACACTGATTGGACGTGCAAGAAGGAAAATAAATGTCCATTATTCTAAAATCTACCGAACAACCATTATTATAATGACATTTAAATCTTTCAAGTCATATATATGTATATAGATATATATATCTATACATCTTGCTTTCTTAGCACCCTGGATTTACAAAATAATGAGTAGGACCACACATAGTTGCATGTACAAATACATCAACTGTTCGCTTTTTGCCACTGAAGACATTTATTTTTACAGAAAAGGTTTAGCCTGATCAGCGTTATGCCAGGTGCCAAAGGATCTAAGCGTTTTTCCAGGCAAGAGCGTCTGCTTTCTTGCTGCACACCTACCCTGCCAGTCAGTAGCCTCAGCAGACACAAGAGTTAAACTTTTAGGAGTCTTGAAACAGCCACGCTCAAAACTCAATAATGCGCATGTACTTTTGGCAACGCCGACCTTTTTTTTTTTTTTTTCCCCCAGCACTAGAACTTTAAAACGTAAGGACAGAAAACTCGAGAAGCTAAAGTTTTGACCCGAGGTTTTAAGCGGCCTTTCTCCATTGCTCTCTGCCTTTTCAAGAACCTGTGTGAGCCAACACAGTGCGAGGAATAAAGTATCCTGCCTATTCGGACCTGGACGGATCGTTTCCTTTCTTTTTATCTGTTCATATCTATTTTGTCAAGCACTAAGAAGTGGTGAAATCTGCTCTCTCTCTCTCTCTCTCTCTTTCTCTCTCACTCACTCTCTCTCTCTCTCTCGCTCTGATCAGGCCTTTGAAGGAAAGTCAGCAAGTACTGGCCCTGTATTCATTTAGAGCACTACAGTGGCGTGTCCTTGTTATACATTTATTTGGAGTCGTTCTTCCTTACATTCTCTTCTGCTAAAGGAACTTGAAAGTTCCCTCCGTCCAGATCAAAATAATCTTGATTTTATTATTATTATTATTATTTTTTTTTTAAACCAGGCAAAAATGAAGCACTGCTTCGACAGTGAGAAAAGGAAAAGGAACTTACTGACTTTGCTCAGGATCCATTTGGGAAGATGCACCCCTTACTCACAGCACGCTGGAGCGACGTAATCCTCACTAATGCCTTGTCCCACTTGTCCCAGCATTAAAACCCTTAGCAGCTGCGATGGTGGACAGTTAAGATTATATATGATGTAAATATATTGTGGGTTTGTCCGCTCCCCCAAACCATAAAACTTAGTTTAATGACACCACGTGATCCGGGAGAGCCACTCAGAGCTTTTGCTTAAGGCCATCCACATAAATAACCTTCAAAACTTTTAAACTACTATTTTCACATTGAAGCTCAGGGTATTTGTGCTAATGTTCTCAGTTAAACTAAAGGCCTTTGCTTTAAAGTGCTTGATTTTTTTTTAAGTGTTTTTGTTCTGTTTCTTTTCACCATTTAAAGTTCCCAGTGTGCATATTTATTGACATATATAGATATCGCTGACAGGGGAAAGGTAAGTCACTTCTTTTCCTTTTCTTTCTATTTTAAAGAGTCTAATCGACTTGGGTGAGTAGGGCACGGAAGTGGTGGGCCTTGTGCAAGCAACAACAAACGGCAACAACCTAATTCTCCTTTAGAAATGATTTTAAAAACAGGAGAAGATATTTGCGTTTTGGCTCGGATGGGAAGAATTGGCACCAGGAATAAACTGTTGGAAAAAAAACAAACACCCCCAACAATTATTCACACCCCCGAAAACCGGAGGGTTGTACTTTGATCACTGAAAACTTTTTCTTTTTTTTTAAATGAAGAGAGGAGAGCATAAACTCATGATCTTATATTCGTTTTGTTTATTTGTGTTTGTTGAAAGAAATCAAATATATATATTGACTGCGTTAATTATCTTGGCAAGCCTAAAATCATTTGTAAAGACATGGGACAATTTTCTGATGAAGGTACTTATAAACAAAACAACAACAAGAAAAAGCAAGAAAAAAACAAGTTTAGTATAGGATACCCATTATGTTACTCACCTCCCACATATCAACACCAGGTAATATCCATATTTTGGAAGCCTGCTCACAAAAATGTCAGTCTCCACGTGATATTAAAGCTGTGGTGCGAATGGGCTATCAAACTCTTAGGGACCCACTTTGTTTAAAAGCAACAGCGGATATAATGTACATTAAATAAACTCAAGCCTTTAAACTAAATCGACCGTCTTGAACCTCGGACATATCTCGACCAGCACAATAGCGTTTGGTAGTGTAAAAGAGCAAAGAATTGTGGTCGAATGTACAAGAAATAGCTGTCAGCATTGTAACAAGGACTGAAATGTAGCATTGGAAAATCCTTCCTCCCCCACCCACCCCCACGTCCTGAAAAATAATCACAGTCCCTACATTGCAAAATGAATACATTATGCTCATATTTCTATCTCTCTGTGGCAAAAAGACGACAGATCACAATGTTCTCTTCAAAGGGTTCTCAGTTATGTGTTTTGTAGGAGTGTGAGTGTGTGTGTGTGAGTGTGTATTTGGGGAGGGGAGGGGAATTCTTTCTCTCAAAGTATTGCTTCCTTCTCTGGAAATTGGGCTTTTGTCTACAACGTGTAAAGGAAACGCTATAAAGTTTTATAGAGCTATTGACCTGTTTATTTTCCAAGCATTTGGCTGCACTGTAAAAATACATTCCCCGATCGCATTAGAGATAGACCGAGTAACCATGGAAGGTTTTGGGTTTTTTTTGGTTTTTTTTTTAAAGGAAAGAACCGAAGCTTAAGATTGACCCTTGAGAAGGAAACCACAAACACAAAATGTGTTATTGTGGGGCCCTAACTGTGTTTTGCTGTGGCCACAGTTTGTGTCACGTCTGAAGTCGAGGTTCTGCTCCCTGTCTGAGAAAAATCCTCATTTGCTAAATGGAAAAGTGTTTCTAAACAGAACAGCCGCTTCTTCCCATTTGAACTTAGTTCTTGCATCTACTCCAAAATGTCAATGGAGTGGAGAGAGCTGCAAGCACCGATTTAACTAACAATTATAGTTTGACACGTTCTTCAGGAAAAAAAAAGCTCTTCATCTTTACTTAGAACAGGAAATGCAGTTTGTAAAATGAAGGAGGACATGGTGTGTCTAGTTTACTGGATTCGAAACTATAAACTGCTACAAACTCCACGATATTTTTCAAATGATTATTGTGACGTGTAAAGGTGTTTAAAAGAAGTTTTGTTAAAGTTAATTGTTGTAAACAATGAAGATTAGAATGAGGTCTTGGATCTTCGCTATTATAGATACACGTCTGAAGGATGTAGCTTTGTAAAAATGTAGCAAATATACTTTTATTGCAGGACAACTTTTGTGTCATCATAGGAATAAATGCAACTGATATGACCGCACCTATCATAAGGTTTTGAAGGGGGATGAATAGGCAAAGAGAAAGAAATACAGCATCCATCAGATCATTCGCTCAACTTTTGATAAACTCTGAAAGTTAACTAGAATTAAAATCAACAGTAGTTAATTCATATCATTCTCTTGAGACACATCTTTAATACCAGTCAAGCAATGTTAACTGCTAAGTTAAAGTTTTACATCATTTAGTGTTTATTCATTATGACAAAATATAAATTCCATGGTCTTTTACATACGAAACTGCAACCAATAAATACGTAGCTTACATTGCTAAAAACGAAAAAAAAAAAAGACTTAAATGAGTTTTAACAACGATATACAATTTTTATACACTTTAGCATTATAGTAAATCTACATTAATTACGCAACAAATAAATTACACAATAGTTACATGTCCAGCGCTATTTCATCACATGCTGCGTTTTTACCACAAATATTTTGTAACAAAATGTACCAAATAAAAATTATGAAACCGTCAGCGTGAAGTTCATCTTTATTTTTGTATTCTATTGACTTCTGTCCATATGTGACTCACAATGTAATGATATCTAGTTTTAAGGGAAATACCCAGCACTTAAAAATTCCTCTTTCGTATATTACGACCATACAAGTGCATAGTAGAAAGTATCAGCTGAGGGTTCTGAGCCCATAGACAGAAGGTAAACAAAACACAATATGAAAGGTGGAAATGACAATCCTTTTTTCCTCCTATAGATTCAATATGTGGCTATTGAGTAAAAAAAAAAAAAAATGACTCCCCATTTTGTATGACACACAATAAGCCATGTGCAGACTTTTCTCTCCTCTATAGCACATCACAATTAGCATATTTGCCAGAGAACTTTATATGACCTTAGGCAGCCTGACCTGTTTTCACAGGGTTGCTTACTCTGCAGCTCATGAAATACAGTATAACCTAGTTGCCCTGCCTGAAAGAGAACTTTACAAATTGAGACATCGAATGAACAATCTATAGATCTATACACTATATTCTGCAGGAAGCTATCAATAGGCGCTGCATACTAACAAGTGAAACTCTTTTGTCTCATGAGTTTGTGAAGGGGTGGCGCAATAGTTCACTCAGAAAACCCCAAAACAAGGTTTCTTTCTTTCTTTCTTTCTTTCTTTTATTTTATTGGGTAGATACACACACATACACATAAAAACCCCTATTGGGAATATGTATTTACTTTTCAGCCTGTCGGTCTTCACAGGGAGTCTTTGCTTTTCAATTTAGAATCTTTCTTCCATTTCATCCTTCGATTCTGAAACCAAATTTTAATTTGCCTCTCATTTAAACACAGGTTGTTGGCGATCTCTATGCGCCTCCGGCGAGTGAGGTATCTGTTAAAATGAAATTCTTTTTCTAATTCCAAGGTTTGGTAACGGGTATAGCTGGTCCGGGAACGTTTGCCATCTGTCTCTGAAAAAGCAACAGCAAAACAGAACAAAAATAAAATAAGGAACAAGCCTTCCCACCCACCCCCCTCTACACACACACACACACACACACACACACACACATATACACATACATTCATATGCGCACCATAGAGAATAAAAAACAAAGTAAACATAATTTTAAAACAACTAAAACAATCGTGTTAAAAGCTTGAGAATAAAATTGCAAAAATATTAATTAATGCACATGCAAAGTGTATATGCACAGTATGTTTTTTTGTTTGGTTTTTTTTTTACATTAAAACCTAATGCATTTACGGTGTAAATGTACCAGTAGATAATTCTAATTCTAATAAAACATTTGGAATTCTGGCACTATATCTTATATATCGACCCAGGTCCTCCCTACTGAGTCTTTTCACTTATTGTGAAAGAGAATCACATTAAAGTTTTTAGTCCGGATAGTTTTCATTTAGGTTTCAACACCTAAGAAATCGAAAGAATGAGATCAAATATCGGGTCATCTCCTAGCACCCTACGCTGAATTTTTATCTTTTCAAGAGAGGAGCAAAGGAAAAAAAAAAAAAAGCATGTGCATGAAAACATGTTAGAAATATTTTTCAACAATAATCATCAGCAAAAAAAAATAAAAAAAAAAATTCCTACACACTTAAAGTTTATTTTTTCCCCTCACACACCCCATCGCCAAAAAATGGAAATATTGCTTTTTATACACGTTTTGTTTCTATGATCCAATTATGCTGTCGTAAATTTGGGTGTATATAGCCTCTAAGCCTTTTAGTGGACAGTTTTACGAGCAATTGATGCCTTAGTCGTAAAATTTACGACCTCTTTTTTTATTATTTGCCCCGTATGGCCTATAAAACCAAGGCGAAACCCTGTGAAACAAAATCAAGAAGCTTAAGTTTACCATGGCTCATATGCAGTTTGGTCATCCACGGATATATCTGTGGTGGCTGCTGCTGCTGCTGCTGCTGCTGCTGTTGCTGCTGCTGTTGCTGCTGCTGCGTTTGCTGTCCTCCGTGTTGTGCTCTTTGTACCGGCTCAGCTTTGATCTCCCCAGTGATCTTAGATCTTTCCTCCAGGGCTGTGTTACCAGCTTTCTGATTGTAAATTCCTGGGCTGAGAGCACTCTGCTCATCTCTGCTCAAAGCCTGCCCTGGAGATGCCATGACTGAGCAGGAAGGCCGATCAGGGTTAGTTCTTGGGGTTGAAGACATGTCCAGACCGTTCATAGAGTTTGAAGAACCAGAAGAAGGGAATGTTATGCTTAAATCCAGCCCACCATAGCAATACCTGGATGATTGAACCTCAGATACAGATCCATAATTCCCATAACTTTGCATGGAATAGGCAGGAACATTTTGACTTTGCTTATAGAATGAATTGGTTACGTAGGAACTCATGGCGGATTTTTGTGTGTGTGTGTGTGTGTGTGTGTGTGTTGTTGCACCCTTTGATTAAGCTTGATTTGTGGCCCTTTGAAGTTCAGGTTTTTTTGTTCTCTAAAGTGCAGAATTTATAGGTGGAGATTCCTCTTTCCTCATTCTATGTGCGCTGCCCAAATATGGGATGTTTAAATAGAATCACGTGACTGTGTTGGCCAGTCATAAATTTGGCTTGATGACCCCAGGAGGTTATTGATGGGAGCCTGTGAAACGGATCTGATATGTTGGAAAAGCAAACTGAAGGCCCCAAGTCAAAAAAAAAAAAAAAAAACCCAAGACAATAAGACTATAGCGTCACCTGGTGCCAGTTGGGTGGTAGAGCGCATGCTAAAATATAGATGCAGTAAGCACCTTCTTCAGTAATGACAGAAGCTTATGGGTAAACTATGTTTATTACCTATACCGCGCTCTTAGCATTCAATGAACAAGGATAAAGAATGTTTTGGGCCATAGTAGGAGCTATATAGAACGCTAATTGCTAATGCAATTTAACTTTGGAATATGTAAAGCTGCAAAGTAATCCAGCATGTGTTATGAACACAGTTCTATCTATTTATCTATTTCATATATGTAAGTATATTTTCTAAATAAATCTATAATTTAGTGAACTTGCTATAGATGAATACCAAGATGTAGACACGCACACCCATATCATACATTAGTGTAAACACCCACCCACCCACCCACTTACATAGCCTGTATAAATTATTTATTTATTTCTAAGCTTCTACTCTTTGTTTTAGGTATACTATACACTTAGACGACTCTAACACACTGTATAGCTCTCTCTAGGTCTAAACATCTTTAGAGTTTTATCATATTTTAATGAGGTTGTTTAATTTATTATATGAGCATTACATATGCGCATGAGCATATATATCTCAATGTATATAGAAATAGTTCTATCTTAACGTATGTTTTCTGAATACACCTACCTTACCAGAATCATTTATTGACCAGTGTATAAGAATTAAATGAAGTCCAGTGACTTGGTTTAACTCGGTGTGTTCAAGCTCTCCAAGATAAAACAATAGGGTGTTTTATATCATGCGAGGGAGCTAAAGGGTGAAAGTGGACAGTGGACAGTTCACAAATCTCCTTCTCCACCAAAGAAGACTGTTTAGAATAAGTCTAGAATCATTGATAAATAGACATCTGTGAGATAACTTTCCTGAAATGACCCTTATTTTACCCTCCCAGTTCGGATGAAAAGTTAGCAACTACAATCTTGCATTCAAATATGGTTGCTGCAGTTTGGTTTTTTTCCCATTTCGCAACTATTGCAATGTAGAAGAAAGGTTCTACATGATATAGTATTGAATGTAAAACCCAATAATAAGAATTTACTATAATCTATATATCTATATCTATATCTATCTATCTATCTATATTCTAATTATTGGTATATGGGATATGGCTTCAACTTGCTTTTATTTTCTTACAATCCATAATTTATTAAAATAATTAAGCAAAGAACAAATACTACATTGGTTTTTTTTAAGGGAAAAGTATTTTTCATAAAAGTATAGGTAATTGCATTAAAACCAATGTTTCTTTAGTTCTTATTTGCGAAGTTGTTAATGGCTACAGTAATCATCTACTTCAGGCCTATCGGCAAAACGAAAACCTGTTAAAATTCACCAAAGCAGACCCCATCTCTGGAAGTTTCCCTCTAGGGTTACATTTTGATTGACCATAAAACTAACCATCAGTTCCTATTGAAAATGAATATGTTTCTATTTAAATATTAAGTCAAAGAGCATTTGTTTGTTTTAGGAAAAGAGAGGTTTTGTTTCTTTAGGTAGAAAAAAATACATTTTTTTGGGTGGGGAATCTAGGATCTGTTATTTTTGGTTTTGTTTTTGCTTTTTGGTAGCTTGCCTCATTTGTTTTCTGCACGTTCCCTAAATTTGTAAGATATTATACTCTGCCTTGTTGTATAATGAAATGATAACATTAATAATATACACTGTGTGGTGTGATATGACTCTTATTATCAATCACCATCGATCTATTATTATTTGGATGGCTCAAGATTCCACAAGTTTTGGATTGTTTAAGATCTGATTCAGCTGGCCCTTAAACATAACCGTTACTTGTTTGTTTTGTTTAACAAGTACTGAAAATTATTTTTATTTGACTAAGCTTAGTGTGGAAAAACATTATTGGACCCTTAGGAACTCATTATTTTAATGAAAAAAAAACAGGTATATGGTAATGTTCTGTTTTTAGAATACAGTAATAAACTGAAAAAAATATTAGGGGAAAAAGAGAAGACGGCATTTCCTTCCATCGATTTAGTGAAAACAATGGAAAATAAGGCGTACAGTTGAAATAAGACCCACAGTAGCGAAAACCTTCCAATAAAATATCCATAACACCAAATGTTTGAACTGAATTACTTAATAAAATCAATCAGTAATCTTTAAAAATAATATCAATTTTATTAAATACTCAACAGTGTATCTTTTTTGGATGTGATCTTTATACAGAAGAAAGTGGAACACATTTTTTCCTACTGCTATGGAATTTCATTTACTTAATATTCATACCGTTTAACATTACAGCGCTAACATAAAAAAATAAATACAAGGATCACAAACACAGCTAAAACTGTCACAGTTTTTTTTTTTTTTTTTTTTGTAATATTCACGATGATGTCCCAGATATTGTTTAAATACAACGATGCTTGTCTTGGAAAATGTTTAGTTGAAGAGGACACGGGTTTTGTGGAACGGTGGGGAAGAGGATGGAAAATTATGAGGGAGCATGTTGTTTGGATAATAAACTACCCAGAGAACGTTCATCCAGAGAAACAGGCATACACTATGCACCATGGACTCTCAGAGTTTTTGCAAGCATTTTTTTTAACGAGGAAATGTGTTGCTTTAATCACAGTTTGGTAGGGTTTATTTCCTTTCAAAGTTAGCATAATAGATTAAAAGGCAGTCCCCCCCTCGCCACCCCCCCCAACTCCCAATAACCATAGAAGGATTGACCAAGTTATGATCTCAAAACATAGCATTGGGAGGGGATATTTCCTGTCCTTTAATATCCGCATTTGCTTGCTTTTAAAGGAGCCCAACCATGTTGTGCCAGTGATAAATATAGTTTAGAGATGGGTGGAGGGGGGAATGAGCTGACTTGCAGCCGTGACTTTTGTTCACTCTTTTTGCTGTTCTTCTTCTTCTGTCTCTTCTCGTTTTTCTTCTTTTCCTCCTGCTAAGCTGTCTGCATCAGCCCCACTGCCTCCAGACAGGGTGGAGGTCAGGTTGCTCTCTTTTTTCCATTTCATTCTCCTGTTCTGGAACCAGATTTTGATCTGGCGCTCTGTTAGACAAAGTGCATTGGCGATTTCAATCCTCCTACGTCGTGTCAGATAGCGATTGAAGTGGAATTCCTTCTCCAGCTCCAGAGTCTGGTAGCGGGAGTAGATCTGGCGTCCTCTCCTTCGGTCAGTTCCATACCCGACTCCTAAGGAATCAGAAAAAAAAAAAAAAAACAAAACTGAAAAT
This sequence comes from Rhinatrema bivittatum, assembly GCF_901001135.1. Taxonomy (NCBI): domain Eukaryota; kingdom Metazoa; phylum Chordata; class Amphibia; order Gymnophiona; family Rhinatrematidae; genus Rhinatrema; species Rhinatrema bivittatum. Next base: position 310,475,433 of record NC_042617.1, read on the forward strand.
AATTAGTGAAAACTTGTTTTGTGTTATCACCATTTTGTCTCATATCATCTCCATTTTGGACTCCAAAACATATCTTCCCTCCAAATAAAAGTCCTCATCCCTAATTTAATTTCTTATTCATAGTTTTCATTAGTTTACTTCCAAATTTAAAAGCATTCAGTCCAAGCGAGCAGAGATAAAAAGCAGGAATTGTTTCTTGTTGCATGCTTTTAATTGTTATGGTTTTAATTATTTCTGCAAACTAAAAAAAAAAAACAAAAAAAAACAAACCAACCTAATTAGTTTTCTCAGTATTTCTTAATTACTTGAAATAAAAAGCAGGAGAAAAATAAAGTGATTGTTTTAATTTTGGTGTCAATGACAGAGTTTTGTAAATTTCATTTCAATATGTGCTACGGGCTATTGTCTGTATTTTTCCTCTCCTCTCTCCCAATAAAAAAAAAAAAGCACTTACTCATCAGATGAAACTTATTTGGCAAAAAAGTGGTATTTTGTAACTTGACTCCAAAAACACAAAACAACCCCCGAAAAAACCTCTCAAATGCACAAAATAGCCGATTGCTTTTTTTTCTGATATATTTCTACTCTCAAAGTCTTTTAATTAGATAGGATATCACAAGTCATATTTGCTTGCAACAGTTTAACAAATAAAAAGGCCTATACCGACAACTGTGAAGGAGCTACTTTATTGCTTTTATGGGGCCATAAAAAGTGCTTGAGTCTGTTCTGCTGGGGAGATGATCGTAAAGCTGGTTCAGTTTATTTAATTTATATCTCCGAGCTGTAAAACTTACCACTGTGAGAATTCATGCGTTGCATCCATGGATAGATCTGAATACTGGTTTTCTGTTCTTGGGACGTCGTCCTGTTTTGGTCACTGGTAAATTCCTGTGCAATTGAAGTCTGTGTGTTGTGTCCCATAGAGTTTTGCCTGCAGCTAGATAGCATGTCTTTTTCCTGGTAAAAAGCGTTAGATCCGTACTCATAGGGTCCTCGGCTGGAGCTAAACACAACATTGTCTTGCGGAGAATAAAAAGGAGTAGAATAAATCCGATTTTGAGCCACAGCTGCTCCATAGGTAGAAAAATGCCTTACAGGGTCATAGGCAGTTGAATTCAGAGCCACATTCGGAAGGACTTCCTGGCCACTGGTTAAGTGGCACGATAAGGAGGGGTTGGCGAAATAAGAATTCATATCTTCCCCCCTATACCTGCCTGTATGATTTCTTTAATATTTATTTCTGTCTCCAGTTTGTAGTCTGAACTAGATTGTTATAGGGACGGCTCCACTCCAGGACAGACAAAATGACAAAGTCACCTGACCTGCTTGGAGCCAATAGGAAGCCACATGTCAAGAAAGGGAAAAAATTGGTTTTGCTTGTGTTGATTCCCCAGTTGAAACTAAGTATACATGGAAAGTAAGACTTGAAATTCTAAATATTAGGTCGGTTTGCAAGGAATGAGAATGAGAGTGAGAGAGACAAACCTGTTTGGCGATGGTGGGGGAGGGGAGGCTTCCCAGACTCAAGGGGAACTGGATAATTTACAATCTAATTTCACTGTAACTCAAAAAAGTAAGACCAGCTAGTACTTTTTATTCATCTGTCCTCAAGATAAGCATAGAATGTTTTAAAATATATATCTGTATACTAAAATCACTATTTTCATTAAGCTGTAAGTTTTATACAAAGTAAAAACAGCAAATATTGTTGATGTAAAGTAATCGTGTGCTTTACTTGAATGCCACCTAAAAAAGATCGAAAAATGGCGGTCAGTGAATATAAATCACATTTTAGTCCAAAGCATTATTATTCACTGGGATTTGGCCATAATTTTGCCAAAAGAAAAATTATTTTGCCAACTCACGTTACTAGTAGTTCTTTCACGTTATATTTTAGGATGTTTCAGTCTATCTGGTTAGCTATAATTGCTAGCTTCAACACAAGTGAGCTTTGTTCATGTTGTAACTTTTAAAGGAAAAAATCTTCCTATCTGTTAGTTGCTTTAACTGTATTTTCTGGCTGTTCTCAAGCCGACCTAAGTGTGTTTATGTTCACAGTGATCTGTTCTAGACCTATGAGTCGTTCGGATCAGAGTGAATCAGTATAGAAAATATTATGATCTAGGATATATAAAAGAGATGCTTTTCTTTAAGTTAGATCCCAGAAAATAATTAAAGGTGTGTGTGTGTGATTTTAATAATAATTTGCTAAGTGTAAAGAAAATACATATATATAGAGAGAGAGCGAGAAAGAGAGAGTATTACGTGACCATTTTATATGCATGTATATCGTATAATCTATGCAGTGTTCTATCGTATATCAAACTAGTGTCTGAAATATCTTGATGTAATTTTATTTTAAAGATGTTATATCTAATATTGTAACATGTTAAACTATTTGAATGAAGGCTCCACCGCAATCAGAACATTCAAAACAGACAAATATCTGGAATACTTTGATGTTTTTCTGTTCCTTAACAGTCTATACTTTCTGTATGGCAATCCTTTCCTAAAAGCTTTTATTTGACAAAGTGAAAAAAAAAGCAATATTTTTTCCTGGCTATATAACAGGAAGCCGGACGCCGAAAGGTTTTACGATCGTTTTGCTGTGTGTAACAAAGCAAAGTAATCAATGGTGGTAATAAAGCTATAAAGGACCGTGCAATCAGAGAGAAAAAGCTCGTTTTATTCCTCTTCTATAACATTCAAGATTTCCTGGAGTGCCAGTAGGCAAATAAATAAATAAATAAATAAATACAAGTTTCATACTAAACAAAGCAGGCAGTTTAGCATAGTTGAAATATACATAATTCGTTGGTGAGCATATATGTAGCTCATCATAATACATCAATCTAAGATAAAGGAAAGAGAATTTGAGTTGAATAATAATATTAATGTTATGGATATTGACCTAAAGGTAGATTAGTTTAGTTTTATATTGTATAGCACCTCTGCAGTTATCTAGCAGACCCGAGTACAAAGAAAACGATTGACACCTTTTACCCTATTGAAGAGAGAAACCATTTTTGCTCCATTTGTGCATGTATGTAGTCATGCCATCTAAATATGTATGTGTAAGCTATAAATACCTACATGCACTTACATATACCTACATGCATACAAATACATGCTGACATATATAGTAATACATACATTATATATTATGTTATGTATTGTATTATAATATATTATATATATATATATATATATATATATATATATATATATATATTGTATGACAATAATTACTTGAATGATTTCTCATTCTGGACATTACATTCCTTTGATATGCAGAGTAATTGGAAATAGAATATAGGAACAAACTCGACCTTTATTCATATGTTGATATTTTTATGGGGGAGGGGGGGGTCATCTCACCTTGTATGATAACTGCATTATGACATATTTTCTCTGGTCACGGATATTTGTTTCTCTAAAACGAATTTAAAGGGTTGTTTTGTCTGGCGGTTGTAGGGGAGACGTGATCACGATGAGATACATAGTACGAGAAAGTTAAATGTTTTATGGTGACTCTAAAGAAAGAGAAAGTCTGGAACCCTTGTGTATTTTTACACTGAGCCTAAAAGTGCTGCAACAGAAACTCGACATAAAATTCAACAAGGAAAAATACATTGAGATCATATAGAAAGATTCTTGTTGGAATGACTGGCCAATATGATACAACGCTACAGATAATAATTGTATTTTATGTAAGACATGTGTGTACAAAGAATTTGAATTCATATTTGAATGTGCTCGTTACATTTTCCATTGTTACTATTGGAGCTGAACAGAAAAGAGGCACACAATTGTAATGGCTTCCAAAAGTTCCTCCGCTGGTGGAAGTTTCCATTGTAATGAATCTAAAACGTAAGTCTTTAAACTCATAAGAGGCATGGAGAAGACATGTTTTAAATTACTACATTCATACAAGCTGTTTATTGTCCTTTGCCTTTTAAAGCTCAAAATCACCTTCAGCCATTCACAAGGAAGTAGAATTTTTCAGTATATTTTTTTTTTAGAGAGGATAGGTACGAGAAACTAAGCTTCACGTGAACGTTTTGTTCAAGCTGTAATTATGGAATCGATGAGGTGATACAAAATAAAAAGTTAGACTGTAAACATCCAATACACGTGATTCTTATATCCTCTCCAATTATGAGAAGGAAAGAAATGGAGCGGATTTTTTTTTTTTTTTTTTTTGCTAAACCAGCCCTACACTCCTTTAAAATCAAGATATTTCTGTCGCCGGGGCTGGGGTAGGGGAAATCATTTTATACAGAACCCACTGTTTAAGTGTGGCTTTCAGTTTTGTTTCCCGAAGAATGGAATCGATTTTTTTTTTTATCGGAGAAAAGACGCCAACCAGGCCATATTCCCCTGCAATAAAAAATTGCTGCTCCATGTATTGTGGAAAGTATAATGAGTATATAAATATATTGATTTGCTTCATTGTACAGGTATTTCAATAGAGAAAATCTATGTAATATTTTAAACTGTATTATGTCACACAGATAAGGGTGCATATATGTTGTGCTCTTTTATATAGTTAGACATAGACGGACGGATGGATCATCAATTGCATATATGCAAAGTTTGAACAGTAAACAAAAAAGACTTAGAACTGGAGAAAAACAAATAGATTGGAAGTTACTTCAGTCTTAGATACACTTAGATGTTGTGTGATAGTAATGTAGTGTAATTTGGAGATCTTGTGATAACTTAATAGTATTGTTCCCCAGAAGTTTAAGCACCGCGTATGCGCAAGTGTACGAGAGTATATGGTTAAGAGACAAATACCGCTTTGATAAGTGTGTGTGGGTGTTTATGTGTGTGTATAGATATATATAATTGTACATATATTCATTGTGTTGTATATAAATAAATTTTACATGCGATATTATATATCAGTCCTTAACTTTGCTGAATGTATATTTGTAAAATTTATTGCTCTATTGAATTCACAGCTTTATATTTATGACTAGGTTTCCTTAAGGAATTCTCAGGTCCTACCAGTTGAGTGAAAATTTTTTTTTAATTCAAGGTTTCCTTTCTTCTTAGGAATGAGTTTTAATTAAATTATGTTTGAGATGGTAAAACCCTAAATGTTTCTTGTTTTCCTGGCTGATGTTCCAGCATTTGCTTGGTGGGACATTCTACAAGTTGTAAACAAACTCCTCAAAAACCTAAACTTACCTATGAATATAATAAAGCAAAATATACTCAAGTTCTTGCCTGAATATTACTTTTTATGTTAATTTATTGTACTTAGAATGAAAGCTGAGTATGGGCAGGCTATTTCGAGTTTGGGAAAGCTCTGTTACAGAAAAACAGAAATTTCCTAACTGCACAAAACAATAAATGGAACATATGTGCATGGTACAAAAAATAATTTACTCTAAAAAAAATCATGCTTTTTTTTTTATTCTAAGAAAATGTCTAGTAAAAGATGACTTGTAAGGTTTACAAGTTGTAGGAGGATGTAAAATGCCTGTTGCTCAGTGTTATCCATCTTCTTGCTGATTTTAGTACATTGGCAACATTTCTGTAAGTATGTATTAAATATGTGTGAAACATTCCAGGCCAATGAAAAAGAAATCCAAGTAGTCCAAATATATAGAAAAAATGACAGAGGAGTCCCAGAAATTACCTTATAGCTACTTGAATAATAACAGTAAAATTACTATCTGAAATGATGGTGCCCCAGTAGTTCTACAAAATCTTTATATAAAACCAGTGTTTAATTTAAAAACACATACTTTCAGGCTAAGAAGAAATAGTAGCTCTTCTGGACACTGTCAAAAGAAGAGCTTGAAAACACAGGAAAGATTACATTAATTAAACAGGATTTTTCTTTCTCATTTTCAAAATAATTGTTTATCTATTATCTATCTATATATCTTTCCATTTCTATAAGATTATGGTATTGTATTTGCCTGCTTTTCTCTTATACTGTTAAATACATAATAAAATATAAATTAATTCAACATTATTATGAATTCATGCATTTATTGTAATGTGGTCACCCATCTTATTATTTAGCTGCATTATGCATATTTATTTGCTGGGACAGACATAGAGTATTTGTGAACATTATTTTTTTTTCCTGGTACATTTTTCTGTGGTTTTAAATATTTTAAAATACTCTGAAGATTTCATTTATAATATAATATATTTTTCTTTTATTTCCAGATTTATAGCTGTCCAGAAAGAGGGAACTCTCCAATGAAATCCATTCTAGCCTTTAGTAAATGTTTCCATTTTGTTTCTTCAGAACAATATTTTTTGCAAAGTTAAATTCACTGGAAAGGAAAATGTTTCTTTTTTGATATTTTAAATTATGAATGACAATTTAAAATATTTTTATGTAGCTGCATTCAGTTTTTGTCTAGAGCATGCCAATGTATGCTGAGTCAAATATGCAAATGAATGAAGAATTAGAAAATGCAATTATTACAAGGACAGCATTCATTTTTACAGGGATCATACAAAATTCTGTGTTCTAACGTTAAATGATTCTTCTTGCACATTTGTAGATTGTAACTAATATTATTTAATATATGAATACTCAAATAAATCATGCCTATATTAAATTATACAATGTACACCAATATTTTATAAATGTTAAAGTACAAACTGTAAAAAGATATACAGATATAGCTGATAAACTATAGCTATGCTTAGATATATAAACTATATAATGCATATATTTATATAATATATGTCCAAATTATTTGGAAGTTTACAGAGATATACCACTCTAGAAGTCTATAGTGATAAGGCAAACTCAAGCACTATATATCTATATCATCCATCTATATCTATCTGTGAAGAGATAACTACATATGTATTTTGCAATGTATATATGTATAGTAGCCTCATTCAGAGACATATATTACATGTATGTTTGTACAGAACATATAAGGAGAGGCAAATACAGTTGTTGGGGGAGGAAGGAGGGAGATATCAAGTATTTGATTAAAATATTCAAGGTTAAATATTTTAAACGATAAAGAAACTTTCAATTTATTATTTTCAATGCATAGAGACATTATTTTTATGTATTAAGAGTGCACAAATATTTTCCTCGAATCATTTTCTTTCTTTCCTCTAGTAAATACAATGATTATGGTTAGCTAAATTTCTAACATCATTGTATCATGCCACATGAAATGATTCATGGCCTAAACATTGTAAAAGCTGACTGGGTGTTCTAAACTCCGTAATACACTCAGTACAATTGATACAAAATGTTACTAAACCAGAGAAGGTAATCCAACTTTGAAAAACTGGCCCCTGCAGCTGAACGATTATTAGCTTTGTGCTGTATGTTTACAGTCCTGAAAGCTGTTGTTTAATATTAAGTTGCAAGAATGATTTATTACAGCACAATTTAAACCTCGAGAATAACTCTTACACCTAAACAGAGCTAGAGCAGTCATCCCGTTTTTTTTTTAATCTTGGGATTTCTGTTGCAACCCAAAGTGACACAGAATGAGCCAAAGAATTTATCCACTAAACATCTAGCGCCCGGGATTATCTTTATAAAATAATAATTGATTTCAGAGCCACATTCCCCCTCCCTTTCTGTTTCATTTCTTCTTTTTTCAATCGGTCACTCTTTTCATAGAGTTCAAGTTTAGTGAAACACACTGTAACAGTACAATTTGCCGAGATCCAATATGAAGCGTAAGATTTTTTTTTTTAGACCTAGAACGATTAAATAAATACTGACCACAATACAGTTCAAATGTTCCTCTTCTTTGTAAGGGAGTGAACAGAAGACTATCCCTGTGATTGCAGCATGCGATTATGTAGCCCTTCTTGTATTAAAGTAATTTCCAGATATAAGCCTCTTCCTTGTAAAACAATAATATATTTAAAAATACAACCACTACTGATAATCCATGAGACATTTTTCCTGTAGTAGAAGAAAAAAAAACGTATCAGCAGGGGATTGGCTGACTTGGCCTCTTTCTGTCACTTGGTGGCAGTATACAAACAAATAAACAAATGGTACGTCATACAGAAAAATAACACACACATGTCCACTAAATAGCTAATGAATATCTAGAATGCTTTGCTCTTTATTCCACTAAAAATAGAACCTGCAGATTTTGAATAGAAGATTCTGACTCTAGAAGACCCTTTATCTCGCCACATGAACCTGTATACTAGTAACAAAGGGGGAATGATGAAATATCCAACAGCTGTAAATATATTTTGCATTGCCCGAAAAAATGAGGTTCAAAAATGAAACTGTCAAGTGGGAGCTAAATGACATCTGAAGTCAAAAATTTGTTGAAAAAATGGATTAAGACATTATAAACATTTTTCTCATTTTCTCTTCGTTTTTCAGATATTGTCTATCTTACTGACTGTATATATATATAGTGTGTGTGTGTATATATGTGTGTGTGTGTGTGTATGTATATATATATATATATATATTTACATACACACACACGCACACAGAGGGAGAGAGAGAGAGCGAGAGAGAGAGAGAGAAAGATATGTATGATTAGACATATTAAGATGGGTGATATATACATTATTCTAGGTATGTACCTATATGTGTATCTATGTGGTGAAATGGTTCTTTTCCGCAGGCTAAAGCTTATAAAATATAATGTTTTCTTTAAAAATACTAATATTCTTCTTTCTGTATTTATATCTTTATTCAGAAAATCCAAGGTGTTGGTCATCAAATGAAATCGTTCTATTTATAAAATCCATAATAATAGTCTATATCACTCCTAAATACATTTTTCCCGTGGACTATTTATAACCTCATATCAGAAAATCACCTTATGTATTGAAGTTCACGCTTCATTATCTAAATGTCACCGTTCTCTCGCAGGTCTCCCGGTGTCTGAAATGCATCAACAATATCGCACAAGCACACACAACTTAACTGCAATGTTCCACAGTACCCTTTAAATTCTTGTGAAAAGGAAGCGATTGAAGAATTAATAACTTAATCCTTGCATGCAAAATAATTGAGTTTGCTCGGCAACCTCTATCTTAAAATAGCGAACTAAAATCTCAAAACTTCCTTTTCAAATAAGATCATTACTTAGTTTTACTCCTCCTGATCACTAGAAACACCTTCTTTATTGCCTAAATGAGGAAGAATTTTTTTTTAAACTGCTGAACTCCAGAAATATATTTTTCCTTTGTCTGTTAGGGTACACTTATAATGCAGATAGGGTTAGAAATAAGGTTTTCCTTTCTATATACATTTCCTATATACATTTCCTATATTGATTAAGCAGGATCATCAGGTTCAAATGAAAATTTTCTCATCTAAGGTTTATCATTTTTAAACAATAAAATAATTTAATTAGCATGGATTACACTCAATCTATAAACGCTCTATGTGTATGTGTATATGTATATCTACTGCAACAGAATTCTTAATTTTCAAACAAGACTTCATTTTAATCTATAATTGACTTTACCATGCTATTACCCATTTAGGAACATTTTACTGTTGCTAGTACTTCTATTTGCTTGCAGCCTAGAGAATTTGCAGTGAGAAACTAGTTATTTCGGTTCAAAAACGTAAACATGCTTCATTATTTATTTATTTTAACAAAAGTGTCCTTACATAGCAGTTGCAGGGATATGGAACAAAGTTTTTACTGTGATCGGTCGAAGGTGTCACTGCATGTATCATTCTATGCTTGGACCCATGTTTAATAGAATCATACCTTCAAGCCTATCTTCCAAAAGTTTATCCATAAGCAACGAATGTAAAGAAACTTTTCCAAATAAAATTATTTTAAATTTAGGCTATTTCATGATCCTGTTCTCTTTTTCCAGGACATGCTATATAGGTAGAAGAAGTGAATTCTTCTTATACTAACATCGTTGAGACCAAATGTAATAATTTATATATGAATGTTCCTTTAATAGAAATCATCTATTGGTAGACACATCTTGATATATAGCGTTAGGCTGATAATCTGTCTATCTGTCTGTCTTGCATTATATATTATATGTCTAGGCTAGTTGTCAAACATATAATATCCATATCACTTAAAATACAAAATTGTATAAGGGTCGTTTTAGGATACTCATGCCAGCTTTTCAACTGTTACTGGGTCACATGTTTCTGTTTCATCATGTTTAGTCTATGCCTGTTTTTTTCTGTATTGTACTATTGTTTGGAATTAAAATGAATAAAGATATTATTAACAAAAATAAAACCCAAAGTTTGTTGCAGCTTTAATTATTTACTATCAGGAGCATTATGGGATATAAAATCCATCTATATTTATATGACTGGATTAAGTAGTGTGGTGACTCTTTGAATGAATCAGTCAGTGTCTTTACTGTTAGATAAAGACACCTAGGCAGACATTGAAGTGATAACTGGTAATCCGATAAACAGACGGGAAAGCCTATGCAAAATAAAATTGTGTAATAACAGAAATGCACTTTTAATTAAATAACATTACAAAACATGTGCTTTGTTTTCTGTTTTCGTTTCAATTACTGTATTTTATTCTAATTTGTTGGATTCATATTTCTACTGGGGCCTGGGTGATTTCTCTGTCAAAACAACAAAGTGCAAATTTTATAACATGTTCTTGCTGTATTATATTTTATGTGAAGGGAAGAAACCAAATATATATTTTTTTTATCTGTTTGAAACTATGTATCTCAAGGCACAAGTCGATAATCATGAACCGTTTTATTAGGTTCCCTCTGCTCTCTAACACACACTGATGCTTGGGCTAAAGCTATAGTAATTCATTTTCCCGGGACTTTTATTTTGTAAAACTCAGAGAATATATAAATCATGATCGCATTGGGAATCTACAATGTTTCTCTTCTCCACATGTTTACGGCCGATGACAGCCCGTCAGCCGAAATAGAAAATCGATACATTGAAAAAAATGTTTTCAATGGATGTGTTATAGACTTCATATTACCACGAATGAAAATCTGCAGGAAGTTTAAAATAAATACAAGCTGTAGTTATAAATATAGCTATATCCATGAGTAGGTGTGGATTTGTCTTTAGGTTTGAATTTGTGTTATGTTTGTGTGTGTGTGTGTGTGTGTGTGTACATATATTATTATATTCATACAAACACGCACACATACGTCTGGATTCAAAACTAAATGCTATCTCAAGAAGAAAAAGTAAACCTTAAAAATATCACATATATTTTATAATACCTGTGTCAAACGAAAGACAATAAATATGTATTTAAGTTAAAAATTCTTTGCCTCTCAATAGCAGTTTTTTTTGACAATTAAGATTTATTTTTAAATGAATCTCTCTCTCTCTCTCTCTCTCTCTTTGTTTATCTGATTCGGGGCCCAGTTCACTAAGACGTTTCTTATCATAGAACCCCAAAAGTAATAACTGCTAGACAACAAACTGAGTTTAAGCAGATACATACATTAAACATATATATATATATCTCTACACACACAGACACATAAAAATATATAAAAAGAAAAGCTATGCATGCCTACTATATTTTTTAGTGTTTATGACAGTTTCGATTATTAAAGTATCTGTATCATTATTCCATATAGAAAAACCAAGCCAGCTCAGAACAATTGTCTTAAGCATATTGGAATCGCCATTATCCAGAACCTTCTAAGTCTACAGCAGTAGAAACAGAGGCCAGGCCTCGTTTCCTGCGCCAGACGTGGAATGACTGGTCAGAGACAGCCCTAATATCTCCCGAGTTATCTGAGAATGCAAACCACTGCTGAGTGTTTTTAAAGGGTTAACTCTGAACATATTGCTCTAATATTGGAGAACACATTACTGATTTCAAACCGGGCAGAAATCAATGTGGAAGCCATGCCACCACTCGCCCTGTGGTAAAGCCACTAAAATCTCTTTCTGTCGTTTTGTATGTCTTCTGGTGAATATGGTCTTGCTCTTAATGTTATGCAATTGATTTCTTACTGAAGTTTTATCTGCATGTTTTCTCCTCTATCGCAAATTCATCAATAATATAAAAACAAGGGCTGCCAAAACTACTAGAAAGCCATTTTTTTTGTTTGCTCCGAATAATGTTATGGCAGTATTTATTTTGCAAATCTTTGCTTTAACGTTTTAAATTTTAATTTTAACAGATTTACAAAAGAAATTCTTTGCCTTCTCTTAATAAGTCACATACGGTATTATCCGGGTCAGTAAATATAGTGAGCCAAAGGAATATAATTTATTTTCAGTATAACCGTGATCCTTTTAAGTGTCAAAAAAGTAGAATATTAGAACCATCAATGGTAAACCAAACAGAAAAGTAATGTCCCCCTAGAAGTGCATTCCAACATTTTATACAGTGGTAATGTTACTTTCATAGATGCTATAAAACACTTACTTACAAAGAATAATACACACAGGGAAAACGTGTTTGTGGGGAAAGGAGGGATTACAGGACTCAAGAGTCATGGGAGAGACGTTTTGTTGTAAATCAAAAATTAAGACCAGAAAAAGGAGCTCTGTTAAAGGACCCTAATGCTCCCTACCGCTTCACCCCCCCCCCCCCCCCCCCCAGCTCTCCCCTTCCTCCCCACATCTAGCTAACATCAAGAGCACTATTTCTGTAAAATTCCTGTTTCCAACCTTAGCCAATGTTTAAATGCGAGTCCACGAGGAAAAAAATCTCAACAAAACATAGCCCTGAGGCTAATTTTCGCGTCATTCTGCTTCCTGGATGCAAAGTTACCTGGACTGCGCATGTGTGGCAAACCCGCTGTCTGGAGCTCTTCAAAATAAATAAATAATAAAGAGGTTGCAAACCCTTAAACCGTGATGTGCTACTTGATTATCTACCCACATTCAATTTATATAATATATACATAGATATAGATATATGCCGGGTACGTAATATTTTAAGGTTTTAGGCCAATAGAAATATGTCTTTTGGTGACCAGTGCAGCACTGGAAAGCACAGACTACAGCAAGCTCCATCGCTCTCTCTCTCTCTCTCTCTCACCCTCTGTCCCTTCCTCCCCGTCTTTCTTTCTTTCTCTCTCTCAACACACCAGAGCTCCCGAAATCCTCTATGACATCACAACCAACAAACCCCCTCTTTTCACAAAATTAACTACATTTATGCCGTTTCAGTCTATATTCCCTCATACTGAAGCTGCATTCATGTTCCTCTCTAGCTTAGAAAGCAATGTATCATTATCCTTTACCACCCATTGCTATGGATCATTAGTTAGACATTTTAGCCAATAAGGGAACACTTACCAACGTTGCCTCTCTCTGTCTCCCTCTCTCTCTCTCTCTCTCTTTCCTTTCTGCCTCTCCCTCTCTCTTTTCCGATGACGCTCTCTTGAGCTCCACAGAGATATTAAAAAGGAGGAAAAAAAAAAAAAAAAGCGCGCCCCAACGAGCAAAACATAATGTTCCTTTGCTGGATGGGCAGGAGGATTTGGGGACGGCAAAAAGCAAGAAAAATACTAGTAAACTGCATTTAAGACGCCTTGTCCCCCAATGCTCCTTCCTTTCTCCAAATGAAATGTATTGGGTTCTTTTTTGCCCCTAGGGGTGGAGAAGGGGGAGGTGGCAAGAATACGCCGTAAACTCTTTATTTCAAAAATGCCTCAAAGCAATCAAAGGTTCCACAAAGGGGAAAAAAAGAAAAGAAATCTCGAATTTTTTTTTTTTGAAAAATAAAGAAAGAAGATAAAAAGAGAATACGATCAGCCCTCATTCACAGGCACTGGATGAAGTGTTAAAGGAAGGAACACTGAGAAACAGTCATAAGTGAAATCACAATAAAAAGTTCACGTTCATGGATGGAGTCCACATGACTTCCTGTGGCCAATCCAACTTGTGTTTCAGTCGTAAACTTTTATTACTCAGCTGTAAATTTTCTGCAAACAACCAGGAATGCGTTGCTTTTTGTGGCGTGTGCAAATGTTCTTCCCAGACGCCATATTTATACAATTCTTATTTTTTTTTTGTTTTCACCATCAACTCTTTGAAAGCTAAACAAATTAAATCCCAGGATTCCCCTGACTAAAATATTATGGGGAGAAGAAAACTTAATTCCCTTCCATTATCTGTCCGAGGAGAATAGTAGAGACTTTTGATTTTATTCGAGATGGCCTGATGTAGAGATTTGGCAATTTTAGGGACTAATCATTCCAAGATTAAACTCAGTTAGGTGATATAATAATTTTGGGATGGGGATGAGGTGGGAGTAGGAGGGGACAGGGTGAAGTGGATTTCAAAACATGTATATGAGACACAGATTTAAAAAAAAATGATAAAATAGATCAACACATTTTACCTGCATATTTGCATAATAGCTATACATAAAAATTATACAAAACAGGAAAATCAGAATTCATAATCAAAGTTTTCCCAGTATGCAGATATCTCAATATTAATATGTAGATGTCTCAATATGTATTAAAATATATATCTTTCATTAACATTCTTTTGAAAGTGCAATAATAAAGTGAATCTACAAAATTTGTAGCTAATCTTGCCATTAAAATTTATCAAGAATTTTTGTTTTATGTAAACAGTAAGTCAAAAGTTTTCAACATTAATACCAACATTTTAATTTATGGTTTTCTTTACCATTTCAGCATTAAAAAGCACACTAGATAGTTGTGATTATTTTCATCTTTTCGCACTAAGATATTTTAAAAGTGCAATAGTTTAAGCATTGCCCAAGGATTTTAATTAATGGGACAAATAGTGGAAAATAATGCCTTATGAAGGGAAGCAATTTAAGACAGTGGGGACATCTTTCAGTTACAGGGGATATTTCATTTTTGCCCTGGTAGATAATGAGTTACAATGTGTTCCTTTATTAAAGATATCTTGCATTCATTTGCAGTTGGCTGCTTAAATTCCAATTTTCTTATGTCAGGAAAGCCATTCCTATTTCTCAAAATTGCAAGTGTGCAGGAAGGAGAATTTCCACATTTTACATCTACTATACGTTTGAATAATTTGAGAATATTTCATGATTAGAGGGCTGACACACTGACTAGAAAGCTGACTGTGGGGATACGTTGTTAAAGTGCATTGAAACCACATCACAAATGTGAAATATTTTTTAGTGAAGAATAGTGTCATGATTTCTTTCCATTTCTTATTTTTTCCCATTTCTTTCCACTTGCCTATGTTTCATTTTTCCTTTCTTCTTTTGAAATTTTCTCTTTCTAATTTACCTTCTCATTCTTACCCTTCACTTTTTGTTCTTCTCGTTCTTTGTTCACTTGGTTGTAATTATTAGAAAATATAGTTTGAAACTTCTGTTTCTCCACGAGTTTATATTTTAAAAATCTTTCTCTCTCTTTCTCTCTCTAAACAATGAAAATGTTGTAATATAACCGGATGTAAGAAAGATCTACTGTACGCTCTTTACAGTCCATCAATAAATTTTATAACAGGTAGTTAAAAGTTAGAAGGAGGAAACTGCTGCCCGAACTGCTTTGCTATACACAAAAGAAGTATCCCTTGTTTTTCCAGAGAGCCACACAAACAGCAGAATCCATAAACTGGGGAAGGAATTTTATCTCAAGAGTATTTTCTGGAACGAGAATAACCTGTCCTGTTTGTTTGTATCATGAGTCCATCTTAAATCTGGTGCCTCTCTATTTCCTATCCAAATTGTCTTCTTTCCTTACAACCGATTCTTGCATATATTTAACTGTTGTCTAATGATGTACAGATTTAAGTAAATGAGTAGCACAATATTACAATTAATAGAAGTATAGGTATGGAATTCCAGCATTTGCTGCTTTTCGGCCCATTGACTTCTAAAAGAACGTGCTAAAAGAGAAAGCGCGCTGCAAGGAAACAATGCTATTTTGTAGGTAATTCATATCGAAATTAAGTTTTATACATTGTGAAAAGTTTGTCCTCACCTTTCTGTTTTCCCTTTTTCCTTCTCCCGCCCCAATGCATATTTGCTTAAATGGACGCCAATAAAAAAAAACCCAAAACATCTAAGGATCCATGCTCTTTGTCTTTAAAGTCATTTAAGTCTACTTCATTTTAGAGGGTTGTTTTTTTTAACTAAGTCAGTTTTTTAGTGTACATTTGCAATGATGCATAATTGCGGAAATGTTGCTGTAGTCAGAAAAAAATAAAATCAATTACATAGACAATTATGCTTAGAATCAGCTTTTCCATCAACGATATCGCTGGGATTTTTTTTTTACATTAATGAAATCTAAAAGAAATTTGGTTACAAAAAGTATGGAAACATGCATTTTTAACATCAGGCTTGTCAATGACTCAGTCATATAGAAAGCAATGATCATTTTAGCAAATCACTTCTAGCTGAGTATCATCTGCCAAATTACTTTGTACCACTTAATGCGTTTCTTTCCTATTTTGTCTTTCTCAAATGGTAAAATGATTTATAGACATAAAAATATTCTTAGAATATCATATGAAAATTTCTTACTGACCCTGAAGTTCCAGCAAAACGCCAAAACGTTTTGAGTTCCATCACAATATTAAAATATAGCTATTCTTAAAAGTAATTTTGTCCTTTTCTTTTTTTTTTTTTTACTAGAATTATATATGCTTAGTCACCGCTGCTACACATCTATATCTATATCTAATTGCACATATATAGCATGCATCTGTACACATATAACTAGGTAAGTATGTGTAATTTACTATAGCTTTAAATATAGCTTGATCTTATGTTGAGGGTTTTTTTTTGTTTTTTTGTTTTTAGTATTTTAAATTTGTAGAGATTCCACTGTTAGATTACTGCAACAGTTCCTGAATAAAGTAGTGCAGTCTTCAAGTTTACTATTCAGTTCTTTAATATCCAAGTTTTCAAACCTCTGTAGGGGCTTCATACTTCCATGACTAAGTCAGAAACACAAATTAAGCGCAAACCTTTGGAAGATAAGGCTCAAACAGTTAGGTCCAATAAAAGTCCTTAGGACAGCTGATGCATATTTTAAACTAAAATGGAATACATTGTTCTCTTCTTATTTGGCAGATGTGAAGGTCCATGCTACTTTTAGATATTTTCAAAAGCAAACGCTGGCTCACAAAAAGCTTCGCCAACCTTAAGATATCTTCATAACCTCAGTTTATTTGTCCTACCAGACACCGGAGAAATGATGCTACAGAGAGGCTACATTGGACCACTGTCAAGCGTATTTTCTTTAAAACTTTTTTTTTCAGTTGATGCTCATATATTCCTCTGCTGCAACTCTGGGGAAAATTCTTTTGAAAATAGTGTCCCAAGCACTGTTATTTTACTACCTTCTTAAATAAATAAATTATTGATTAATGCCAAACTTAGAACGCAAAAAAAAAATAAATTCTAAAATTAAAGACACTTTCATTGGAATTTGGATTGATTAAAAACACCATTCTCTAAAGACTTTCTCCACAGACGCAAAACTGGAAAAAAAAATTTATTTGGAAAAAGGACCACTTGGAGTAACAATTACCAGACATATTGCGAACACTTTTAGCATCGTTAAACACTATACTGTCCACACGCCACTAATATTATCTCTGAGAAATTGCACAACAATGTTAGGTATGCAAACAAACTGAAGGATTTTTTTAAATATCATACTATTTCGGTGGTCAGGGCCCTGACATAAAAAAAAAAGAGTTTGTTGTATAATGCCAGGGCTAGCTGAGCAGAGATGTGTCTTGGGAAATGGTGTACCTCCTTATCACTATCATCAGTGTAAAGAACCCTTCCTCTTCCAGTCAAGTACGGCTAAGATGCAGTCTAACATCACACAAGGAAGTAGAAGGAAGAGCTACATCATAGAAAGATAGACATCCTTCCACCTAGTAGGGAGAATCCTATTTACAACGTTAATATTTCATCGTGGGAATTATGAAGGAGAGATTCAAGCAGTTTATTCAGTCTCTCTGTCTTTCTCTCCCTCGCTCTCTTTCTCTCGCCCTCATAAAATGAAAACCTGTTCCAAGAGAAAAAATATATACATTATCAGAAACTTTACATTTCAGGGAAGCCTCCGTTTTTCTTAGTTAAATATGCTTCAAGAGCTTTACTGACTTCCTTGTGATGGCGAGCTTTTTTTCAAAGTTATAAAAACTAAAATTCAATGGGAGGATTTATCTTCTGATACCAAGTTATTTAACAACATATTCTTTTGTAGAATATATCTTGTACATTATAGAAGCCAGAACCATTTGGGCCCCCAAGCATTTAGGCCCATTTTTTAGAAACAATCACTTGCCTACAAATAAAGATCAGGATTGCTGGTTCATTTAGTCAGTTTGCTATTGATTCCTATACAGAGAGAAGGGTATTTGTTAGATTTTGTTTTATAGAATTATCTGGGAAAGTCAGAATTCTAGAATGGTGCCCTCCTCCCCTCAAATACAGATTCTGCAACACCCATCATCAAACCACACCATCTTTTCACCGACATAAGGAGCAGTTCATTGATCTTATTCTTTGCATATATGATTGTACATGTATATATGTGTAAAACTGGTGAGAATGTTGGCATATCTGTTTTATTTTGGTATAATCTTTTTCCTCAAAAGTCTATTTCCTCAAAAGTCTTCTAGAGCAGAATGATATTGGAAAGCTACAAATAGGAGAAGATAGATATTAAAAGATATAATGATGCAATTACAACTTTGCTTTACCTAAGTGTTTACTCAGCATTTCTCACTACCCTCACAAAAAGTAATTAGGTCTGCTTACAACTATTTTGTTGTAACTGAATGGTGGCTAGTAGTTTTGCACTGTGGCTAATGATGTTATTATCCTAGGGGAAAGACATTTGTGTTCTGTAGGGAAGCCCAATAGTTTAATCTGGAGCTTCTGTTAAGAAAGGCATTGCAATTCAGACAGTCTCTTTTCTTTTCAAAGTCTTTATTATTCATATTATTAATCATATTATTATTCATATTATTATTATTATTATTTTCTTAATGTCTCACGTATACAATACAAATTCACTGTCCCAGAAACTGGTTCTGGCAACAGATGCTACATTCATAGGTTTTGAACACACAGATGTTTACAAGAAAAAAATAAACAAAAACAAGTGATGATTTATTTTTATTTCTTGTTTCTCTCGAGCATGTTGCATTAACAGATAGGTCAAGACAATAATATAACTATACATTCAGTGCAATTTAGTCCTAAGCTACTTTAAAAGCACAATGTAAAAAAAAATAATAATAAAAAATAACCCACAAGACTGTGCGTTCAAATAGGCAGTTTCAGTTGTTGGGAATCTGAAGAAAATGATAAAAACAAACAAAAAACAAACAAGAAAAGCAACAGCAAACAACAATTAAACAATTTTACAAATACTTTACAAAGCATAACGCCTTTTATAGGTAGTGATAAAGTAAATTGCAAGTTTCTTTTCTGCTACTCAGTAGCTTTTTATCTGGGCAATACTGCTATTATTTAAATAACTATAAGTACAGTTTAGGATAGTGAAAGCCCCTGGTTGGTATTAGCTTTGTGTATGCATTATCTTTTTAATTTTTAATTTTTTTTTACTCTAGTAATTATTATTGCAGGATCCCCGCTAGGTAGTATACATGAAGACTTCTGACTGATGTCACCCCCACTAGTAAACTCTTAAAGAAACAGCGCACAGAATGCTTGTAACATAAAATGGAGAATTACAGCCGAAATGGCTTGGCCTGTCATATGACCTATAAATTTCAACGTGTTTATGATATCAGATCTATGCACCATTTAGTTTTGGAATAAGTTTTCAGCATTCCTTTAGTTTCCGGTAAGTCAAACTCTACAACCCATGAAATATACATTTATTTTTATGTATATGCTTTAAAGACTATTGTTTACCAAACATACCGGTTAAAAAAAATAGGTAAGAGTGGGATAAAATCATTTACTGTAAACATCCCCCCCTCATTAGATCATACAGGACTTTTGTGGGGAGCCTTAAGAAGAACCTTTCTAAATTAAAAAAAAATAAAACCAAACACAAAACAAGTGAGTGCACTTTCAGTGAACAAATACTGCCCTTGTCCTATCCGTGGGGGGGGGGGGGGGGGTGTTCTTAAAATCATTTTTTCCCTGTAAATATGTTTAACACATTAATACTTGCTGTAAATTTTGCTGTTTAACTAGGTTTAATCAGTTGTCTTAGCATTTTCGAGGACACACACATACACAGAAATGATGCATTCCCCTCCCCCCCCTCCCAAAATGCAGGGGAAGTCCGATGACAATAAAAAGAGGATTACAGCTGTATGACAGGTAGTAACTGTTGTGTAACTTTCTCCATTCTATACTCTATAAAGGCAAATGACCGTCGTAAACATCCCTGCTTTATCATCTGCCATAAACCGAGACTTCAAGGAGGTGGAGGAGGAAACCTGAAAGGGAGCCCGTTTTGCTCGCTCTCATTCCTTGCTGTCTTCTTTTTCCTCCTCTTCTTTTTCCTCTTCCTCGTTCCCTTCTTCCTCGGTTTTCTCTTCGTCTCGGGCCCCGGGCAGCTTGTCCTTGTTGTTTTCTTTTTTCCATTTCATTCTCCTGTTCTGGAACCAGATCTTGACCTGCCTCTCACTCAGTCCGAGGGCGTGCGAAACCTCAATGCGGCGCTTCCGCGTTAGATAAGGGTTGAAGAGGAACTCCTTTTCCAGTTCCAAAGTCTGATAGCGGCTGTAAGTCTGCCTTCCACTGCGTCTTCCTGGAGCTACAACACAAAACAGAACAGGGTTTTGTTTTGCTTTTTCTCTCATTCTCCCTCGCTTTGTGATGTTGCTTTTAAAATCTATTTCCTATTATGAGCATTTGCGTCGCCTTACCCTCTTCTCTCAGCTGTCTAACCTCCAAACAAAGGGGAGCTCCTTTCTTTTATTAAAAACCCGAGAAGAAGCCCTACTTTTAACAGCTGCACTTATAATGGGCATTTCAGGTCTTTTCTACGATTTTAGCTTGATGATATCTGTCTTATCCTGCGGGGATACAGATTCCTTTACTCGGTTCGTGCATGTTTGTCTTGCCTTGTTCTGTATTCTGGGCTGTTGGCATGATTAAAAGCATTTTCCTTTATCAACATTTTAAGGAGGAAGAGACAAGAGACAAAGAAAGCTCGCCTCGCGGTTGTAACTTCAATCTCTAAACCATGTGATCCTTTTTTTCAATTCCAGCCTCCCAAACAAACTCTTGGGCTATCAAAACTTCAGATTACTACAGATGTTAGAATAATTTACCAATTAAATGTTGTATGGTTGCTAATATTATTATTGTTTTTTTTTAAATGTTTCTTGTAATGTTTTTTTTTACACCATGAAGTGAAAATATTCAAAACCAACTGCTTTCAAAACTTTTATGCCCGTCCATTTAACTAAGAATTGTAATTCTGATAGCCACTAGTTTAGGATCGAGTTAAGAGCATTTTTCTAATCTAAAAGTTATTTTCACTGTTAGGATAATTTGAGAAATCAGGTTTCTGAGAACTTTAATAAAGAGAGTTCTGAAGAGTGAAATTTTTTTTTGTTTGAGGAGGGTGGAAGATAAAAAAAAGGCTTTGCCTGGTACAGCACAACTTTTGAACTGTATATATATATATATATATATATATATATATATACACATATCGTTCATGAACGTCCTATCACTCAGCAATAACAATACATTGATCATTTGCTTTAAATTGCTATATTTTAACATCTCGCCCCTTTAACCAGAAAGGAAGAAACTTAAAATGACATTTAAAACTACAGTGACACTATCATCGTGCAGGAAAGAAAAAAACAACCTCGTGGGGGCTGTAATCTTGCAGCTCTCCTCAGGGCAAGCCATAAAAAATAACTTTTAGTTTATTGTAGCTTTTTAAGAAGGTTTTGCAGGAAATCACCTTGTTCCTTGTCTCTACCTCTTTATTTATCCAAAGACAGCAGGAAGATTCCCTTCTTTTTATTTTGTAAATTCTGTCCCTGCTAAAGGAAAATCTACTCCTATCTCTTCTTCCTCCTTACAGGGTACAGTAACAGAAACAAAAGGGAGGAATAGAATGCAATTCAGTTTAAGAAAGATCAACAACAAAGACAGGCAACAGAGAAACAACAGAGAATGTCCTAACCGTGAGGTCTCATCCAAGGAAACATGAGGCTGGGAGACGAATTTTGATGGCCTTGTCCCTCGCTACTGTTACTGTTGGAAGACGATTTACATTCTGGGTACTGCACCACGCTCGCCTCTTGCTGGGCACCATAGAGGGTTTGCCTCGGTAGCGCTTCATAGCCATAGAATTTAGACGCGTCCCCGTGGCACGTCAGGGTGCAGGGATTTTGCTGGTAGCTCGAACTGGAGATGCTGGAGGATCCGTGATGAAAGAACTCCTGGACATGATGGGAAGGGTGCTGGAAGCTGGGACCTGTGCTGCCCGGACCGTACATCAGCGCGTGGCTCCTGCCTACACTTTGTGGGAATCTGCAGTCGTAATATGTTGGTTCCAAGGACTCACCGCCTTTGTACTTGGAAAACAGAGGATTGACAAAGTAGGAACTCATTGCTCTCGCATGAAAAAAATGTCCCCCCACCACCTAAAAACAGCCAAAAACGTCTTTAATTCTAAGAGAAAGCAATTTCCTTAAAAGCCCTGTTTGGAGGGTTGGAAGAGTAATTCTTGGCACTCCCCTCTCTTAAGGACGTTTCATAGTGCCCGGGATATCTGGTTAAAGTCTTAGTGCTTGTTGGCTTCTCTTGTATCAGTCGGTAGGTAGAGCTCTGTCTCAGTTTCTTTTTTACTGCTCCTTCCTTTAACACCACAGGCAAATTCCTTAAAATCCCGGTGGTGAGGCTTTCACACGCGATTCGTGTCCATCAATCCTCCCCACTAAGACAGGCTGCAAAGAAATGACAAGGATTTGGGGGTGGGGGGTGGGGGAGGTTTGGATGGAGGGTGCGTGGAAAACCAGCCTTCAGAGAAAAAAATATCAAATGAATGAGGGAGGGTTATGAAAGGTGCGCATTAATATCTTTAGGTGCTGTTTTGCAAACCCAGCCTCTTCACTGATGTGGGGGGAAAATACATGCGCCGTAAGGTCAATTTAGGTAACCTCAACAGGTAATAGGGAATAAAGAAAGACAGTGTTAGTATGGGAAATTGATAATGATGTTGATTTATTTATGTGGCATTTTTGTATTTATTTATATTTTATATTAAGAGCATGCAATCAACAGCTAGTTACGTCACTTGTATCTAGCTCCCCCTTTACGTTGGCTCCTACGTATTCATTGCAAATCAGCATGCTATTTAGAAGCAAAACAGCACTTTAATGACTAAATTAAAAAGCAGAAAACGATATCAAAGCCTGAATGGGGGGAACGATATAAATTTAAGTAAACCTTTGTATGCGTGTGTATCGGTCTATCTATACTCACACATACACAGACACACACACACAGACACACACACACACACACACACACGCACACACGCACACACACACACACACACAGATACACACACGCACACACACACACAACCAAACATACTGTAAATCCCTTTAACAAGTTATCAACCCAGATAGAATGAATTGTTAAAGAGTACCACAATGGTTGGTTACTTCATTAAGACAGGTATTTATACTCTTTTTGGAAGATGGAGATATTAGACAAAATAATAGACATAATTGAATCAGTCTAAATGTGATAACAAAGCAGCTGGTGAAATTGAAAGGCGATTATAAGCAATACCCTCCCTTCAAATACTTTTATTTCCATCTGCTAATGTTACTCTGGAATAGTACACACTTTCAGAAAAGGTTTTTAGTGCTTACGCTCTACGCGCTGCGGTGCCTTGAAATGACTTTTTTTCTTCTTTTTTATGGCTGCTGTTAAACACACTATCCACTAAATATCATATAAAAAAAAACAAGCAGAAATTTCTTCTGAAAGTGCAAAAAAATAAATATCTGTAAAGCAGCAAACACCGGAAAAGCTGACTCTTAAATATTGTCAGTAAAGATGATTTCAAAAAAAGTCAGAATCGTTTTAGAATGTATTTAATAATTTTTAATAATTGTATGAGAGGTCACACGGAAAATAGCAGCAGAGTTAATATGCTTGTCTTTATTCACTTTTTTTGTTTAAAAATGAAAAGGTAAAAAGTAAGATTTTTTTTGTTTTTTGTTTTTTTGTTGGAGGTGATGTGTGCGTGGGGAGGGGAGGGGGAGAAGCCAGGGAGGAGCGGGAAGGAATGAGCCAGGAAAATTTTGAAATTGTTATTTGCCCAGTCCTGTGATACGCGCTGGGCTCAGGGTATAGAAGCAGGATTCTTATGTGAAAGTAATCTCATGCTTACCTGATTAGGAAATTACATAAATAAGGAAAGTTCCTACCAAAGCGTTTTTTAACCTTCACTGCTGATTTTGGAAAAGAGGTGTTTGTAAAAAAAAATGTCAGGATAATTGCCCTAGTTTTACAAAAACACAAAATAGTTTAAGAATCGGTGTTAATTAGTGTAGTGGAGATTAACGTACTTGGCTGGGTTAGTTATTTGGAAATTATTTTAAAATATTTTATTATGACTACTACTATTATCAGTCATTAACTAATTAATTATTTAATACCAAACGCACAAATTTTGCAGGCTGTTTGCTAAAACAATATGACAAATAAAAGAAAGTCATCCGTGGTAATTAATACGCCCTCTATGACAGCTGTATGATTGGTTAGATGAGAATATTAGCTTATCTCACTAAAAATGTCACCAACAAGTAATATTAAACAGTAATGATTATAACATAGAAACCTGTCTATTGACACACACGTAGATTATTGCAATTTCATTGCACACTGTAATACATTTCAACTTACACTTTTCTGAAACTTTTAATTACGTTTTCGGTGCAGTTAATACTGGGGAAATGCAAGCAATATGTTTAAACATCATTGTTGAAATGAAATGAAGTTATTGATAAAAAGGTACTAATCTATTTACTGTTTGTTTTTCCTGCAGAATAATTGTTCCCTTTTAAAATATAATGTATAATGTTTTAGCACCTTTCATAATATATGCGCAATCGATCGTGGACAGAAAATATGTTACTGTATACCCATACAAAGCAGCAAAAAGGCATATAATTTTCAGCGATGTCTGTTTTTATACAAAAATATATGTCCTGACATTTATGGTTTACATAAAGAAATGCAAACAATTATTTGGGTTCCTCTGGTTATTTTCTTGGAGTACTGACTTTTGTAATTGACTGTAACCTAGATTTTTAATATACCTTTTTATTTTTTCAGGATAGCAAAAACGTAAAGTTTCCTCATTGTTCCCCCAAGAATTTGGGTAGCGTTTCCCTTCTTGTTTCGCAAACATGCTGTTTATTGTAGTCTAATAAAGATAAGGCTTTATCAATCCAACTTTCACTTCAAAGCATTTTCAATTTGCTGTCTTGCACTGGAGTGAACAAGTCTTGTCTCTTTACATACGATTAATCTACTTTTGTTTATATTTTACCTTTTATATGTTTTAGTCACTTATTTTATCTGCGAAACAAAATGGCAATGGCGATCTGACCCCTTTCTCACATTACCTGCTTTTAAACTACATTATATGTTAATTTACAATTCAGAAGTGAATGATGCTGTACACATTTGTTTTGATTTGTTTCTAACAGCCTTCTAGAGGGCCTAAAGGTGTAATAGGATGCTTTGTAAATGGGCCAAACCGCTTCTAATATTGATCAATAGCGCCATCTTGCGTTGCTTATGAATCCAACAGGCTTAAAAATATCCGAGTAGATCGGAGTAAAAAAAAAAAAAAAGTATATATCTGCTCAAAAGGAAGCCTTCAATATTTGATTACCTTTATATGTATAGAATTTATCATTGCTTTTTGGGGAGGGGGGGGGAGCGCGTGATGGCAGGGATTCATTTTAAGCAATCTTAGCAATTTGCAATAACAATCTATTTCAATCATCATACCACCCACACAAACTTAGTATCTGGTGAATCCTCTATTTGAGGTACAATTCAGTGATACTGAATGTTTCAATAACTAACTGTAACATTACATGTAAAATAATTAAAATATACCATGGTAAATACAAATTTTTGCATAACATCTGGATTTCCATTTGATAATACACATGTTTAAGTTTGCAGAGTATATTCATATTTATACGCACACGCACGAGCAAGCATACGGGTGGATATCAATACAGATATAGCTGTAGCTATGTAATAGACATGTACAGATAATAATCACGGCCATGACACAACAGGGCAGTAGAATCTGATAGCTACCCTTTTTTTCAAACGTAAAAGCTTTTATCAGGTTTTTGACTCTTTTTTTTTTTTTTTAAACAAGAGGGGTCTGTTGTTTGTAGCCTGTAGACAAAACATTCCAATAATCCGGTTTCAAAGGAAAGAGAATTCACCTTATTTAAACCATAAAGTAATTAAAGCCAGACGTCTAGCCGTTCTGTGGCCCTGTATTGTTTCAGTTGCATTCAGACACACATAGCATTAAAGACAAACAGGGTTATAAAGTCGCAGATTTTTGCTGCGGAAGTGTACCTACGGACAGCTTTCAAAGCTGCTGTATCCTGGTCTTTTTATGTATACCTGGTTTTCGTTTTGGGGGGGGGGGGGGGGTCGGGGTAGAGGATGGAGGAGGTTAGAAAAGGCAGCAGAAAAAGATAGACACCAGATCAGTAAGGAAATGCTAAATTTAGTTTTCTTGACAGACTGAATATTAAGTAACAAAAAAATTTAAATTCATTTGATCTCTCTTTCTGTACTTTTGCTTATTTAATTCTGACCTGAAGAAGAGAGTATTATCTCTGGAAAGCTAGTCAAGAGATGTATTTAGTTCAATAAAAAAGGTATCACCTTGTATATATTTAATTTCTATTTGTTCACCTTTATTTCTGTATTTTCAATTTGAAATTTATGATGTGAAAAGTGTTTTTTGCTGGCATGTTTGTGTGTGTGTGTGTGTGTGTGTGTGTGTGTGTGTGTGAGAGAGAGAGAGAGAGAGAGAGAGAGAGATACATGGATAAGCTAGCAGCAGAAAGAGGGGAAGGCAGGAGAAAAGCACTCTGTTTAGCTCATGTGAAGATTTTCCTGTAATTATAAACAAATGTACACACACATAATACACACGACATATCACACATACATAACCAATTTTACAATATAACAATTCAGGAATTATTATTTTAAACAGTTTTACAACTGTTGTATATAATTGTATTGTATGAATATGCCATTCTGTAGTCAAGTCTTTGAATTTGCAATTTCTCCTTGGAACTTTCGAATTCTCCGATTACACTAAGCTCTCATTTGGTTCTGAATGTTCACGGATGAAAAGGGTTTAGTTGAATAGGTATTCCTTAAACCGTCAAATTCCAGTAATGTTAATGAGGACTTCATAGACATAAATTCTGTCTTAGAAGAAGACATTTAATTATTGGATTTTTGTTTGATAAATTCTAAAATAGGTGGGTATACATATGAGTGATTATTTATTTGCACAGATATGTATACATGATCACTGTCTCTATTTTTTGTCAAGTTATAAAATAGTTTTAAAGACATCCTTAGCAGCTTAGAAGAAGGATTTCAGCATTGTCTTAAAAATGTTTAGAACATTTTTCAAAAGATTATATTAAGCTTTAAAGTCTCATGTCTTGAAATCGCAAATACAAATCAAAGATTTTGAAGAGACCAATCTATTAAAAGAAATATTAAAGGATAAAATTCAAAGTGTAATCATTTCCATTTTGAATTTTCTAGTGATTTGGGGTAAGGCTCCTGCCTATGTGCAGCTTGCAACTGTGAATCTGTTTATCATTATAAACATCACATCGCAGTTATCCACATTTCATTAAATAAACGACCCAAACACTGATTTTTATGATTAGGAAACCCCTGTAATTTCTAACGTTTTTCTTCCTGCAGTTCACCATCGCTGGAAATTCTTTATACGCCTCCACTCGTCTGCAAAGAAAGCTGCAGATAATATTTAAATCATATTAAACTGGCAGTGACCTGCTAAATCATTTCTAGACTTTAAACCAGACAAACCTTCTTGTTTAATCCAAGTACAACCAACCAACTACCAACCAAATAAAATGCTATTTTAAACATATCTTTCTTATGAGCAGTTCAGGTCTCTTTGACAATATCTACAAGTGTTTGTCCTTCTTATTTGGCAATTGATTTATTTCACTTGGGGGAGGGGGCGATAACTTCCAATTAAAAGCACCATTTAAAAGAGAATCAGCAAGCTCCGTCGCATCAAGTACAATTCTGTGGTCTCTACTCTTACAAAATAGTCCTTGCTGCACGCTAGATACATTAAGATTGCCGAAAGACCAACATCACACACCTATGAAATCTTACCATTTGCTATGATTGGTTGGGGGTCAAAGATATTTAAAATATCTTTCTTAAATTAAACATATTACATCACATGCAGCATGCTCTCTCTCTCTCTCTCTCTCTCTCTCTCTCTCTCTCTCTCACACACACACACACACACACACACACACACACAGACGCTAAGATGACTATATTACGCAATAAAAATGGCTCCGATATAGCAAGAAATTCTCTATTTAAAAAAGCCTCCTTCCTCTTTGTTATTTCCAGTTACGTCTTATTTTTAAGAAGATATGTAATATTTCCAAATCCCGTCAAGGTTTTCCTCTGCCGTTGGTTGCTGTGCTCCTACTGAAAATCGTATTTGAATAAAGACACCTAGATGAAAGTTTTAGTGACAGTATCTATATTTACACACAGCTGATCTACGAGCAAACGTAATAACAAGGATACAGAATGGGGTTTTTTTTGTAACAAGAATAGATTACACTAATAAGACACCAAAAAAGTCCAGGACTGTGACAGAAACATTAGGAACTATATTGCTGCCCCCCCTCCCCTTTTTTTGTACAAAATATGCACTCACAAACTCTTGAAATAAAAATAAAACACTGGAGAAGTATAACTTACAAAATAAAAATACTAAAATAATAATTATTATTATAATAATTCAAGTAGGCTCTGGTTGTCTGTAAAAGGGGTAAAACAACAAAAGTGTTTATTTAGTTGCATTTTAAAAAGCCCGTGTTCCAAAAATGCTGCCGTGTTTATCTAATCTAAACACCAATTTGCACGTTCTGAGTCAAAATGTTTTTTTTTTCCAAGCCGGAGTAGACTTTTTACTTTTCCATTGTGTTTTATTGTTTTAGTTAATATTGACTTGCTTTCTGCAAACTTTATTGTTGTTCTTTATCGGTTTTTTCTTTATTCATTTTCTTCATTTTCATTCTTCTGTTCTGAAACCAGATTTTAACCTGTCGCTCAGTGAGGTTAAGGACCCGGGCCACCTCATACCGCCGGTCTCTAGTCAGATACATATTGAATAAAAATTCTTTTTCCAGTTCCAAGGTTTGGTATTTTGTATAAGGACATCTTTTCTTCCTGGTTGAACGTGCATGAATCCAGTTTGCCACGGGATTGCCTAAGGAAAAACAATATAGTGGGGAAAATACATTTTAAAGATCAATGTTAATTATGTACTTACTTAAAATACAATTTACAATATACTTGCTCAATTAAATGGAATAATTCAATTTACTGTAACATGCTAGAAAATATTTTGGAGACGTGGTATTAGTTTTTAAGAACTCTGTATTTTTCTATAGCTCTTTCCCCCTCCCATCTATTATTTTTGTTTCTTGCTCTTTCACAAAAGGTTACAGCAAATAAACCTCAAGTGTTGGGTTTAGAATATTATAATCCACGTGACCATCAAACGTAACCCAAGAACATAGTCATAAAAAGCCAAAAATTCCACCGACTCCCAGGCCCGTAAAAAAACGCTTTACAACCTCTGCCTTTTTAGCAGGCTGAAGGACCCCCTGAATGTGGGTGGGATTTTTTTTCTTGTTTTTGTTTTTAACTATTTAGAATGATTAAAAATCTATTTTTGTTCATTCCCATCAAACCCAGCAAAATATATAAAAGACAATCTTTTCTTGGATCCCAATAATGTTTATCTTTGTGGGCAACGCTAAATTACACAGTCGACCTTCTTTTAGCTAATTGCTTGGATCAAGCTTCAGCTTTCTAAGCATTTAGGAAGAGCCAGGACAAATAAGATTATTTATGTACTAGGTGGGTCTCACATGTTTTACATTTATATATGTCAAAAGTGATTTTTTATTCATGCAAGGTAGAAATGCAACCTCTGTAGCTATAGATGACTTACAAAATAAAGCTTGATAAAAACAGGCCCCAGGACTAAATTCTCACATATTCTTTACCTCACATTTTATTATCTATCTATCTATCTATCTATCTATCTATCTATCTATCTATCTATCTATCTATCTATCTACCGGGATATATACAGAGGGGGAGAGAGAGATAGAGAGAGATATATATATCTGTATTTATGTGTTTTACATTTAGAAAAATTATTGAACTAGTTAGCGCAAGTTTTCATCCATTCAACCTTTTTTCTGTGTATAAGTGTCCAATATGTACTTTTCTGTTTATCCATATACATTAGTACAGACTGATAATTGATAGCTGGATAGGATGGAGCAACATATACACAAATAACATATAAATGTGTGTGTGTGTATCTATCTGTCTATCTATCTTCCTATCTGTATGAATGACAGTGCTACATCTAGCTATTTATTGCTATATAAATTGTCTATGACTATCTCTCTCTATAATTTCCAATTCATTTAATCAGAGCTTCTTTTTAAATCCATACATATGCCCTGTTTACATAATGTAAGACTCCATCTTGTATATGAAGACTATTAGTCTTTTTTCCTTTTTTTTTTTTTAAGTTGACCCCTCAAGGGTCTCTTCCTACCTCCCTCTCTCAGTTTTGAAATTCTGTTGCCTAATTCTTTGGCTGGATGTTAGAATGAAAGTATTGCTTTAAGGGGAACGCTCATGGTTGCTGCTAGCTGGTGCTTTCCCTCCCTCCATGTCTCCAGTTGTGCATGCTGGAATCTAGCACAACACTTCTAATCAAAAAGTCTCATGATTTGTCTTTGAATTATATTAAGACGATGTCTGCTCTCCCAGTGCTATATATATTTATATTTGAATGAAAAGCAATTCATTTTTCGTTCACCCTCTTTTCAAAATCACTTTCTTGCATATTCCACCTTCCCTCACCATATATTAGGCTATAACTCCCTAGCATTCTTGGAAAGTATTAACCTGCTGAGACCTCAAGAGCTTTTGCTGTTTGTTACGCAGCTAGATCATGAATTTGTTTTTCATCTGGAAAAGCTTCTGATCTCCCTCCCTAGCCATCTCAAGATATCCTTGCTGCTTCTTCTTGTTGTTATTTTACACTCTTAAGCTTTTATTTTCTTCCTTAAAAAAAAAAAAATCGCCTCCTGTCTTCCTGTAGAGAGTAGAGTTTTAGGGTAGGGCCGCAAAGAATTCTAAACAGCCGTGGTAATTTCATTTTATGGAGTACTGTAGCCAAGGCTATAATTCCTCCCCTGGTTGTAAACAGGAATGACTCCCCCAACCCCCCCCACCCTGCACACAGCAACTTACTGGGGTCCATTTCGCTCTTCTCTTCTTTGTGTTTGCTGGAAACGATGGCTTCAGAGTCCGGGGAGGGGATGGCGTGTGGTGTCCTGTCTCTGAGATCACCGGGAGAGCCGTATATGTAGTCCGTGAATAGCTGCGCCCATCGCTGGGGCCGCACTCTTGCCCTTCTGCCCGGGAAAGCTTCAGGTTTGAGCCCGTAGTGTCTGCTGCTGGCTGCAAAGCCCGGGAAAGAAACGGCTCCTGAGAGAGGCTCCAACCAAGTACGCATATACCTTGCGTCTGTTCCTATGTGGGGCTGGTGGTGGGTGTATGGATGGTAGACCACTGAAGACTGAGAGTGCACTGGAGCCCAGGAGTTGGTGAAAACAGTCGGTTTGGGGGCAAAACTGCAAGATGGAAAATCCCCACAGTCCGGGACTAGCCCTGATGGTCTAGCAGCTGCAGGGTGAGCCCCAGTACTTGGAAACCTAGAAGCCAAGATCTCTTCATTTTCATGACTGATCAAAGAATCCACATAATAGTTGCTTATGGGACCCGAAGCCGACATTGTTTCCCCTCTTTTACATTCATAAGATTATTGTATGAACTGTATGTGTACTTTTTATCTGCTCATAGAACAATCAGGGCAGGTAATTATTTTTTCAGCCTTTCCCTGTTTGTCATTGGCTCCTGCTTCCCCACGTGATTGTATTTACCCAAAAAATACAGTCTGGATCAATGCGCAGGTCTTCTTTTTTTCGATCTCCCTTCCTACACCTCCCCCCTTTCCAAATAGCGTTGGAAGACCTGGTTTTCATAAAACTGTTGAAATAATACGGAAATTACGGTTATTAGACCTGCAATTCATTAAGCATGATAATCATGCCTTTTCCCGGTTTGGTGAGAGTAGGAAAAAATAAGGGAGAAGCAGAGAGGAGAGAGAGAGAGGGAGAGAACTGTGGCAGTGAGTGAGTCTAAGGTACGTCTAGGTAATAACTGGGGACTATTTCCTGACGTAATTTATCTATGTCTGTTCTTTTTGCTCTGCAGCCTTTAAGTCTAGAATGGATACGTTCTATTGAAAAATCAGTAAAAATAATAATAAATGAGTCCCAGTATACAATGTTTCATTTAACCTTTAACTCTCATTCATCATGACAAGATTTGGTAATTGTTAGTTGTCTACTGACTTTAAAATGTTTATTTTGGGGTAGAGAATCTGATGCTGCAATTAAATATAAAGAATCTGTGCATGTAGCGCTGTGTGTGTGTGTGTGTGTGTGTGTGTGTGTGTGAGTGACTATAGCTTTATCTGTATCTATCTATCTATCTCTATATACATATCTATATTTGTATTTATCCATACCTACTCCTAAACTCATACTGGGTGTGTTTACAGAATGTGCACACATGTGAAGTATTATATATTTGGCTTCTAATAAGTACCTTATGGAGGGGGGAAACTAAACTTGTAAACCTCGGTTATAAAGGGTCCTCTCAGAACTGAAACAAGTGACAGCAGCCTGCTGCCTACAATCATAGTCTCCATTCGGCTACTGCTCAAAGATGCTTTTTTTTTTTTTTTTTATGCCCCTTCAATAAAATTTTTACGAGGACCATTTGATTGTTCATAAATGTGTCGTTCATTAAACAAAACTAGGGGCTTGGTTTCCGACTGTTCAGGCTGAGATTGCAGTGGGGAAACAAAACTTGCCTTTTTCTTTGAAAACAATGCAGTTGGGATCTTCTTGAATGGGGTTAGGTGTACTCGTGGGGAGGGAAATGAAGTATTGTGCAGCTATTGTAGGATTTTCAGTGGGCAACTTGTAGCGATTAAATTTATCTGGAATAAGACTGAGGAACAGATAAGTTATATACTGAAAAAAAACAACTAAGAAATGTGGCGTAACTGAGACTCGATTTGAACTGCAAGCCTGGGGTGGGGGGCGAACCTTCAAATGCTCTTAATTTTCTTTTTTTCATCGGCTGAGGTGATCAGGGGCACAAGCAAAAAATTGTTTGCATATATGTCAGTAATATGTGGTAATAGGTTTAAAATATGTATAAAAAATCCAATTGAAAACGCTACTGTTTTCTTGGGACAAAAATGAGAGTTGAGTGGTTAAATTAGCCTCGGAATCAGTATACGCAAACGATATTGTAATCTACAGTCTTGGACTGGGAATGCAAAAAAAAAAAAAAATTATGCATGTAAGTGGAAGAAGATGAGATGTTTAAAATACATTTCATTTAGTGTGAAACTATTCTAAAGATAAAAGATTAAGCTTGCACGGAGCCTCTACATTAGTAGTAAAATCACATTTAAGCTTCCAACTTAACTCACAAGTACTTAAAAATATGACTGCACCAACTATTTTAGGAGCTGGGAAAACAGCGCTTCTGTTTTTACTGCTTGCAGTATCTGCCGAAATGAGGAGCAGTTTCTAGAAAAGTATGTCCAAGAAATAGTACAGCAAATTTCCGTTTACCCACCAATTTATAGTCGGTTTCAGTCTGCGAGCTCTGCCAGCATTAAAAGGTAAATATGTTTACATGCAAAATGCAAGGGATGTCCCTGAGGCCTATACAGAACTGAGTTTATCTGTCAGTAACACGCCACCAGTGAGGCTTATTTTATATTTATATACACTGTTACGACTCAGGGTTGACTATATAACAAACTGAAATAAAATAATGGTTGTCCATGAACAAGAGGTAAAAAGTTAGGTATTTGCTGTATATTGCAGGGCTGCTATTTGGGTTCCGAACTGGGCACAGTGACCTCCGCCCAGATGATCAGGAATAATAAATAAAGTACACGATTTTAAGAGATCTACTTTAGCAACCACAACAACCAGTAACCATCCCCCCAATCCCCACGTAAACACGAATCACCAGTCTAATCCTAAAAAGTTAGCCAAAACGTATAAATTGTGTTTGCACTAATGATTTTTAAGTTCTTCGGGGAAAAAATCAGCTTGAGTCGTTAAAAAAACAAAGTTTTCCTAATAGATGTAATAGTGTACCCAAGAGGATGGTCCAGCCTACTTGACAAAACTTATTCTTCACTCAACATTACACTTCCTAAATCCTTAAATATCATATACCATGATCACAATTTTAATTTAATAATATAATTACCAAGGAATCTCTATTTTAATCAATCCTCAAGCTATCAAATACTATAATGTTAAAGTTAAATTAAATGATAATTGATATTTAGAGGAATACTTTTAAGAAAATAATCTTCAATAGTACTGTATCATTCTCGACAAATTATTTCATGTTGCAGTCTGTAAACAGGTTTCAAGCAGTCTGTAAACAGGTTTCAAACGCTTATTATCTGGTTTAGACTCTACTTTCTCTCCTTATTCTGCTTCGAGTTGATTCAGTCTGTTGTCAGAGTAGAACCTTTTCTGCCTTAAAATGTTAATGACATATCCTTTCCTGTTTATATATATACATTATATTTCCCTCTTTCTTAAAATACAAATTTCACATGCACTAGACATACCGTTTCTACAACTAAGATGTCTTGTGTGATTGTTTTCCTATCAGAAAACATTTTCTTGATTCTTCTTAAAAAAAAAATAAAAAATTCCAGTCTCTAATTTCCCTGTAGATCACAGTACTGAATGATTTTTACTATTTATTTTTTGTACAGGCAGAATAAAAATGATATATACATATTTTCAAATATATATAATATTGTATGATATTATATGTAATATAATTGCATTATTTAACATCTGTACCACTAGAATGAAAAATAAGGATGGTTTATATAACAGATCGTATTCTCTTTCAATTATATATTACCATTTATCCTGGGTTCTGTAATTGTTAATTTAGAGCAATTTAGTAGCATCCAATTGTCCATCCAACTTTGTTAGCCTTTTGCTAGTTTTATTTATTAGAAGGTCCGATTATAAATAAGCTCAGATACAGACCATCAGTGGTCCACAGAAAATAAATAAATAAATAAAATACAATAAAATGCACACTGAGGAATGACAGCCAACGCCATTGTCTGAGGCCTTGAGAAAATAAAAAGCACTCCATTCAAACTCAGAATACCCAGGGCAGCCTGGGTGCATTTGCAACGTGAAACTATAGGGCAAAGACAAACACTGTCCCGCAATATCTTATTTAATAATAATAATAATAATAATAATAATAAAATCACATCATCCTGTTCTATAGCTTTCCCATGATCGAAAACCAGTAATTTAACCCATCATGTGCCAGGGGGCCACACATCAGCCTTGACAGGCAGACAAACAGCTTCTCCAAAATCACATTCTCCCAGCTAAAAGAGATCCCTCAGCTTGGTTCAATTAACACCGTCAAGTTCGGATTTAAAAAAAAATATTTTTTCTTTTTTTGCTGTTCTTATGTTGTTTTCTACCTACGATTTATTATCAGCGTTCATTTTTTTCCCGCCCTGCTTGTAGCATTTTTGCTTGACGCAGCAAAACCAAGCTAATAAAAAAAAGGAACCCTGAAAAAAGTGCAGATATAATTTAGCCTTTTTTTTTTCAATTTTTGCTTTTGCTCACCTTTTCTTCAAAATGCCTTCGTTTACATTTCTATTTAATTCTCTGTCTTTCACTCTTTCCCGCTTGAGAGAAAGTCATGCTCAAATTGCAAAAATGAATGAATTCAAATGATTGTATCTATATGGATGTACGTGACCTATGACACCCAAAGAGCAGACATCTCAGAATGATCCTGTATAAAGCTACAGGATATGTAAAGGGGTTGAAAAAAAAGAAATGGCAACATGTATGACCTAAATTTT
This sequence comes from Rhinatrema bivittatum, assembly GCF_901001135.1. Taxonomy (NCBI): domain Eukaryota; kingdom Metazoa; phylum Chordata; class Amphibia; order Gymnophiona; family Rhinatrematidae; genus Rhinatrema; species Rhinatrema bivittatum. Next base: position 310,511,739 of record NC_042617.1, read on the forward strand.
AGGCTCCACAAGAAGGCTGCCACAATCCCTAAGAACTTGGACAATTCCCCCCGTGGTTCTCTTCTTTTCGGACATACTTTAGGACGATTTTATTAACGTGTTGTACAGTAAAGTGACTTCCAAGATACAGATCGCCTTAGTCACATGAGGCTTATGCTCGTGGTCTTTAATCTGAGATAGGAATATAAAATCTCTAAAGCCAAAGGAAATTTTGGGAAGCTAATGAGGGGGAAGTAGGAACAAATCGTCATCATACTCGAGGTTAACTTTGCAAGAATTAGTCTAGTTCTACCTGCTACAGTATTTTTGTGAGGGCTAAATTAAGAGAAGGCAAGATATTATGCTGAAATGACTTTGGATTCCTGACTGGGTTTAATGGTCAGGGGGCCATTGGACAATAAATTCCAAAGTGCAATTAAAGCATTAAAGCTCAGTACCAATTTACTTAACTCTTTTCTTTCTTTCTTTCTCTGTCTCGTCCTCTCTTTCATTTGCATTTTCATATCTGACCTCACTGGGTAGATGATTCCGTACACAAACATAGGTACACACACACACACACACACACACACACATGTATATGCATGCATAATCGATATCTATCTAGATTATCTATCTATTTAGGTGGATGAATATCTATTTGCAATCTAGTAATCTGAAATACTTTATTTAATGTTATTTAAAATGACATGCCAGTATCTTTCTCTCTCTCTTCACACACACACAGGCGCACACATTTAGAAAAATGCATAAACAACATGTATACAAATGTGTATAACTATATAGAATATTTTTATAGATCGAGTGATAGATGTAGTATATATCACATTATGGGCTTTCTGTATTGCTGGCTTTATGCTGGCTTTATGCTCGAGTGTCTTCTTTTTCTAAATAATATAATATAATATATATAATAAAAAAAACAAACCCACACAACTAAGAAAAACGTGTTACTCAATATGATAAAACTTATTGAGCTAATAGTGTTTATAGTTGTTCCATTTATTTATTTACCTTATTTAACTAGGAAACGTTCAAGATTATTTCATATTGTTTCCTAGAGAACCTTGCCAACTACAGAGATAGAGATAACAAAATGGGGCGTACATCTAACACAACTGCGATAACACTGTGTGTACAATAAGAATGGGTGTGCAAAACTTCACATAGCTACGAGCATGAAGCTGGGTCCAAAAGAGGTTAATTAAGTGAGGCGGTAACAAAAATTACCTAGGCTCAAATATAACTTTAAACTAAATATTGCCTGAAGAAACATAATGGATTTCGTACGTAGTTTTTTATTTGCGTCACTTTGTTATAATTTGGTTAGCAGCCATAACGTAACTAAACATAGTTTTGGCATTGCAATATGCTTCCCTCTAAAAGCAAAGAAGAAACAGGGTATTACTAGAAGACAGCACATGGAAATAATAGTAATTTTAAGGAGATAATTGTAAGAAGAGCTACTTATACTGAAGACAAATGCTTGATTATGCATCTAAAATATAAATTATCGACTTTGATTGATAGTGAATAAACCTCCCTGCGTCCAAATAGCCCAAACATCAATTTCCTCTAAAACAAAATACCTTTTCTTAAAACGCAGGAAAAGGTATTAGTCTGCCCTGCAGTCCAGTTTCAAAAGGAAAGATGTAAACAAATCAACAAACACGTTTAAAACAGCAGTAGTTCTGAAAAAAAATTGCTTCCAAACCCAGAATTTTCCTTTTTTTCTTACAACTTATCTCAATAAACTAGATTTTTAGGACACCTTTCCGAGGATCAAGAGTTTGAAGGATAAAACCGAAGCAATAATGCACAGAAAAAAATGGCTGCGAATGGTAAGTATCAAACATTAATAGAGAGTAGTTACAGGGAATGGAGGTTGTAGTAAGATCTGAATAACAAGTTTAATCTGATTGCTTAGAAGCGGCCCCTATTCATTTTTAACCTCTTTTGACATCAATCTGCGGCTAAAGAAGAATATTCTCGCTTTTCGAAAAGCCAAGGCAAGCTATCCGGGATAAGGCCCTGCAAAGTATCTGCCCTGAACAACATTTCAAGAGCTGGACTGAACCAGGAATTGTTCTCTTTTGCTGTAAAGTTTTGTTGTTGTTGTTGTTATTACTACAGTACATACCATTTTTTGCAGGCATAACTTCCACACTAGCTCCTACACCTCCATCCCTCGCGCGAGGTTTATAAATAACAACAAAACCATAACATAGTATTGCTAGCGATTGCAATTTCTTGACGAGGAAATAAAAAATTCATGCATAAACCTTTCTAAGAGCAATCAATCCTCTCTCTATTTTTTGATCTAATGTTATAATTAAAAAAAAAAAAAAAAAAAAAAGCAACAGGGGAGGTTGTAATTAGCTTTGCTTTCCTTGTTTTGGGTTGCTAAACATGAATTAACTTTGGTCTTTCCTGAAACTGCAGGGGGTATCTTTTTAGAACTGAAATTAATCTCAGTATTAAACTTGGTTCTTTATAATTCCTTATATTCCACGGACACTGAAGTCAAAAGAATGGAGGGAGAGCATAAACGGATAACAGTGCCAGTTTGTAAGGAGTGAGGATTCTGTAGCACGCCTATGATGCAGATTGGCTTGGCTGACCTCTTGGTGGAAATACATTTTATTAAAAGTTCACCAGAACTAAAACCTAAAAGAAAAATCTTCTGCTTTCGAAATTGTAATACGAGAATCTGGCTTCTGATGTGGCGCACATGTTTATTAGATTTTTCAAATGTATAATAGCATCCAGTAAATAGCATCTAGGAAAGTAGACACTCTATGTAATTGTTCTGGGAGCTGGACAGCTATCATACTAGGATTCTTTCTTCTTTTATATTAAGGATTATGTTTAATATTGCAGGTGAAGAAAAAGAGAACCTATGTTATCTCTTCACAGAAAATGTATCAGAAGGTACACCTTTCTTTCGGTTTGCTATCCCTTTTCCTTTCTTTCTTTCTGAATTGTTCCTCTTTTAAATAAATGATGTCCTATCCACCCCAACTCCCCCAGATAATATTCCAATAAAAAACATTCAGTTTTCGAATTTAAATGCAGATTTGAAGTTTGGGACACCGAGTTTTACTAACTGGGCGATTAAGTTCTCAGCACAGAAAAGGTAACTGAATTGATATGGAGAGATGGAAGGGGGAGCAATAATGTTATTTGAGATCTACGTGTTCTGAAAAAGAAAAGCTTTATAGTTATTGCGCTGTACATTTGTAATACTAAAATATTTCCTTAGCAAGACAGACATGGATAGATAGACACAGATCGACAGATAACAGAGTATAGATGCTGCATCCATACACCTGTGTGCATGCCCATTACATTGTAAACAACAGGGAGGGTCAGTTAATTTTGGACATGCTGTGCATTGATTAAAATCTAATGTTCGGATACATTCAGTAGGCTGTCCAGATTAAGAATATATTTTCCTTGAACGTCTTGCATCTTGATCTGTGCATGCATGGCTATCTCAGCGTTTTATGCTTTGATTGTAGCATTAACTAGCTCTGACATGCAGCTAAAGCCTTAGAAAGTTTATCCCAGGTTTTCTTAAGTAAAATGCACGTTTCTATTGTTACTCTGCACCAGACCCTGGAAAATGCCAGATACTAATTCAATAGCTCTATATATAACATATATGCAAAGTTGGGGAGGAGGAACAGGCAAAACTGTTAACTTAGAAGCACATTTTTACAATTGCTTAGATACTGAACTAATAGCAAAACTTCCACCAAGACACCGCTTTGCTTTACGGCTTTATTGCAGGTTTACTCTGTTTACCACTTTTGTGAAAACACCGGTGTACAGTATTCCCCTCGCATTTAATACGGAGCAGATCAAAAATGTTAATTCCCTATATAGCAGCAAGATAGCCTGGTCGATCACCTGAAACCCATATTAGCACATGAATATAACATCCCTCTGCACTGCCCTCCACAATAACAGATGAAATCCAGGTCAGAGGATGTGTAGTCAAACAGCCCCCTGACTTCACTTTCCAATCATTTTAACGGATCTTTGATTAGACTATGTCTCTAGCGTAAATAAAGAGGGGTCCTTTGGTCTGCTCCTAATAACCTGAGGAGTCCCTATTCTGTCATTAACAATGGAAGAAGGAAAATGCAAAAAGAGAGAACCTAAGGGTGCAAAAAAGAGCAACGTAGATATATCTGTCTAGCACGTTCTGATCTGGCCACTCCAGAGACCTGTTCTCTTTTGTCGGCCGGTTTTTTTTGTTTTTGTTTTTTTTATAAAACTTGTGTTGTGTATGTGGTAATTTGCTCCTCGCTTGCGGTGTGAGGAAGCCCCCTCGCAGAGCCTGCTGAGAGTAACGGAAATCGTTGCCCCTGATGAAGACGAACTGACGTAATTAAGGCACTTTCTTGTTGCCGAGTTAAAAGCCAACCCCAACAACATGAAACTACCTAAACCACAGATCAGCTGGAGGAGAGGCCGGAAGATCCGCAGATTTCTGCAGGGAAGACGTGGAGAATCAAAACATCCCCTCTGTGACTGAAGGCATTTTCAGCACTAGCTTGACGGCTGCTGTCATTGCTCGTTCCTTTCACAACCCCACTGCTCTGCCCTCGATACAATCTTGCAAAAGACACTCTTTTAAAGCCAAGTACAATTATTGTCATCTGCTCCATTTTAGTCCTCCAAAAGGCATTCGAGAGGAGATGTATCTCTATCTCTATCTCTATATCGTTTCTCTTTCTCAGCTATTGTTTTACACATTGAACTGGGTAGCTCTGAAATCCAGAATTAGGGCACAGCAGAAAGCCGTTCTTCATGTACAAAATGACTTCAATTAGACCTTGTCCATTCTTTTTTTTTTTTTTTTTTTCCATTTTAAACTGGATATAAACTTCATATTGCAGGATGATCAGATTCACTATAGCACAAGCAACAGTAATTCAAACCAGCACACACCATCGCTTGCCTACGTTCCTTCCCCAGTGATAAAAGAAGGTAATATTTGTCTGAAGAAGAGGGAAAAGAAAAAAAAAAAAAAGAAATATAGCAAAGTCAAGCTGTGGTATTTACAAGCCTCTTCAGCCAGCACTGTATGTATATGTGCGTGCGTGTGTGTGCGTGTGTGTGTGTGTGTGTGCGCGTGTGTACTGTCTGCATATATAGATGAACATACACACACACACTCTCTCTACAGAAAGAGAAACGTGTCCAAGCCCAACTTCATCTAAGTCCATAAGTGAAAACGAAACAGAACAAGACATAGCCATCCTTATACAGTCGTGTCTACCTCGTTCCAGCCTGAGCGGTAAAAGCTCAAATCCGAAAGGACTTTTCAAAGAATTCCCTACTAGATCCCTCCCCTCCACCCCAAAATCACCCAGACCAAATCGGAGAGCCCCGTCTCCAAGCTGGAGTTCACAACCATTTCTGCTTTTACCTTGTTAAGGAGAGGAAGAAAGCTCCACCGCAGCCAAGAAGATAGGATATTGCCTTTTCTTACCTCTCTTGAATTTGCCATTCCATTTTCTACTTTACTGAATTAATATTCCTTTTTTTTTTTGGGTGGGGGGGGGTGGTGGTGGTGGCGACGTAGGAGGTGATTATTCCTTCAACATAAGGTAGCGTGGCTTCTCTTTAAGAAAAAAAAAAAAAAGATCCATAGCAGTAAGTCGTGTGTATCCAAAGATTGCTGCTTTAGCTCTGACTTCCTTCCCTCTTCTACAGTCACCTTTAAATGCATCTTTTACTGCTGCAGCACATTATATTTGCAGATCATAAAATCCACCTCCAGCGCTTACCAAGACTGTCCTGACATTACTGTTTTATGACCTTGAGTTACTGTGGTCACCTGGATAATATTTAAATCAACGTTATGGTCTCTCACTTATATTAAACCCGCCAGAATAGTCTACTGAAAGCCTTAAAAAGGGGACAGGAATCCAAAATCACACTAGACAGTTTTTTAAAAGCAATGTACTATATTTTAAATGTACTATATTTTAAAATATATATAGATGTGTATATTAAAACCCCCAAACAGATGTAACACGGATCTATGAAATTTATTTTGCTTCACATAGAAAGATACATGCAAGACATATCACATACAGAATGTATTTTAAATAACACAACCATGAGAAAATGATCTTTCTTGCCTGGATTATTATCATACTGCTGTATAATTCTTATTAAGAATTTGCTTTAAACTTACTATTTCAGTTGTTCAGTTCTGTAAAACAATATTAAAATTGCAAGATATGTTTTTTTGTGTTCCCACTTCAACTTTTTATTTACAGACACTTAAAATTATATTCATTTTGAGAGTTTATTTATCATACAATAGTCAGGCTACACTATCATAGGGAAAACAAACTTTTTAAAAAATTGAAGACACCTTATTTCTTCTAAAACATGATGCTTAGAGGAAAGGGGAAGTCCATTGTGTGCTGCACGTAAAATAACTTAAAACATCTTAGAACATGGGTCTATCATCACCGTACTCTTTACATAGAATCATAATAGCTGTATATGTTCTCATGCACAATCCCCTTACTAACTGTAAATACCCAGTGACAGAAATACTCACTAGCCTGAGGGCTTACTTTTAAAATTTTGCATACACATTGCATTGTTAACACTCCCCCCCCCATCTCATCCCCTCCCCTCAAAAATCATATCAAGGATTTCTCTCTCTGTCTCTCTCTCTCTCTCTTTCACTCATTCACGCTCTCTTTTTGTAGCAGCCACTCAAGTAAAATTAAAATTAGAAGTCAGTTCTCGAATCCGGTTCTCCCTGTTCATTTTCTTAAGCTTCATCCTGCGGTTCTGAAACCAGATTTTGACTTGTCTGTCTGTCAGGTTGATACTCTTACTGATCTCTAGGCGGCGCTCGCGGGTTAAATACATATTGAACAGGAACTCCTTCTCCAGTTCCAGCGTTTGGTGCTTGGTATAAGGACACCTTTTCTTTCTTCCGCTCTTTGCTGTCAGCCAGTTTCCTGTAGCATGTTCTGCCTTTATATCCTCTGTTAAAAATAATGGTAAAGATAAGTACTCCTGCAATAGGCTGGGAGGAAAAAAAAAGAGAGAAAGCTCACGCTAACCTATGGCTTTATATCTGAATAACACCCAGACTGAAAACTGAGAACTACAAAGCCATATTTCTCCAAGGATATTTTCTTTTAGCTTTAAGCTTTAAAAAGTAATTACACATATTTATATATGAAAAATCATCAGTCACGTTCTTCGGCTTTCAGGTATCAGTGGAATACATTCTAACTAGCCATAAGCACCAACTTATACTGTATATATTATCATTGCAGTAAAGAGGGTGGAAAAATAAATCATACAGTTCAAATGCATTAAAACCGCATAATTCAACTAATTTATATCTTCCAGAAATAACCTTTCTTGTCAGCTGTTATGCAGATCTAGAGCTTGAGTTTGTATGTCAAAAGTGTAAACAGATACATACATGCATGCACATATAGATCTAACATATAGGAGCCTTAAATTTTACCTTCAAACTTACAGTGACTTTTAACTTAATTTCAATCACTTTATTTGCTCTTTAATAACATTTTAAGTTTAGCAGATCTAAAAATAGATCGACAGAAACTACAGTAGAAAAGGAAAAATAAAGGTAATTCATATATATGTTTGTGTAATACACACACACACACACACATACAGACAAACACATACCTATGTTGCATTTTAAATTTCTCTCTCTCTCATAGGCGCACGCGCGCGCGCGCACACACACACACAAAATCACTTACATACATACATAATGAGTTGTGTGTGTGTGTGAATGAGAAAAAGTGAAGAGAATACAATTCATCTGCTTCTAGCCTCTTTGAAGTATATTCCAAATTCAAAATACATACTTTGCATTGATATTCTCTGTGTTTCTTTGTGGTACACTAAAACAGTAACCACTTGCCTGTTATCTGCACTTTGCCAGGTAGAACTCTGCGGATATGTGCCCTGAACACTGCTAAATTAAATTTAGTCCTGGAGAGGTAACCTGTTTTATATATTTTCTTATTTTCCGAAGATTTGCAGTTTTAGTCATATGAGACCAAACTTGAACTGCAAAATCCTATTCGTGCCCAGAAGGAAATAGTTTGCATCCAGTCAAATCTGTCCCATTATTGACTCTCACAATCATTTTACAGCAGCATCATTTGTTAAATAGTTTAATTTGCAGCCTGACAACGTACCATTGGTTGGAAAACCTTCCTTAATATACAGAAACGAAAAGTCAAGCAAGAAAAAAGCAAATAATCTGGGCAAACCATTTTCTTTAGATGTTTCACTTTTCGAGCAGATTATTTACACCAAAGCAACAATATTGCAGCTTTTTTTTTTCTTGTTTCCTTTAAAAAAAAATAAGGCAATTGTTTTGAAAGGTTTCAATATCAACAGAAGGAAGGCACGCGCTTTAACTTTTTTTAACCTTGACTTTGTAATTGTTGCAATTGTAACATTTAGAGTCGAGTAAAATAAGGGCAGCGTTCAAGTGTGAATTAAAATTAAAATAGTCTTTAAAAGAAATGAAGGTGGGAATACTTTGTTATTGAGCAGCGAGAAATGGTGTAAGGTATAGGAGCACATGCAACCCTCACAACTGGGTATATTTGTATGTATGGGTATATGTGAGTGTGCGGGTGCGCGTGTACTCTGACCTACATATGTATTTGTGAACTTGAACACAGATGCAGTTAATGTGAGCGTATTTTCCTGCTTATCCTTTTCCAAAGTATTTCAAGTTAATTCGTGCGGAAACAAGTGAACCTGAAACCACCAATAGGTAAAACTGGTTTTATTTGTTAAAACTAAAACATTTTTTTTATGCTTCAACTTTTCAGACATGTTCTGTTTTCCTAAACAAATTTTCTCTCTTCATATACAAAAATATTGCGGAGGCTCACTATCTAATATATGTACATGACGCATGTATGTGTATACGTAGATATGTATTAGTATGTTTCTGTGTGTGTCTCTCTATATATAAATGGACACAGGCACTCCCACACCCACACATACATAACATATACATATAGTTAAGAAACTAGTTCAAAGGAAGCTCCATATTTTCAGTATATTATATGTGCGCAGTATATTTTACGGTGAAATTTAACTTTTTCTGAGAAAGAAAGGTAATAAAAGGGTAAATAATGCATTATATAAACTTTTTTTAAAATTTTAAACATTAACATGCAAAAGAGTAAACTGCCCCTTTGAGAGTCAAGATTATATTCAATTAAACCACCGGAGATTTTTGTTTTTGTCCTGAGCAGTTCTTCTCATTTTGAAATCATACAAAAATTGCAGTTATTCAAATGACACCATTTCAAATCCATTCCTTAAGGAAAGCCAATCATAGAAAAGTATTCAGTGTATCGTTACCGGCATGCAAGGAGTCACTTTTCCTTTCATTTATGTATAAACAAAATGTATATCTGTATCTATTTATTCATGTGTAAAATAGTGCATAAATGTAATAGATATATTACATGCATATTTCAAATATCTAATCTAGCTGCATAATATATGTCCACTATGCATTTGCATTCACAGAATTTAAATAAAAAAAAAAGTTGATCCTTTTCCATACCCACCCACCACCCAATTTAGAAGCTAAACGTTATCTATAAATGTCATATTTTGATTGAGATATCACTTATCACTTCTGTCTGACCGAAATGGGAAAAATAATAATAGCCAGCCAGCGATTGTTTTTACACCCACGAATAATCACAATACCCGAGTCTCCTGGAAGGTTGATGCATCTCTCATTACTCAGAATGAAAGGTTGCTTACCTTTCGCTTCATTGTCAGAATTGTCTGTACTGGTATCAGTAATTTTATTCTGCTCTCTCTCCGTTTCCGATGGGTTTGTTTTGGGAGCCGGGAGGCTTTTTTCAGTTTTGATTTCACTGGAAGAGGTGTTGATTGTGGTGGTGTTGCTGCTGCTGCTGCTGGTTGAGGTCATAGGAGTCTTTGCATCTGTTTTACTGTTTTCGGGGAAACTCAGTTTACCTCTTGGCTGCTTCTCCAGATGCTCACTCTTTGCGTTCAGACTCGCCCTGGCTTCAAAACTTGCCTCAAACTCGCTTGTATGGTTGCAGTTGTTGGGATCCTTCTCCATAGCATACCCTTGACTTGCTTGATAGTAGCTGGGTACTGGAACTTCATGATCATTTGGACAAGAGTCAGGCATTTGATTAGGATAGAGAGCTGACTCAGTGCTACTTTTTGCCCTCTTGTCAGTGTTATACATGCAGCACACATTTTCTTCCTTGACATTGGTGGGAAAAGAACAGGACGAGAGCTGCCTGGCAACAGGTTGTTCAATTCTGTAAGTATTTTTAGGGTCACACCAATTATCCAGTTGAGAGAGGTAAGATGGATAGGTGTTGAGAGACAGGCTGGTATTATTTACCTCGTCTCTTTTAGAAAGAGACGGGATAATTCCACAGTTTCTCATCATTCCACAGCTGAAATCGCTCCCAGACTGCATATACATTCCTTGGTTGGAAGGATAATTATCTCCTCTGCAGGTGCCGGCTAAAGAGTCCATCAGAAACGAGTTAGAAGTCACATTGTTGGGACATGACATTTTCAGAGAGGGATTTTAAAGAAGAATAGTACAGCCACTGGCTGACATCTTTTTTTAGGGCAAAATATCAGCACCATAATTATCCACGCATTGGCCCCCACCACGTGACTTCCAGGCCAATGAGGATTGAAAATGGCCTTGATGATTCAGACGCGAGTGACGTCACAGGGGTCAAGTTGTTCGGGAATGCGAAAATGAACGTGGAGCAATAGCGACATCTAGCAGTTTTTCAGGGTTACAACGCTTGGGACCTTCAAGTTGAACAAAGGAGATCTGCTTTGGTTTGTTTACCAAGGAACCAACGTGTGTCCGCAGGAGAAGGGGAAATACAAGGAGGTAATGCCGAAATAAAAGCGAAGTTAAAATCAAATTTATAAAGCTATCAAATGTTCAACGCAGTTATTTTTCTTCTTTTCTTGTTGCTTTCGTTTTTCCTTTCTAAAATCTGTCACGTTCTCACCTCTGGGAAAGCCATTCATGAACTTTTGTTTTTAACAAGACCTTCACTTACTCTTGGCAGAAGAACTTGAATATTTAAGTGGCAGGCTGTAGTCGCTTAGGATCTATCATTACATTCAGAGCTGTTGTTACTGTTAATCCTTCATCAGGGAAGAATGTGAGCAATTCTTCCTTTTGGGGATGAAAAAAAAGGGAATCGAATGGAAACACTTAAGAAATTAAAAAGCTTTCGACTCGCGTCACGTCGCAGTAGTCTCTGAAATCTCAAAAGCTCATTTTCAAGATCACATAAACAGTTGAATAACAGGTTTTTCGGGTCTATTTTGTGCATGTTCAAAACAGTAAGATCGTTATTTACTTTGATGTTCTTTGGTTTTCTTTTCTCTCCATATACATTTATATTTCTCTTTTTTTTTTCTATCTATAGAAATATATATTTGTTCCAGTATATCGAATGTGAAAAAGAAAATCGGTGTCTTTTATCATCTGGGATTTGTTTGCCTGCTGGAATTCAGCATGTGCTATATTTATTCTGAAAAACATTTTAAAACGTAAATATAAACGGGGAGGGAAAATGACAGAAGCAATAGAAAATGCAGATGTATTTTTTGTAGAATAAACTTAATAGGGCGCTTTTGATGTTCTTCACAAAATGGTTTTTAAACTAAAAGTAAAAAATGGATTATAAAACGTGATTCATTTTATGAGTCACTCGGTAAAAAAGAGAAAATGCTCAAACAAAGAGGTTGCTTGCTGAAAGCTTATATAGTTTTCATTTTATTCAACTGTGCTTTAGGTTATAAAGCTAACTTTATTTTCTCTAATAAACTGAATAAAACAACAGGTATTTTAACACAGTTATGTTAATATTTAAATGATTTATATGTGGTTAATTTTCTATTATATTTGTTTTTAAATTTGCACTTATACTATCTTTTTTATTTCTTTTGCTTTCATTTTTCCCTTATATTTTATTTTATTATAGCTTGATGATTAACTTAGGTGCAGTAGAAATATACACTTCCAGTTCGGGGAAACAATTTGAAGCAGTAGATAAAGAGGGTTTTGTTTGTTTGTCTGGGGTTTATTTTGGATTTTTAGGAACGGTAACCATGTACAATTACATTTACCAGATAATAACTAATCTGAAAGTTAGAAATGTTCGGCGCTCAGCTACAGAAAAAGAACTTCTCAAAGCCAAGTTGAATACTATATTGAAAAGGGAATGAAGAAAAAGATTCCTACTTAACTAACCGAATTTAATGTATTTGTTAACTTATGCAGCTAAACAGAGAAAGTAAAGTTAAAACTGAATAGAAGTTTCAGAGCCGCTTAAACTAATTTCTAATAAGTTGTTCATGTTTCTTCTCAGCCGTTTTGCTGAAAAGTCCCTGGAAGATTGACATACTTAAATACGTCAGTTTAAAAAAGCAACCCCCTAAGATTTTACATAGTTTATTATAACCACCTATATGGTTTCGTCAGTCTCAGTCTTTTCAGACATTAATTTAGCTTTCATTGGAATGTTATTTGCGTCTTTATGTGCCTTTGTTTGCATTATTTGTCTCCGCTTTTTCAAACTCTCTGTAAGAAGTTGTGGTTTTATGATGATACAGGAAGATTCCACATAATGTTTATAAGCAGAGAATAAAAATTTAGTATGGGAACCAATATGATCTAATTTATAGGTGACGAAAGTGAAGACCAAGGTAATTTACTTTCTAAAATCCGAATCTCTTTTAATTTTTTCTTTTCTTTCTTTTTTTTTTCATTCCCTTTACTTTTGCGGAGGATATAGGACTCACAATGTAATTTTTGTAAGAGCAGACTCCACCTCAAATTCCAGGCGGATCTATGTGTAAAGTTAAATGATATGCTATTTCCCTTGATTTTGGCATGGATTTTTATCAAGAAACTGCTTAAAATAAGTGCCATCATATCAAAAGAACAGCATTAACGGTTCTTTTTATCTTTTACAGACTCTACCGCCAGAATATAGGAGCGTGTGAAGAAAAGCTTGAATAAAGATTTTTAGACTATGTGTTCGTATCTATGTGTGCACAAACATCAGAGTTTACACTTTGAAAAGTCATGTCTGGCCTAGTTACAGAAATACAATTGCACACAGGCTTAAACCAGTTTCTTGATATATTTTATCACCTGTAATTTTAGATACTTGTTATGGTTTTCTGAGAATTAATTGTCACTAATTTCTATCTACCTACCTTCCTATCTATCTATCTATCTATCTATCTATCTATCTGTCTAACTATCTATCTACACACATATCACTTTTTTTGTCTCTCTTTTGTCTCTCTTTGTATATGTGTGTGTGTGTGTGTGATACACACATACACAAACACACAGGTATAGCACACATTTATTTTTTTATTGTTCTAGAATAGAAAGAGGCAGAGATTTCATTAAACACCCTGAATGACGCCTCCAGGAGACCAGATATTGTTTAAAGTTAAAAATAATTAGAATTATGATAACCATGGGTCATTGAAGGAAAAACAAATAAAATTCATCAAGCTAAATAGAACCCCCGTTGGGACAAATGCTTTTCTCTAATTACAGAAAATAAATACCAACAAAAAGCTATTAAAACTTAAAGGGGAAGAACCTACATATGTTAGTTTAATATCATTCATATCCACACGCTAAGGAAATAACAAGAAACCTAGACAGAGATATATATCCAAATATGTGCAGTCATAATTATATATCTGCATCCGTGTATGCATAATAGAAAATCAAGTTTTGGCGCATTTTATTACATTGTACTATGCTATAAAGAATATGTGTGTGTGTGTGTGTGCTCGCATAGGTATAAAGACATATCTGGATAAAAATCTATTAGAATTAGATATAGTCATCTTTAGGGGACTCTAACTGTAATTACATAGAAAAGATATCGGATGACATTTTCATTGCAATTGTAAAAACTATTCATGCTTTTTTTTTTTTTTTTTTAATAATCTCGGGGATCATGGGGTCAAATAAAAATATCGCACCAAAAATCTTGAGAAGAATTCACAGAAGTGGAAATACGCTGATGTTCTTAAAGAAATCCTGACACTTGAACATATGTGAAAACGTGCTTTCTTGTTCTCTTTACTCACTGTTTCTTTATCTCAAGTGTGTCTGGGCTGTGTGTCTGGAAGAGAAGTACAGCTGTGCTGTTATTGTCCTTTGCACTTGAATTGTCTGTGGGGTATTACCTCCAAAGAGTCTACTGATCAGAAGTTAGTTGCCTCCATATGGTGAGAGGGCAGCAGATAAACACATCTGAGAAATGATTGCCAAGGGCTACCTGGATTCCTTTATTCCACTTGCTTAGTAAATTTGAGGCATCCTTCCTTAAAAGTAAAAAAACAAAACAAAACGAACAAAAATACTATTGCCGAAATCGCATTCTGTCCTAGAAACTTGCATGTGCATCGATGGAGCATTTGGGCAACTCTTTAACGATTATCTTAAATTTGTTTGTTTTTCCTGCTCAATATTATACCGCAGGATGTTACGGAAATGATTATGATTTATATGAAAGTACACCAGAGTACAATAACAACAATGCACAAAAACTAAAACCCACGCCTTTTCGATGTTGGCTTAAAATCTGTAAACTATCACCACAAGATATCCATTAAACTTTACAGTCAGCTTATTCCTCTTCTGTCTTTCTCAGTAACCTAAGTCAAAGAATAATATTCCATGAGGCCGAACTGAAAAATATATACAAATTCATTTGCTTTTGAGCCCAGCAAAGCATGTTCCTTCTGTATTACTCTTATTTTTTTTTAGTTCTCCTACATTACCTTTTCCGTTATAAGTAATGCTAGAGAAACATTATGGAAAAAGTATAGTAGCAAAGGTGAAAAAAGAGAATCTTTTGGGGCCAGATATTTCAATAAAATTGAAAATACATATCTATCTATCTATCTATCTATCTAGACACACACACACACTAATAATAAAAAATAATTATTGGATTTTTAGCACATCTTTCCAAATGATGCTAAAGGTGGTTTACTACATCATTAGATTTCAGGTGCAATAATTCCTGAATATATAATATGTATGTTTCTTTCACACAGATACTATAAATTGCAAGAAAATTTAAAAAATGTAGTTGCAATAGCGATATCCCAGTTATTTTTGTCTTTTAAGTAGGGAAAATACTTTGTTATATTTTACAAAAGACAGTAGATTTTTTTTTACATAAAACTGCAATATTCTCTTATGAATGATAAAGAAGCATAAAATATCACTCCATCAGCTTTTAATACATTGATATGTTTTTCTTTTTGTTCCAAAAGCAATCCTATGATTTTAGAAATGTAAGGCAATATTTAAAGTATTCTTGAAAATATGAGCATTTTGGATGGGAAACAATATTGTATAATTATGTGTAATGTTGACCCTAGTATGCGACTTTTCATGTGAAATGTATAAATGCTGAATATGTTTGCAAAATGCAATGTCTTTTCCAATAGATAACCCCCTCCCAGTTAAGGTCTCTTCTATGTGGTGGGTTTTTTTTTTTTAAATTAACAAAAGCACATGCAATAATAATACCGGTCTTAATGCATCAGGCTCCTGGCGGATATAAAATCAATGATGGCAGGTTGTACCCGAATATATAATGTCTCGAGAAATGCATTTTTTCTTCTGTGCTATATTAAAAATGTTGAAAAGGCTTTATTTCATGGTTAATTATATAGACTGTTTTTATAATTAGTTGATCCTAGGACTGAACAGAAAAAAATAACTAATAAAATGCAAATAGAAAGAGTAAAATCACAGTAAAAAGTAACATTACAACCACATTTTTTGAAAAAAGATTTCATAGCTCTTATGAATCCTTATCACAGAAGGGCAGGAACGTGTAATCGTAAAATAACCTTACATCTTTTTAGTTAAAAACGTATATCAAACCATACTAGGTAAACGATATTTTCAAGGTAAGTTTTAAAAATAGGGTTTATTAAGGACATTTCCCACTTCTCCAAAAATAGCACGAATACGTTTCTTTTGACATCTATTCAACAATGCGATTAAAGATATGGAAGTCGTTGTTGTCTGTTTAAAATGAAAAGACTATCCATTCTCAACTGTACCAGCATATAAACTATAGTAATCTTCAGATTAAAAGTTATTTATTGAATAATCAATACTTTGGCAGATTCAGAGGCACTATTTTGTGAATAATATGAGACTTATCTTTTCTACAATGCAAGGCAAGATCCTCTGAGAAGTTCGAGTTGTTCTTTAGACTTTAGTAGTGGTAAGAAGAGAGGTGTTGATAGCTAAAGATCAACGCGAATAAAGAAGGCCGCAATACGAAGTAGTGTGGCGGTGGAATGGGGGGCGGGCAGGTGCAAAATGCGAAATACAATATGTGTCGTGCATTTGTTTTCACAAAACCCTTGAGGAACAGATTCTAAAATAGCTTATTCAAATAGCCGCAAAGCAAACAACGTTTTCTTACTCTAGGAAATTGAAGGCATTATTCATTCAAAAATGATTTTTCTAACAGTAGTTCAATGTTTGGCCACAGACATATTTTGCCACCATACAACAGATGAACATCAGAAGTCAATCTGATCGGCCAGAGTCAGTCTTTCAAAACATTTCTGATTCCACAACAACCACTTAATTTTTACACCTAACCGCCAGAAAATTGCTATACTAAGGCTTTCTTTCTTTCTTTTTTTTTTTTTTAAGTAATTTGCCTCCAGCAGTTAGCTTGTTTTCCCAGTAACATATCAAATGACACAAATAAATGAATTTCACCATGTGTACCATCCACAGGAACAGAAGACATGATGACTTCTTCAAGTCCACTTGCCGCTGAGAACGTCTTTTTTTTAGTCGTCTTCTTCCGAGTTTCGCCGTATTTCCGCCTTGTTTGAGTTGCATATTCCAAACAAACGTCCGACCCAATCTAGAAAAAAGTGCCATTAAGGGCAGGTGCCTCTCTATTGTTTGTCATCAGACAGGAGCTCTGATATTTTATTTGCTGCGCAGACTAGAGTACACTTTTTAAATGTTTTTTTTCTTTCAGCAGTCAAGATTTTACCTCTATGTGTGTGTGTGTGTGTGTGTTTGTGAGTGCGATGTATGTCTTTCTTCGACTATATATGTTTGGTTGTTGTACATATGGTATGTATAGGTGAGTGCGTTAGACTGTGAGTTTGAGTTTTCATATGTGTATGCTTATATATGTAGCTGTATGCCTGAGAGCCAAGTACTAAGTTCTACTATTTTTCTTCTGTATTTAAGTTAACTCACTGAGCATTGCATGTGCGTGTATTGTGGAAAAGTAAATTAAAAGTCTCCTGTTTCTTGATTTCCTACGTCTCTGCTATATTTCACAACAGAATAACCTACACCAGCCTACAATATGTTGTCTAGGATTACAGGGTGAAATAGGAAACAGGTTGGATTAATGTTTGGTGTGTTCCTTACGTCACGAGAGTCACTTTGCAATTAGCTTGTGTGTCATTATCATATAGCCTACTACACTCTTTGCCCAACCCCTCCCTCCCCAACCAAGCACTTAAGGAAAGGTCTTCCGGTGGACGAGCAGAAGTAAATTAATCTGGTGTTGCATGCAAGAAATGTGTGCTCGAAATTAAGGGCAAAAAAGTTGTAAAACTTTTATGCCAAACAAAGATATAAAAACTTTCCATGCGTTAAAGATATCAAAAGGTTTATAACAATAATAAAGAGGGGAGGGAGAGAGAGAGAGAGAGAGAGAGAGAGAGAGAGAGAGAGAGAATGTGTGTGTGCCCAAGCGCGCAAACACACACACACACACACACTAGAACTGTGTGTTACCTCCGCCTCCTCCAAAATCCTTTAAAAGCTTCTTTGCAGGGTTAAATATTAAGTACTATAAATACCTCACTTGGTTCAAAATTTGGATTTAGAAAGTGGTTCCCTCTACGTTTGCAATTCCGTCTTAGTGGGCGGGTCCTTGAATGAAAGAACAGCCTTTCTGATTCCGCTTTATCACAAAAGGGTTAAAGGTGACGGCCTTGACTTTATTGAAGTTCAAAGACATCATATATTCAACATTTGTTTGTAGTTTTTTTTTTTTTAACTTCCCCACTTCCCAAATATGTGCGCAAGACAGAAGAAGAAGAAGAAGAAAAAAACCCAACTTTGCAAGGGATCCTGGCCCATTTCGACTTTTTCTATATCGTAGACCAACTGAAAAGAGACAGCTCTTAAACTTACATTATATTTTTTTTTCTCCTAGTTATCCTACTCTCCTTTCGGCAACCTGTCCTCCCACCGAAAAAAACAATTAAACAAAAAATAACAACAGTCATTTCTAATGTGACTATTTAATACTGCTGTAAACTCCCTCACGCTCTATAAACTTGGGTTTCACGGCTTGCATTCCATTTTAACCCAACGAAACTTTGAACTAGGCCTCCAGCTTCAGCGCGGCTCAAGACGTGGGAGAGGGGGGATAAAGAAAAGAGGTTACTGAACAGCTCTGTCCTATTTGTTTACTATTTATAGCGGAAGTCTTTGCCTATGGCCAGACGGTGTAATTAACAAAAATTAAGCTGTTTAGTGCTGCAGTCTTTATTGCAATGTCTAGACGAGGCGTTTTCGTCAAGCCAATCGCTGTTGTTACGGGACAACTGTAGCTTCTAACCTTGTTATTTGCACCTAGGTTTGGTTTTTCTAACTTCAAAAGAATGGTTTGGAAAACAAACATTAAATAAAGATAAATTTTTTGTAGGGGTGGAATGCATTTGTGCATGTTCTTTGTGTGGGCTTTCCTTTCCATAAATGATCCTATATCGCTGAAAACATTTTTTTTTGCAAAATACCTCAGTTTATGACTCTTTCTAGAATGCACTTATTGTAAAAAAAAAATAAAAAATATGCCAATTGGATAGAACTTATACAGGCTCCTTTTGGAGCTAAGATGCCTGCCTTCAAGGGAGCTTTAGCCTTCTACTTTAATTTAAAGCTGGTTGTTTTAAGTTTTTGTCACCATGCCTGAATCGCTGGTAACATTTTTGTTCCCTAACAGTGGTTTATTTGCATTGGATTTAATGAGAAATATACTCAAATAAGGTGTGACTGTAAGTTACAAAACTGATTATTTCAGTGAGTGTGACATTTTTATATGCAGACTCTTTTTTCCTTTCATTTTTTTTTTGTGCAGACTCAGCACATTTTTTTTTAGATTTCGTCTTCTACTGTAGTCAAGTAATAATAATAATAAAACAAACCCCTACACAGGTAGCAAATTTGTGCTACCTCTGGTGGACAGGACTATATTTAAAAACAGTTTTGTGAAAGTAATTTACGCGAATGCATTTCAATATTAACATACAAACTCCACTACTGTTCATGAAAAGGGTATGAATTCCTTATTACTTTAATTAAGAATGAAAGCTATAATAATAACAAAAGATTTTTCATTCTCTTTTACACTGTGATACATGCACTGCACATTGCTATCATTTTAACAACATTGTTATGTGTTTGCTCATTACACTCAGTGATACATGAAACAACTAACAATGCACTTTATAGGAGCTTCTGTTTTGAAGCGTAAGGATGTTATTTTGGAGATGGACAATTATGCTTGTCGATGTAATGTGAAATCTACTTTACTTTGTGGAAGGCTATATTATTTATGGGTATACTTGCACTTTTACTTTTCCTATTTCAAGTAATTAAATAAGATTGCTACAACCCCACCTCCAAACAGAAATAAAAACATCTGTGGATCAGGAAAATCTCCCAGTACATTAAATTCAGTGAATGTTAGGCTAAACAGGAACCCCACACACGCACGCCCGCGCACGCACACACGCACACACGCACACACACATACACACACACACACACACCCTGTCTATCTATCTATCTATCTATCTATCTATCTATCTATCCATCCACATACACACACCCATCACATACACACAAACATACATATGTGTGTGTGTGTGTGTGTATATAAGTAAATTACATATTGCACAGATCCAAAAGAAACACTGTCTCGGACACTATCTAGAGTCCTGTTGAAACGTCCCATAGCACTTTGACATCGCTATAGGTTGTTATAATGGGAAATAGGCGAATTAAATGGTCAAATAAAATGAATTTGTTGGATAATTTTCATGCATTTTTATTGGAACTCACACATACACTGAATTACACAGATTCACGCATCATACACACATACCAGAGAACAGAACACATATACATCCTCACACTCAAAAGCAGACACCTTAGAACACACACACACACACACACACACACACACACACACACACACATTATTTTCATCTTCCACATCCTGAAAATACATCTGAAATTTATTTACAAACAATTAAAGAAACACGTTCCAAACGTCTCATTGTGTATGCCTAACAAAGGAATAACAACATATCCTTGTACAAATAAAAAAGGAAAGACACATAACGATGAAATATCAACTTTGCTGAACCACGAAGAATTGTTACATCAAGTTTGGGCAAAGCCCTATGGTCTGCATACCAAATGAATAGAGAAATTGTTTATTGTTTTGCGTGTGTGTGCATATCTCTTTATCTATCTATCTAGATACAGATATAAATAGACAAATATAGGTAGATAAATGAAAAGATATAGATATAAATATGCATTTATCTATCTCTATCAATATAATTTTCTATATCTATATATACATATCGATATATAAAATCACCATCATCCTACCTATACAATGAATTAAGGTAACTAAACTCATGATAGAGACACCTTCACCAATTTATTTTTGAATAGCATTATTATAAAAGCAGGTAAAATAATTATTGCAATACACTACCAGTTGAAATGCGTTTATTAAAATGGATTGATTAAATGAAAAAAAATTGCAATTGTTTGGACATATAGTTAAATAAAAAGTTCCTCCTCCTCCAGCCCCTTCTCCAATGTCTTGAAAGGCTTGGGAACTGAGAGCGCAGGTTACTCTTTCTGCTACTCGGTCGAGTTCAAACATACAAGCCCGAGGAAGGGAAAAGGCTTAAACTCCGGGGTTCTCCGAAGAGTCAGGAGACAACCGTGACCTTCCGTCTTCCTGAAGACGAGCCTCCTTGGAAGAAGAGGGGATTTCAAAACTGCTCACAACAAGGGATTTCCAGAAAAATATTGCAGTCGGTCTCTGCTTAGTTTTTTTTCTTTCATCCTTCTGTTCTGAAACCAAATTTTAACCTGACGGTCAGTGAGATTCAGCATTCTAGACAGTTGGAGCCTTTTCTCTTTGTTGATGTAGACATTGAAGAAAAACTCTCTCTCGAGTTCTCGGATTTGGAATTTAGAATAGGGACATCTCTTTTTTCTTGTACGTGGAGCATCTTAAGAATAACAAAAGAGACAGTAAAGATATAATGCATTAAATCAATCACTCTAACTACATCACACTTTTAACTTACACATGCAACTAACATAAATGTGACCCCATAAATACGTGTCTGCAGAAAAAACACACACAAAAATACACATATTGCTATCGGTCTATCAAAACCGACAGCACACACCTATGGGTTGAAAATGTTAGATACAGTGATATAGATTTTCATAAAGATACATTGTGTAAAGCCATGTGTAGATTTATACTTATACACACAAACAGGAAAGAGAGATTAGCTTGCACTATTAAAGCTTAAGGGATAAGACAGGCACACAACTAGACAGAAACACAACATATAAAAACCTTTATTTATACATCACATGGAATGACGGTATATAAAACACTCAAATAAGTAAATAAATAAATGTACAAGTAGATAATACAGACTAGCACGTGTGAGTATTTATCTGCACATATTACAGAGATGAAAATATGGCACTCACAATTGCTTTATGTACTATATGCAACGTCCAATACACAAACATAATTTCAGGTACACAGCACAAACACAGAAACAACATCCATACCTATATACACATATATGCCCCTCTATTTAACAAGAGACTTGCATTTTTATACAGCTTAGTATATGCTATATGGATGTAGATGTAGAACTTTATTTCCGCTGCATCTCTCTCTCTCTCTGTCTCTCTCTGTCTCTGTCTCTCTCTCTCTCTCTCACACACACACACACACAGACATGTATAACCCTTTTAAGATAATGGTTAGTTTATCTACTATGGAATTCTAATTACTTGTAATAAGAGTCAGATTCTGATTCTGATGCAGCAGATCTTCTTAGAAGAAACTGAACTAAGCAAAAACATTAGTTTGCTATAAACAGAGTTTTACTGTAGAAGAATTTGACTATCTAAGCCAATTCTGAATTAGTATTGCTACAAGTGTTATAGCCAAGCAAGATTTGCTATATCAATACGTGTAAGGGGTCTGCATACACAAGAGAGAGAGATCATTTTCCATCTGAAAATGAGCATATGTGCATACACAGATGAAATGGACAGTGAAAGCATACATAGTAAGGTTCTCTCTCTTATTAGATCTAGGCGCCCGCACACACACATACGTACAAGGGCGCGCGCATAGACACACGCATACTATTGTATCAAATATCCTATGCACCGTGTGATAATACAAAAAATATTTTTTAAACGCTCACAATTGTTCTAGATAGTCCATAGGGGAAAAATCACATACATATTTGTAAATAATGAGCTTTATGCACTCCTATGGAAAGCCAGCCCAATGAAAGAAAATAATTAAGAGACATTGGAACTAGGATATTGTCAATTATGTAAGGCATAAGTTTTATAAAGAGAACAAATCCTCAAGAAAGAAAAGGAAGATTTATTCGGTGCTCAATACATATATTTCAGGAAATCAAATCATAAAATGTGTTACAATGAAGTTTAAAAGTTCAGAAAGAGGAAATCTCTCCAAAAACATTTTGTTTCTGGGTCTTCATTAAAGTGTAAGTCGTCTTTTTCATGCAGTTTATCACATGATTCAGTTGAGAAAGTTAATAAAAATAAGTCATATTAGCCTGAGGGAAAAAAGGAGGAGAACCAATATGAAATGTTAGCCATTTTTTTTTCTGAACTGTCTTCATAGCTTTCATAAAGAAAAGACCAAACGTGGTTTCAATTGCAAAAAATGAAAAATATAAATATAAGTAAAACATAAAAAAGCCTGCCTGACAGAAAGTGTGGAAGAGATTATTAAGAAGAGTCGCCCCCCAAAAAATGTGTTCTGTCCAATTACTTTTCACCCTTAACAGCCCAGGACCCAGTCCTTTTAAAATGGTCGTGTAAATTCATGATCAAAGCTAATATTTGTCACTATGGTGCGTGCTTTTTAAATTTCACAGACTTCTAAAGACAGTGTGCCTCTGTATAACATCTCCATTTTTTTCCAAAGTGCTTTCCCATCGTAAAAAAACGCTCTCTCGTTGGAAGAAAGAGTTTTGTAGGTTATAATAAAAACCTTTGAATGCTTATAAAAGTCCACATAAAATGTGACCGACAAAACATCGGGCTAGTCCCTTAACCTTTCCATTCTCTCTCTCTCTCTCTCTTTCTCTCTCTCTCTCTCGCTCTCTCTCTCTTTCTCTGTATTTTTACAACTCTACCTACTGGAGTTGCTGCTTTTGCTGCCTTCCTTGTTGTTGACGGAAGACGAGGAGGCAGAAGAGCCTGGGTTTGTGTTTTCTTCCTCGTCTTCCGGGTCTAGTCCGTGATCTCCTCCGGATGACTGGGTGCCTGGCTGGGTGTCCGCCTCCAGCTTCCCATCGCTCTTGGAGACACAGCTGTCAGCTGGCTGGCTCTCGGTCCCACAGTAGGCATTCTCAAAAAAACGATCAAACCCTTGTGGCAGAACATTGTTTTTGCTCATGCTGGAGTAGAAGCCGGTCGAGGGGTGGTTGGAGCTAGGGTGGTGGTGGTGGTGGTGGTGGTGGCTGTACACATTCTCGTTTTTCATTAGCATTTCGGTCATGGTGGAAGGCGGGAGGCACTCTCTGTGCATCAGCTCCTCTGCTGCAGAATAACAAGAGGAATAATTGTTCCTGGGGTGCCATTTACTGGCAGGGTCTATGCCATAGGAGACCTCCCGGACTGGCTGCACTTGGGAGAGGTTAGTGGAGTAAGGATAGGAGATCTGGCGAGAGGGGGCCTGTGGTAAGAAGGAAGACACGGTGGAGAATTCAGGGACGTAATATGTGCAGCTGGGGAGGTAAAGGTTGGAAGTACAGCCTGCTCGCTCTCCAAAGTCTGCAGCCCCCCTCTCTTTACGCGACTGAGAGCAGAAGTTGCCTAGGTTCACCGAGTTAAACATCTTTCTTCCTTTTCTTGCACGATAGATAGATGGGTTTGGATCCAAGCTTCAAAAGAGGAAACATTTGGGAAAGGCGAAAGATGACGCGCTATCCGTCTCAGTCGCTCCCCGGGAGCACGTGATGCCAAACTAGATATTGTCATATATCAGTTTGGAGCACTTAGAAGCGTAGGAGGGGTTCATTTAGGTAAGATCTGAAAGGTTCAAGCGATTGGTTTTCAAACACCGCAGAAGCATTATGAAAATCAATTGCAGATTTGTATTCATTTGCTTTCAGCCAACTCCTCTTCTATGTGTTTCAGAACAGAAAAGCTTGTTTAGAGGCAGGGAGGAGGGAATTTGTGGGAGGGGTGGTTTTGAAGTTTTTAATTTAATCTCTCTCTCTCTCTCTCTCACTCACGAAATTTGAACCCTGGATCGATTTTTACGTGGTTTTGCCATTACTACTATATCTAAGGTAAATCTGTCAGTGGCATATACACTTGCAAAACAGAATGGGAGGTGTCGTTTAAGGACGGGTTAAGTTTGCTAACATTTCAAAAGTCTTGCCTTGGTCCTGATCAGACTCCGTATCTGATCATAAGTATAAAGAGAATCTCCCTTTCAGTTACTTGTCAGGCTTCTCATTATAAAGATATTTTAGTTGCTTTTGTCTTAAGCAAGCCTTGTGTTTTTGAATGGGTTACCTTTCTTCAATGCCAACGTTTCAAACTTTAAAGGCAGCTCACAGTTCAGTTCAGATTCACTCATAACAGTCTTAATGACTTTGGGTATCGAATTAATGATATATCACTGAGCAGAGCAAATGAAGAAAGTCAATGACTAATAAATACTCAACAGTATTATTACTCGAATCCTCTTTTAATGTTTTATAAAATATTTATGACGTAAGGGTCCCATATTGAATTTTTAATGCCCACGTTTATTGCCAATCAATGCACCAATGGAACACCATCATTCTTTTTTTTCTTGATATTGAATTTAAAAAGACTACAGCTATTAAAATCATTTGTCTTACCTATGTATCTTAGTCTTAATCCTGCGACCAATACTTATTAAATTGTTTTTTTTTTTATAGCGGCGAATAGCGATAGTTAAGTTGTAAATACTGTTGGAAGGACGATTGGCAGGATTTACTTATTTCACGTTTTTCATCAGCTATAGACGTTTAAAACTGGATTCTGTTGAAGTTCATGATAATGCCTCGAGGACTTTTCAAAACTATGGCGCTGGAAAATATTTGGCTATTGATATTATCATAGACATCTGTCAGTGAAAACTTACAAAATGTTATCTTTTAGAACTCCGTTCAACCCCCAAGCAATCTTTCACTCTGTCTTTATTGCTTTCTAAAAGATTATTTTTTTCACAAGGATTTTAAACTGAGTCAAGGCGAATATCCATGTTCTATCTCAGTCTTTTATGAGTAAAGGAAGAAAAAACTTTTATGATCCATTTTCCTTATTTTTTTTTTCATCATATAATATTCTTTTTAAAATAATTTGATTTGATGCATATAATATTCTATTCAGTTTAACATTTCTCGCTGTCTTCTCTTGTCTAGTGCGTGTCTATGTGAACATATATATAATATATATATCTCTGTGTGTATATAATAGATAGCTGTGTGTATATAATAGATATACATCTACATCTACATCCATATATATAAAATACAATTATTCAATACCATTATAATTATTTATTAACACTATATCTGTCATGTATAGCACGAATTACAAAGACTAATTGTAGGCAGTCTGGAATCTATTAACTTGCTTAAACCTGTAACACATTTGGAGGAAATAAACGTCACTTATTATGGTAAAACCAAATTAGGTTGTTCTAAAAATGAGAGAGAAAATCAGAATCAAAACAAACATATTTATAAGAAGAAGAGAGTCAGTTTTCGTATGAATCTGTGAGGTTTAATTATTTAATGTTTCACAGAGCATTTCAATCTTTCGAAAAGTATTTTAAGAAACCTGATTCAATTTACACTTTATGACGAAGTTGGGAAAAATAAAACACTGCTACACTGCTTTCCCCTCCCCTCCCTCCCACACCCCACACACTATGACCACCACCAAATACATTTTTCAGTCACTAGTAGGATTATTTCATTCAGGGATATTTAGTGTTACAAAACCTTTGCACTTGTGGGAAATAACATTCAAAGAAGTATCATTTACATAAACATATAATCAAACAACGATAATAATATAGTGTGCAGTAAAACAAGGACATATACAATTATAGTGAAATAATTAGCAGGCTCTTAAAGGTCGGCTTTAATTAACTTGGCAATCTCTGAATTCTGGCTTACAGAGAGTGTGGAGAACAGCAGAGCCCGAGAAACGCGCATGCAGAGAGGGTAGTTCACTACATCTGCAAGTCAGTGTGTACATTACAGCCCCAAAGGGCAAAACCGGGCCACTTCTCATTCTTATCCTCTTCCTACAGCCAAGCAATACGGTCCACTTATTGTTTTAAGCCATTACAATTTCTCTTGTTCCAAGTACCTTATCCCCTACTCACATGGCCGGTGAGTTTTACTTCACCCGTCTGCGAACCAGTTTGCTGCATTCAATAATATACGTTTTCTTTTTCCTGGGGAAGGAGTGGTGGGATAGAGAGTTGTACAACCTCTCTCTTTATAATCAGAGTGACTTACTTTAGAGACTAACTTTTAATTAACGTGTCAGCGGCCCTTTCATTTGGCAGTTTATGAACCAGTATTAATACCGACTACAAATTAATAAGGATTAAGCTGTTGTTTATGGGTGTAATTATATGACTTCCGTGCCCAGCTCGTTCCAATCTTTAAGAGCGAAAAAAAATCGAACTCTGAGTATAAAGGGGGGAATAATGTCATGAGAGGAAAATCCGAAGATGACAGAAGCAATGCGATGTATGAAAAGAAATAATATCAGCTGGTTTGTTGGTTTGTGTTATTTTGAACCACTCAGCAAAACACATCAATAACTCCCTGAAGTTCCAACTGCAATTTGCTGCACATCATAAATATGATATTTTCTGCAGATTTTCATCTTCCTACGTTGCCATTCATAGGTGTGTGAATAATTTATTGCACATAATGAGTAAATATTGATAAACATGTGTTTGTGGCGTTTGGTTTTAAACTCAGGTTTAAAGTAAGGATTTGTCGGCTTCCTGCAATGCTGAGTAGAAAAGCCAGCTGCGGAGACATAGCACTTGAATTTGACCCA
Organism: Rhinatrema bivittatum; assembly: GCF_901001135.1. Classification (NCBI taxonomy): domain Eukaryota; kingdom Metazoa; phylum Chordata; class Amphibia; order Gymnophiona; family Rhinatrematidae; genus Rhinatrema; species Rhinatrema bivittatum. The sequence goes on from NC_042617.1 coordinate 310,539,343, forward strand.
CCAAAGTCAATTTTCTGACCACCATAAAACGCTGAATGGGGAGGCTGCAGTCTCGGATTCCTTAGGGCTTCCTAAGAAGGGACAGAAGAAAGAAGACAGCCAAGCCAGTTGACACACAATTAACTTTAGAATACACTAAATCAGCCAGCGACCGAGTTCTTTTCTGTCTGAGCCCGACATAATATTCAAGCAAAGTAAAGCTGCATACAGAAAACACATGAAAAGTTTCCTTTAAGAAAGTAGACACAATAAAATCGCAAATGGAGAATAAATTCCTTTAACTCTGTGGAGAACCGTCAACTCTATGAACTAAAGGGAAAAAAATGTATATATCATGGACCCAGAAAATGATTTCAAAGCACTGGTTGCTGGTTATATGTAACAATCTGAATGGTTTTAAAAATTATGTAAACATGGCATTACACGACATAAATACAGTTATTTTAAAACCTACATAGACTATGTGTGTGAGCGTGAGTGCGTGTAGTAGTAGTAGTGCAAATGTGACAAAGTCAAACACTATGAGGGGAAATGTTATATTCTATTTATTATAGACATACCCTTTATAATACTTTTATTACTATATCGTGATTGTGTGTGTATGTAAAGGAGTGTGTGTGTATGTGTGTAAACATTAACACATCAAGTATCATATGAAAGTACAATATAATAATAATAATAATAATTACACTTTATAATTTCACTTTTGTACAGTTTGATCTATTTAACATGTTCAGGTATGTCATTGTTTTAAATAGCAAACATTAAGGGTGCCCTTTCATTTCTATTGAAGTAAACTATACAGGAGAAAATGATGAGATCCTTAATCAAGAAAATATTAACATTTGCAGCAATACAAAATAAATAACTAAATGAATTTACTGTTTGCCTTCTTCTCATCCATGTGAGTCCAGGAAGTAAACATAAAGGTCAGGAAACAAGAGGCAGGGGACATTTTTTTTTTATTGGACTAAATTAATGTTTGTCCCTTATACTCCCTTCATCAGGTCATGTTAGGTTATAAGATATGATGTAGGCAGGCAAGGCAAGTAGTGCCCTAGAGTCTTATTCATTCTGGATATTTACCAGATACATTGAACAGAAAAGGTGCAGAGGGTATATAAGCTCAATCAATGGCGCAAGAAGTTGGGAGTATATATAAAACAATTTTTCCCTCCTACTTACAATTATATTCACTTGAGCTCTCTTGTTAGCTATTTTGTTTTCTGTAAATCATATTCTGGGGACAAGATTCTCAGAAATGTGAGGACTTGGAAACCAAAATCTGGAAAGAGAGAAAACAAAATAAAGTAAAATGTACATTGTTACAACACATAAGCCATCTTTCTTCACAGTTTAACCATAAACACTTAGTGCATCATCCTATAAATTTTTAAAAGACAATGTGTATTTTTTAAAGCCTGTTGGATTATTTATGGTACATCTTTATTTAATTCTGTATCATTCACAATTTATTTTCTATGTCAGGCTTTTGAAAAGAGATTTTTGGAGAGCAGCAAAGTCAAACATAGCTTGTTCCCTGAGCTGAAAGGCCAACTGCATTATTTACATCTAGAATAGTTTAAATAGAGAGAAAAAAAAGTCTTTGGAATGGAATAGATTAGTGACAGAAATTCAGTTTTTAAATATTTGTGGAATTCTCTCAACAAATAGTATTGAGGTCAGACTTTCTGACATTTTATGACTCCTGTCTATCTGATGCTTTTAAATAGCTTTCCCCCCGACTATAGTACTATTACTTCCTAAGCAAGAGAAGATGTGGGGTTGGGAGACCTCAAAATCTGGGGAATACTTCAACTACAAACAAATAATATGTTTCTTTTAATTTCTTATGTAGAACTTTGATTGCTTTAATGAGTGTTGCTTATGATTTTGTATTACATTGTTTTACTATTTGTGTATTATTATTGTACTGTGCTGTTTTATTTATGTTCTTGTTCCTTTATTTGTATATTGTATTTTAATGTTGGAGATAGTGCGAATGGCATTGACGCTCTAGTTAAAGGCGGTATGAAGAAACTATCTGCCTCCTGTAAGTGCAGCTATGGAAGTATCTCAAACACAATAGTTATAAGTGGGACGTGTGTGGGAAATATTATTGCCCCCAAATGGCAAAGATACATTTGATTGGAAGGAGGCCAGCCTACTGAAGAAGACTGTGTAAGCTGTGAACAATTCAAAGGGAAAAAGAGGACTTAGATCTCTCCAGACCTGAGCTGCAAGTTCAAAATCATGTGGCAGCAATAAAGATAAAAGACGATAAAGCTGTGGTTGGCAGCCACATGCATAACACTTAATAGCATCCATGGTAAAAATGTGTAAAGGGACGTGAATTCATAAGTGTGTGCGTACACACACACACACACACACACACACACATATATACACACACACACACACACACACACACATATATATATATACACACACACATATATATATATACACACACACACACACACACATATATACACACACACACACATATATATATATACACACACACACACACACATATATACACACACACACACACACACACACACACACATATATATATATATATACACACACACACACACACACACACACACATATATACACACACACACACACACACACTCACACACACACACACACACACACAGACACGCACACACACAGATGACTTCGTATGCAGTCTAAGCAAATCCAATTCAAGAAACAGGGGTGAAATAAAATCTTTACTTATTATCTCTACTGAAGAAGACATGTCTGGTTCTTTACTTCATTATTTCGCTTTAGATATGCAAATGTGAGCCGAAATATAAGACAAACAACATGTTTAATCATCTAGTGAATTTAAACTTTTGTAAGATTTATGCTTCTTTCCTTACAATAACGTGCTCTCATGTACAAAGCCTCATTCAGTAATTCCGAGATTAATGTTCTTACTCTTCACCTGCTAAGCAAAATAAATATGTGGATTACATAAACAAAATACCATTTAAAATGCATTCTTAAACTAATGAGGACGCATCAGAATGCATTTCCGGCTGACACTTTAGTTCTTTTGAAAGTACTTTTTCTTTATTTTCTTATCTTTTTTTTTTTACATTGACGGTAGCCTCGAATTTTATAAGTCACTTTAAGAACTGCTGCAATGTTTCTTAATTTCACCTTTTCAGAATAATTTCTTTAAACGAAAATGTGCTTCCACATATGGATGCATCGTTTTTAACATTGGCTTTTATAGTGTTTTGCAAAAGCCTTGTATCTAATGTGGGCAAATGTCCTCTCCTTAAACTGGGCTTTCTTTAGTTTTTAACATTTCCATAGTGATCAGCGGGCCGGAACAAATATGTAACAGTCTGTTACTTTGCTCCAGCAGCTGAAATTTAGGGCCCTATTCGCTAAACATTTTCTCCATAAACACAAAATAGGAGAACACCATTCATAAATAGGTCCTTATTAAACAGATGCATTATGTATTTATTGCCTACAGACCGGTTAGAAGTCTATACGCTTCTTTTGCTTGTATGCACACCTATTGTATTTTCCAAACAATAACAAATAAAGTTGAGCAATTACATCTCAGGACTTCCCATTCCCGCAGAGTCAGCAGCATTGCATAGTGCGAGAAAAGATCAGTATTCCTCGAATTGGAGAATAAATAATACAGGCTCTAAAGGGACCTCTCCAGTTCCCAACCTGACGGTTTGTGAACATAAACCATCATTCATCTATTCATACTACACACACACACACACACACACACACACACACTCACTCACTCACACACATTCTTTCTATCTCTGCAATAATGTCTGAATATAATATACATAAGCAATATTTCCATGTTTCCCATTTCTGTTCCTTACCGATTTCAAAAATTACTGTAATATGATTAACAATGCATATTTGATTTTTTTTACAGGGGAGAGTACTGTTTTTTTATGCTTCCAAATTATTTGAAAGTAATTAATTCAATTATTTTATGCTTTTTCAGCAGTAAATAGCATTTCTCCTACTGTAAGCCATTCTTTTGAGTCTAACGGTTTACTCAGCGGCTGTCTCGGTTACCAACCCTCCTTCAGTCTGTCTGTGTGTCTGCCTGCCTGCCTGTTTCTCTCTTTCTCATTTATGTAATTTTAAGCAACCTTATTCTTTTATATTGCCTAATAAAAAGAGAGATGGATTTTCTATAGGGGTTTCCAGTTTTATGTACCATGGTTAGCATGGTACATAATCTTATATGGCATGGATATACTTATTTCTCTTTTCCAAGGGATTATTAAAAAAAAAAAAAAACATGTGGAAACCGCTAATTTATAATTGCAATCTGACATTGTCCTTTGAATTCTGGGAGATTTTGAGATTGATTTTTAAGGGGTGGGGGGAAGGTGATTGTGACAATTGGAGCCGACGTTTCACATCCATGTCTGTAAGATAACTGTCCTCAGGTTAAGTGAAGGAATCTCTAGAAATAACGTTCCAATTTATTTCTTGGACTTGTTGTGTTACCAAATGAGCAGTGCTTGGAAGTAAAATAAGAAGAAAAGGAAGACAAGAAATGATCGCCCTCCCAAGCCAGTGTCACAACCTCCTCTCCAGCCAAATGAACATGCGATGGGGAGAAGCTGCATCGAAAAAGAACTGTAATGTAGAACTTAACGCCGCACATCTGGGAGCAGACAACTAATGCAGACAGATTGTATAGATTAAATAATAACTTGAAAGACAATCCCGGCCAGATTCACTGCAGTATGCAGTACAGCAGGAGCCATAACCGCAGAGCGGGAGGCGGGTGGTTGTGATGGTCTTTAACCCTTTTGATTCTTTCTCTAAAAGAATGTAAATACTTTAGCTGCATAATCACCAGTTGAGGTGTACGAAATTGGACAAATAGTCCTAGTAGCAATGAAGCTATTATGTAGTCCCAATTTATTTTTTTTTATCAGGATAGCCTAAGAGAGGAGAAAGCTTCATTTTCACGATTCGATAATGCTGCTTTGATATGGGAGGGGGTGGGGGTGGGGAGGAGGGTGTTTCTAGGGATGCAATTAATCTGCCACTTTCCTATTGTCATCTTCTGCTTTAAGCTTTACCTCATACGCGATTATAAAGAACGTTTCCCCCCACCCCTTATTTCATGGCTAAGTCTTTCAAACCTGTCTCATTGAAAGGAAGTCATGCAGTTTGGAGGGCTTTTAATATCAAGTGGAATAAAAGATTTTCATACATACCGCAAGCGGCTCCAAATAAAGAAAATATATAAAATAAAAAGAGGGAGAAATTGTAAACTCCTAGCAATAATGACCTTTGTATCGCATGAAACGATTATTCCCAGATCGATCGTGTGTCCGGCATCCTCCAATAAGCACACCGAGAAGATTGTCTAGTCCTTAAAGTACCTCCTTGTTCAGGCCCCTGAATTATAGGCAGCTTCCAGTAAGCAGAGCCAAGAAGCTATTCATGCAAGCAGGCTGCCAGATCAATACACAAATAGGCGACTGTGACGTGTCCTGCGCCCAAATTCAGAGATGTCAGACACAGTGCACGGTCCACGCACATTCCAATTTTGAAGCCAGAGCTGTAATTTTTTGTAAATGAAAGAAAAATAGTTTTCAGGAGTGCATAGGAAGAGGGCTTTTCCATTTCTGTTCCTCCCTCTCGCTCTCTTTCTCTACCCCCTCCCGATTTTTTTTTTCCCCGTGCCAAATAAGCCTCATTGTTTTCTGAAAGGAAACAGTAGTGCTGAAGCATTAAGCCTAATTGGCCTTTTCTTTATGACGTTTAATTTCCTCTTCCAAGTCAGACTTGCTATTTGCATCTTGTTGAAAGGATGGGTCGTTTGAAGTCTGCAGTCCAGGACCACAAAAAAAAAAAAAAGCACTTTCTCAGTAATGTCTTTGCGAGCTGCTCTCTCTCTCTCTCTCTCTCTCATTCTCGTTGCTTGGTTGTTGCAAAAAATAAAGAAGAAAACTGAGAGAAAAATTACAGAAAAGCAAAACTGTTTACTAGAAATAAAAATTGGAGCCCTCCTTTCCTCTTGATGTGACAAAAGGCTTAAAAAAAGGAGGAATCTTTGCATACCGTATAAAATAGAATGCTAACTTGACCTTCACTTTGTAATGGTGTCCACACCCCATGCCCACCCAGACAGACAGCAATAAAGACAGCGGTCTCCCTACAGAAAAGAAGAGGGCAGCCCCGAAACCCAATTCCTTGCAAAGATTTAGCAGAACACTAAAATATACAATGTATCAATGCACGCGAATTTTGAGATGGCAAACAGTGGCGAATTTTGAGATGGCTGATAAACAGTAGTCAGAGATCAAGTCCATATAATAAAAAGGCAGCGGATTTGGTAGGTTTTTTTTTTTTTTTTTTTTTTTTTTAAATCTTCAGCAAGCATTAATGTATATGGAAGCAAAAATATCCCTTTCTAGTTCCATTTAAAATATAGTTGTTTTAATTTCAGAACTTCCAGCAGATTATTTTATAGATAAATTACTTTTCTGCATTTTTAAAGATTTCAGTCTGCAAGAAAGGCAATATTTTACTCTCTAAATCTCTTTTATTTACTCTTAACTTCAGTACACCTTAGACTATTCCATTCAATTGGATTTATTCATTAAAATATTCAATTGTTTATCACAAATACAAATACATTTAATATCAATAATATTTGCACACGTTTGACACATACCATCAAATGTATACATTTGTATGCATATCATGTATTATAGTTAAATCATGAAGTAACATGAAAATCACGTCTTTATTTGAAATCTAGAACCTTTTTTTGCTTTATATTACCTATTGACGCTGCTTCAACTATTTCTGAAAAAAGGTTCAAAATATTCAGTTTTCACTCATTATTGTGAAAGCATTCTTTTTTTTTTAATTTATTCAATGAAGATTGTAGCTACAAACTGCATCCATGACTCTTATTTAATTTATAAAAGTATAATTGAATTGTAGGTTAATTTGCTTTATATTTTGGAGTATGCATAAGAAAGACAGACCGAGATAGATACAGACTGCGGCTATTAGGACGCTTGTTTGAAATTGTTTTCTTTAGACAAATATGTTCTTTTATGGCAGGAAAAAATATTTTTCACTTTCTAAGTGGCTGGTTAATAGGCAATGATTTATTTTACATGCATTCCACTGTATATACCGTTTTTTATAGACTTAACCTCTGCATTTAAAATAAGGTCTCTAGTTTAATAATAACCCTTCCCCCCACCCCCAGAAAAAAATGCTTGCGACTTCCAAGAAAAAACTTTTGCTTCCAAATCACTATCTTAGCTTTCCCGTGCCTTTGTCGAACGAGATGATTGTACAAATCTTTAGTTCATCACCTTCCCTGCTTAGAAGTAAAAATAACTCTTGCCCGGCTGGAAGTCTGAACATTTCAGGGGCCTTTACCATCGTTTCTGCCATATCTTTCCCATCTTTACTATCTCTCTTGTTAACAACATCAGTATAGGTAGATCCATGTATCTCCCATAAATGCAATCATCCATGCTACCATAGTATATAGAGGTAGCAAACTAGATAAATTAGTGCTCCCTACAGTAAAATATTGCACTGTCTAATCTGCTTCCTACCAAGTAATAAAATGTTTTTTCCCCCCCCTGCAGTTCATTAAGCTTAAGATTTCATTTGGAAATGATTTGCCTCAAACTAATTACAGTGTACTTCATTTTCTTAATCCTTCATTCAGAAGACACGGTGATATTTCTGGCAATAGCAGAGTTATAATGTTAATTATTTCCAGTGTATATGAAGTTATTTATGGATATGCTTGCAAACTGCAAGGCAAAAATTCATGTACTTTATAGCAAGGATTTGACGTGGAAGAACATTTTCCTGTTACCACTATGCAGGAAATTGAAGAGACAGATAAACAGATAAACTCGACTGTTGAATAAATAGGTCAATGTAATGATGAAAATTAAGACAGACATTGATGGGAAGATAGAATAGAATGTAATATGGGAAATTATTAACATCAAGGGGTTCTGTTGACAACCTAGACCGAGGAGTAAAAAGTCACGTGTTTTGCAAATTTCATTAGAGCCCGTGATATTAATGTTTTCTCTCAAATGTTAGATTTTTTAAAAATTATTCATGGTTATAACAATTTCCCTTTCTGACCCTTGCTGAGTTATAAACAAACAGTGCTACGAATAGTGTTTTTTCTTCCCGTGTCTGCATTTTCCTGTTCCTCAATGAAACATCTGTGATCTCTCAGGGGAGTTTGCGTCCTTATTCCTACATTCTACAGGTTTGCATCATTGATAAATCTGGTGCAAGTTTCGTGCTGGAGCAAAACTGGCTCAGACGTTTAATAAATCAGAGTCTTAGGGGTCTCATTTACGATTTCACCCTGGAGCTTAGTTTACTGTTTATAGCGCTGGCATCGGCCTTAGCCCTGCAGAATGAGATTGGCAGAAAATATGGTTTATTTTCCACGTCAAACTCTGAAAAGACAGAGATCCCAGAAAATAATTTCAAGTTGACTGGCTTGTAGGGTAAACCTCAGGTTTAAACCTTTGCGACCAAATTTGTTCCTATGGTTTTTTTTTCTTCTACAGTGGTAAATCTGGAACATAAAGTAGACCAGCCTGGCACAATTACTTTTTGTGAATTCCATCGTGTAGCCTGAATAGTAACATCAAAGCTCACTAGTAACCCAGGTTATTAAGGTCCGCAAAGTGAGACTTTTAAATAATAAAAAATAAATAAATAAGTTTTTCCACCACTAACAGTATCAGCTCCGGGTTGTAAATACCTGGGAGCTCATTTAAAGTGATGCGCTGAAGCAGCCGAGCTCAGTGGTATGTAATGTAAGGTTGCTTTGCATCTAGGGGATAAATCTAACGGAAGCTGAAGAGGATACAAGAAGTCAAAGAGCTGTAGTGCTTTTGAAGCCCCAAGATATAGGGAGCTGGATTGGATGCCAGCGTTATAAACAGCGCAGACCGCCGCTTCAGTATTGCAGATGAGAGATCGGTGGGAAAGTTGTTCCACCCGAACTACCATCCCCATCATCCTCTTCATCGATTGCTAAAAGCTGCCCCCAATTGACCAGTTTTGTGGGAACCCCCCCTCCCTCTGATTTTGAATAATATTTGTTGTTTTTCCAAACTCGAGGAATTTTTGAAATGCTGTGACCACATTTGCACCTGTTTATCAAGAACAGTAAATTTGGCGTTTAAAGTAGGCTAGGCAGGCGCGGTTGTATTTTGGTTTAACTCTGCTTAGGCAGTCTGCCTGCTTGGTGCGCCTTGATTTTAATATTAAAATAGAGCCAACCTAATCGAGCAATTTGGAGAATACAACTACATCAGATGATGGTAATGGAAGGGTTGTCTGGACAACATGGTAAACCACAGAGTTGGGAGAAATTTCTGCAAATATGGCAATCCTATATTAATATTCTGCCAAATAAAACTCGCAATATGATCTTTAATAGTTATGCAATGAAAAATAAAATTAGTTAATTTTTTAAATTTAAATCATTAATAGTGACTTTACATTTATTTATTTTATTTATTTATTAGCTTTTATATATGGACATTCGTGGGAACATCATGCCGGTTTACAATATAACGGAAGGAGGAAAATACAAAAAAACAGGGTGGGGGAGGGGAGCAGATAGGAAGAGAGAAGGGGCGAGAGAAGAGAGGGAAAAACAGGAAGAGGAGAATAGGAACAGTACCTGATGGAAAACAACAGAAGAACATAATATGTAAACATTGCAAATTATAGTTCATTCTAAATTCATATTTATGGTTATGATTAGCATTCACATTATTAAGAATTGACAAAAAAAAAGCAATCTGAGATATGTTATCCTTTTATTTCTTTTTGGAGAGTGATGGGGTGGGGTACGTGTGGGATAGGGAATTTATTAGTTTTTATGGTTCTTATATTAATACTTATGGTTACTCATTTTTGAAATAGAGCTTAAAAAAGAAGGGAGGGGATAATATTGTAGTTAGGATTAATTGTATAAGTGTTATTACTTTTCTTTTTCTAATTGTTATTGGAGTAAATATTGATACTTTATGTTATATTTATCACCTGCCCATTGCAATTTGTAACAGTTGATTTTATATTTAAATACTAATAAAAATGATTGAACATAAAAGACAGCTAAAGACAGTATACAGTAGATAGTTCCGTTTTAATGTTCCCTTTTGTGTACAACCTGTACTTCTTTTTGCAGGCTTTGAATGTTGGATTATTATTTTTTTTAAAGAATTATAAAGTCCACCTTCAGTTTCTCTTCTAGAGAAAAAGAGACAACAGAGAGTTGTGAATAACCTAACTGATAAAGTTCCTAAAAGAGATCTCAATTGCAATTAACCTGAATTTAGAAAATAAATATTTTCTTCTCAACTAGAACAACAGAAGAAAACATTCAGAGTAAAATCACGGAGTTATTCATCATAAGCTGCAGCCAGCTCTACTTAATGCAAATTTTGTATTTGAAGCACTATAGCCCCATGTCTCATGATTTAAATATTAGTTAATATATTCATTCAGCACTAAAATACCAAGGCTGGTTACAGCACAAAATAGGAATAGTACTGATGCTGCTTGATAAATTAGCCCCATAGTAATTTGATAACTGGGGCAGCCACACCAGGTCTGCACCCCATACAATAGCATTAACAGAAGAAAACCAGCAATGAGCCCACATTCAAGTGCAATAATAATAGGCCACAGCTTTATTGCACGACAAACACCCCGACAATGGGTCTAAACTGTGTACCTGAGCCTTGTCTAACAGATGGATGAGAAACCCCATTAAATAAGTTTGCCCATCCCGGTCAAGCCTACCCAACCTGGTCAAACTTGCCCTAGTCAAGCCTGTCCAGTGGGAGCACTAAGAGGAGAGGATCATCTTGCTGGTGGCTGAAGAGGATCGGTAAGTATTGCTTTGGGAAATTTTAGAACTTAAAAAGTTTTAGGGAGAGATAAACTATTGGGGTATATTCTTCAGTGTTTCTTTGTGTGTTTGTTATAAAAAGCTAGCCAAAAGGTAAGAAAAAGTTTAGAGTTTGTGTGTTGATAGTGTATGTTTGTTTGTCTCCCTCCCCTAGCTCATTCTTTGATTTATAGGCAAGAGACATTTTCAAATTAAAAATCAAGCAGCCTTTTACCTAAAACACAGGATTGCCCTGGCCTTAACAAGAGTTTATTTATCCTCTTGCAGGTCACTACCAGATTAATAGTGAATTTACATATATATTTCAAGGACTCTTATTTACACATTCCTACTCCCTTAGCAACCTTAACTTAAGTAAGAACTCAACAAAATTAAGGTGAAGGAAGCAGTCTAGAGGCAACAGGGAGGCCTTCCAGTCTTCTGCATCGAATGTCACATGTATAATTTGTTACCTGCTGGTGAGAGGTTGTATGTGTGCACCAGATGCAAAGAGCTCCCGGATCTCAGAGAACAAGTCTGACATTTGGAGGCTAGTGTTATGACTGTCAGTCACAGATGGCTGCGATCGCATGTACTTACTTCCTGCACTGCTCTCCTGCTCTCCCCGGGGCTGCTCGCGGCTGGGGCCAATTTTCACCGCCGCATTCCCTGGGACTCCTCATGGCGGCCTGGACGCCGCTGCCATCTTCTTCCACTTTGGGCCTTCCTAGGCATGTGTGCGTGCTACCGGGCCCTCTCTTCAAGCCTCCTTGGCGGGAACCTTGTGGGCATCTCCAGGTGATGATATCATCAGACTGGCATATATCATCTCCACCTTTGCTCTCAGCTAGCCAACTTGGCAACAAGTTCCATACATCTTCAACTACTACTACATGTTCCTGGATCTATGTTTGCTCTGGACTTGAACCCTGTCTGGTACCCACTCCTCGGGGGCCAGTGTACACCCTGGGGTCTCGCATCCCGTGCCTACCCCACTCCACAGGCTGGCTCTGCATCTCTTGGGTTCCTACCAGCATTGCTTCCTGTTCTTTGGGACTACCTCTGGGACACCTCAACTACTCGTGAGTTCTACTAGGGACTACCCTGCTCCTTGGGGTGGTGCCCATTTTCTGAACAAGGATTGGTCACGTCTTCCACTCCTAGGGACTATGCTACTTGTGTTACACTGTGTACCAGAGCCTCCCCGCTCCTCAGGGTTGCTCCCTCCAGCTCCATCCGGACCTGCACACCTCCCCGCTCCTCAGGGTCATGTACATGGACTACATTGGGACTGCCTACACTTCCCCGCTCCTCGGGGCAGTGCTATACCATCACTAGAGGCTCAGTTTGGGCTTCCCTGTCCTGTGGACTGGCCTACGGCATTCCTCACCATCCTATGCTGTGCAGGTCCTCCCCTTGGGGTTGCCTTCCGAAGCTCCTCCTGATTGCTTAAGCCTCACGCCCCCTGCTCTGCAGTCAGTCTAGCATTCCTCCCCTCGGGGTCTCTGCCCAGGTACTGCCTCCAGTCTACTTTCACTGGGTCCTCTCTTGGTACTGCGGGACCTATCCATTGCCTCACCTAGAGCTCTCCGCTGTCTCTGATCTTGCCTCCCGATGGTGCAGACCTGTGGGGTTCCTCCCCACAGGCAGTAACAATTTGCACCTCGGGCCAAGGGCCCACATACCCACAACTCATAACAGATTGCCATGTCCATGGACCCAGCAGAGGTCTCAGCCCTCCAGGCCATCCCTGGCCTGGCGCAAAGGATCAGTGAACAGCCAAAATTCTTAGAGTCTCTGACCGCCGTCATTGACAACCTGAGCTCTTGTCTAGATGCTACCATGACTTCCCCTACCATGTCTATCATGCTCAATGTCTCTACCTCTTCGCCGGCTCCTCGGCTGCCTGTGCCCTTGCCGACACTACTGCGCTTTTCTGGAAATCCTCTCCTGTACCGGGGGTTCCTAAATCAATGCACTATGCATTTCTGTCTGCAACCTGCTTACTTCCCAGATGTGATTACCAAGACCACATACATCCTGGCCCTTTTGGATGGTAAGGCCTTGGCCTGGGCGTCACCTCTCTGGGAATGAGCAGACCCGGTCCTCCGGGACCTTCCAGGGTTTCTAGCCCTGTTTCGATCCATCCTTGAAGACCCTGGTCGATGAGCCGTGTCTGGTTCATCCCTTCTGCATCTTCAGCAAGGCTCTCGCCCTTTAACGGACTACATCATTGAATTCTGCACCCTTGCGTCAGAATTACCGTGGGATGCCGACTACTTACGTTCCATATTCATTGAAAGGCTGATTCCCCAGATTAAGGATGATCTGGCAGCCCGTGAATTGCCTTCTTCTTTGGACTCTTTGATTGATCTTACTGGGCGCATCGACCGTAGATTGCAAGAACACTCTCTGGAGTCCAAAGCGCCCCAGAAGGCTGCACCTGGGTCATCCCAAATCAGACGCTCATCTTCTCCTAGCCTGAATCCTTCACTGAACTCAGCAGAGGAAGAACCCATGCAGATGGGCAGAAGTAGACTTCCACCTAAAGAACGTTGTCATCGACAACAGTCTGGCCTTTGTCTGTACTGTGGCCAACCGGGCCATGCCATTGCCTCATGTCCAGTTTGTCCGGGAAACGTTCGGGCCTAGGATCTGATGGAGGACTTCTCCTAGGCCTTACCTCACCATCTCCTCCACTGACCGTTCCTGTACCAATAAAGATGGACAATCAAGAATTCCACACCTTGGCACTGGTGGACTCTGGGGCCGGTGGGAACTTCATTCTAAAGCAGCTTATAGAGCATCTACGGATCCCGACTATCCGCTCTCCAGTACCCTTACTGCTGTCCTCAATTCATGGGGAACCTCTTCCTGGTGAAGTTACCCACACCACAGCTTCCATCCAACTATGCAGTGGAACCTTGCACGTGGAGACCATCTTGTTCCACATCTTAGACAAGGCCATCCACCCTGTAGTATTGGGATTACCTTGACTACAACAGCACATCTCACACTTTGACTGGGCCACCTTACAGCTCTCTCGCTGGGGCTCTGCTTGTCACAAGAACTGCCTGGAACCCATTTCACCATTGCCCTTTATGGTGACCACAACCATTCCTTCCAGCCTTCTACTGCAATATGCATCCTTCTCTGATGTATTTTCTAAGAAGGCCATGGATACATTACCTCCACATCGCTCATATTACTATGCGATCAACTTACTACCCATGGGGCAGAGTCTACCTTCTCTCTCAGGCAGAGTCCCAAGCCATGCCAGAATACATTCGAGAAAACCTGGCCAAGGGATTCATTCTGCCTTCCAAGTCTCCTGCAGGTGCAGGGTTCTTCTTCGTAGGGAAAAAAGATGGTTTCCTGCACCCCTGCATTGACTACTGTGCTTTAAATGAAATAACCCTCAAGGATTGCTACCCACTGCCGCTTATCTCAGAGCTTTTCAATAGGCTTCAAGGAGCTAAGATCTTCTCAAAGTTGGATCTCTGTGGTCAACTTGGTCTGGATAACTTGGTCTGGATCCGTGAGGGCGATGAGTGGAAAACCGCCTTTAACACCCGTGATGGACACTTCAAATACTTCATAATGTTGTTTGGGTTATGTAATGCCCCCGCGGTATTTCAAAACCTGATGATCGAGGTTTTCAGAGATATGCGTATATAATCTCCTCCTTTGCCCTCAGCTAGCCGACTTGGCAACAAGTTCTGTACATCTTTGACTACTACTACGTGTTCCTGGATCTGTGCTTGCTCTGGACTTGAACGCTGTCTGGTACCCGCTCTTTGGGGGCCAGTGTACGCCCTGGGATATCGCACCCCGTGCCTACCCCACTCCTTGGGCTGGCTCTGCGTCTCTTGGGTTCCTACCAGCATTGCTTCCTGTTCTTTGGGACTACCTCTGGGACACCTCAACTACTCGTGAGTTCTACTAGGGACTTCCCTTCTCCTCAAGGTGGTGCTCACCTTCTGAACAAGGACTGGTCGCATCTCCTGCTCCTCGGGACCTCGCTAATTGTTTTACACTGTGTACCGGAGCTTCCCTGCTCCTCGGGGTTGCTCCCTCCAGCTCTATCCAGTCTTGCGCGCCTCTCCGCTCCTCGGGGTCGCATCCACGAACTACATTGGGACTGCCTACACTTCCATGCTCCTCGGGGCGGTGCTATGTCATCACTAGAGGCTCAGTTCAAGCTTCACTGTCCTGTCGGCTGGCCTACAGCGTTTCCTCACCATCCTATGCTGTGCAGCTCCTCCCCTCGGGGTAGCCCTTCGGAGCTCCTCCTGATTGCTCAAGCCTCATGCTCCCCGCTCTGCGGTCAGTCTGGCATTCATCCCCTCAGGGTCTCTGCCCAGGTACTGCCTCCAGTCCTCTCCTGGTACCACGGGACCTCTCCATTGCCTCACCCAGAGCTCTCCGCTGTCTCTGACCTCGCCTCCCGATGATGCAATCCTGTGGGGCTCCTCCCCACAGGCAGTAACAACTTGCACCTCGGGCCAAGGGCCCACATACCCACAAATCATAACAGCTAGAGTGCAGATCTGGAGAAGCTGAAGCAGACAGAGAGGTATATAGATAAAACCTTCAGGGACATAGTAGCCAAGTCTCAACTCCAGTCTGGCAGCTGTGGTGCTGCCTTGAAGCAGGAAGGTCTCTTGTTCAGAGATAATCAACCTGGTGCAGCAGGAAGTGATCCTGTAGCAAGGAACTAGAGATGTGAATCGTGTCCTCGATCGTCTTAACGATCGATTTCGGCTGGGAGGGGGAGGGAATCGTATCGTCGCCGTTGGGTGTTTAGAGTATCGTGAAAATCGTTAAAATCGTGAACCGGCACACTAAAACCCCCTAAAACCCACCCCCGACCCTTTAAATTAAATCCCCCACCCTCCCGAACCCCCCCAAATGCCTTAAATTACCTGGGGGTCCAGCGGCGGGCCGTAGCTAAATCGGGGGAAGGGGGAGGGCAGGAAAACCGGCACACTAAAACCCCCTAAAACCCACCCCCGACCCTTTAAATTAAATCCCCCACCCTCCCGAACCCCCCCCAAATGCCTTAAATTACCTGGGGGTCCAGTGGCAGTCCGTAGCTAAATCGGGGGAAGGGGGAGGGCAGGAAAACCGGCACACTAAAACCCCCTAAAACCCACCCCATACCCTTTAAATTAAATCCCCCACCCTCCCGAACCTCCCCCCCCAAATGCCTTAAATTACCTGGGGGTCCAGCGGCGGTCCGGAACGGCCTCCTGCAATTGAATCGTGTTGTCTTCAGCCGGCGCCATTCTGCGCTGCCATTTTGCAAAATGGCGGCGCAAAATGGCGGCGGCATAGACCAATACGATTCGACTGCAGGAGGCCGTTCCGGACCGCCGCTGGACCCCCAGGTAATTTAAGGCATTTGGGGGGGTTCGGGAGGGTGGGGGATTTAATTTAAAGGGTCGGGGGTGGGTTTTAGGGGGTTTTAGTGTGCTGGTTTTCCTGCCCTCCCCCTTCCCCCGATTTACAATTTTTTGACGATAAATCGGGGGAATTGGTATTGTATCGTGGCCCTAACGATTTTTGATGATTTAAAATATATCGGACGATATTTTAAATCGTCAAAAAACGATTCACATCCCTACAAGGAACTGTTCTCCAGGTGATGGATTGTCCTCTTGGATCAAGGATGTGTCTCCCAGGGCTATTGTCCAGGAGGGAAGAGTTAAGGCAACCATCATAGGTGGTGATTCAATTATTAGGAATATAGATAGCTGAGTGGCTGGTGGATGCAAGGATCGCCTAATAGCATATCTGTCTGATGCGAAGGTGGTGGATCTCACGCATTGCCTAGATAAGATTTAAACAGTGCTGTGGAGGAGTCAGCTGTCATGGTAGTTGTGGGTAGGGATGTGAATCGTGTCCTCGATCGTCTTAACGATCGATTTCGGCTGGGAGGGGGAGGGAATCGTATTGTTGCCGTTTGGGGGGGTAAAATATCGTGAAAAATCGTGAAAAATCGTGAAAAATCTAAAAATCTAAAAATCGCAAAACCGGCACATTAAAACCCCCTAAAACCCACCCCCGACCCTTTAAATTAAATCCCCCACCCTCCCGAACCCCCCCCAAATGACTTAAATAACCTGCGGGTCCAGCGGCGGTCCGGAACGGCAGCGGTCCGGAACGGGCTCCTGCTCCTCAATCTTGTTGTCTTCAGCCGGCGCCATTTTCCAAAATGGCGGCGAAAAATGGCTGCGGCCATAGACGAACACGATTGGACGGCAGGAGGTCCTTCCGGACCCCCGCTGGACTTTTGGCAAGTCTCGTGGGGGTCAGGAGGCCCCCCACAAGCTGGTCAAAAGTTCCTGGAGGTCCAGCGGGGGTCAGGGAGCGATTTCCCGCCGCGAATCGTTTTCGTACGGAAAATGGCGCCGGCCATACGCGTATGGCCGGTGCCATTTTCCGTACGGAAAATGGCGCCGGCAGGAGATCGACTGCAGGAGGTCGTTCAGCGAGGGTTCCGGCGCCTCGCTGAACGACCTCCTGCAGTCGATCTCCTGCCGGCGCCATTTTCCGTACGAAAACGATTCGCGGCGGGAAATCGCTCCCTGACCCCCGCTGGACCTCCAGGAACTTTTGGCCAGCTTGTGGGGGGCCTCCTGACCCCCACGAGACTTGCCAAAAGTCCAGCGGGGGTCCGGAAGGACCTCCTGCCGTCCAATCGTGTTCGTCTATGGCCGCCGCCATTTTTCGCCGCCATTTTGGAAAATGGCGCCAACTGAAGACAACAAGATTGAGGAGCAGGAGCCCGTTCCGGACCGCTGCCGTTCCGGACCGCTGCTGGACCCGCAGGTTATTTAACTCATTTGGGGGGGGGTTCGGGAGGGTGGGGGATTTAATTTAAAGGGTCGGGGGTGGGTTTTAGGGGGTTTTAGTGTGCCGGCTCACGATTCTAACGATTTATAACGATAAATCGTTAGAATCTCTATTGTATTGTGTTCCATAACGGTTTAAGACGATATTAAAATTATCGGACGATAATTTTAATCGTCCTGAAACGATTCACATCCCTAGTTGTGGGCACCAACAACATAGGAAAATGTGGGAGGTAGATTCTTGAAGCCAAATTTAGGCTCTTATGTAGAAAGCTGAAATCCAGAACCTCCAGGGTAGCATTCTTTGAAATGCTCCCTGTTCCATGCACAGGTTCCCAGAAGCAGGCAAAGCTCCAGAATTTCAATGCATGGATGAGACAATGGTGCACGGAAGATGGATTCAGTTTTATAAGGAACTGGAAAAACTTTTGGGGAAGGGGGAGTCTTTTCTGAGGGGATGGGCTCCACCATAAACAGGGTGGAACCAGGCTTCTGGCACTAACCTTTAAAAAGGAGCTAGAGTAGCTTTTAAACTAGAACAAAAGGGGAAAGATGACAGTTGCTCAGCAGCACATGATTTGGAGGGAGGTATCTTCGAAGAATACTAATGAAGCAGGAGAGTTAGGGCATCCCAACAGAGAGGTTTCAATAAAAGCAAAAGTAGTTCATGTGTCTATAAGTAAAGAATCACCTGAGCTAAAAGATTCCAAATTTTCCCTGTCGACTGAAAAGCAGGCTGTTATTACAAACAAGAAATATACTTTGTAATGTCTGTATACCAATGCCAGATGTCTAAGACGTAAGATGGGAGAATTGGAGTATATAGCAGTGAATGATGATAATTAACATCTCAGAGACATGGTGGGATAGCGATACCAGGGTATAAATTATATCGCAATGATAGGGAGAAGCAACTTGGTGTGTGTGTGTGTATGTATGGAGGGGAGTGAAATGGCGCTTTATGTCCAGGATGGCATAGAGTCCAACAGGATAAGGATCCTGCAAGAGACTAAATGTACAATAGAATCTTTATGGGTAGAAGAGTAGAGTGATAGGATTATACTACCATCAGGTAAATGTAATATCAGGACATGCTAGAGAGATAAAGTTCCTGGATGGAATAAATGTCAGATTTATGGAGCAATTGGTTCAGGAACCAATGAGAAAGGGAGCTATTTCAGATCTAATTCTTTAGTGGAGTTCAGGATTTGGTGAGAAAGTTAATGGTGGTGGGGCTGCTTTGTGATAGTGATCATAAAATGATCAAATTTAAATTAATGACTTGAAAGAGACAATAAGTAAATCTATGGCTCTATTTATTTATTTGAGTGTTTTAGATACCGTCGTTCCATGTGAGAATCACTAGATCACAATGGTTTATAGATTTAACACTCACAGACAAAGGGTGAGTTATTAAAGCAGGCTTAAAAACAGGTAAACTTTTAAGCATTCCAAATCTAAGGATGTACTTCAGTGACGGAGATATAGGGTGCATTTGTAATAGATATAGGGGGATGAGAGGAAGGGGTAGAGAGCAGGACATAGTTATCAGAGTGAGGGGGAATTGGTTATATCACTCAAAGAGTAGGCATTATCGAAAAGCCAAGTTTTCAGTTCTTTCTTAAATTTTATAATGTCAGTTATTATTTGCAGATTATCTGGCATTGGGTTCCATAGTGCTGGGCCTGCAATTGATAATGCTCTGTCTCTCATTTGTGTTAGATGAGAATTTTTTATGGTTGGGATTTCTAGCAGACCTTTGTTCTGAGATCTAAGCGCTCATGTGGGAATATGTGGTTTGAATGTTATTCCCATCAAATCATTGTTTGGATTCATGTTGTATATTATTGTCAGTACTTTGTATATTATTCTCGATTGTACAGGTAGCCAATGCAATGCTATCAAGGTTGGGGTGATGTGGTCGAATTTTCTTTTTCTGGTTAGTAGTCTGGCTGCAGCATTTTGTAGTAGTTGTAGTGGTTTAAGATGACTAGCCAGGAGTCCTAGCAATAGAGAATTGCAGTAGTCTAAATTTGAGAATATTAGAGATTGTAAACAGTTCTGAAGTCAGTTGCACTTAGAAGAGGTTTCAGTTGACTCAGGATTCATAGTTTGTGGAAACAAGATTTTATCACTTTGCTGATGTGGATCTTCATAGTTAAGTTTTCATCAATTTGGACACCAAGATCTCTTACCTGTGTTGCTGGAGTTAGTTGGCAGTTACCAAGAACAATGCGGGGAGGAATAGATTTTGGAGAGTTTCAGCTCAACCAAATTAGTGCGTGGTTTTTTTGGGTTCATTAATAGTTTCAATTGTGCAAGTTTTTCTTTTATGGTAATCATATATCCCGAAACAAGGGAAGCTGTTTTCTCAAGTGTTTTTGTTAGAGGGATATAGCACTAAACTTTCAAAAGGCAAACTTTGAGAAAATAAGAAAAATGAAAAAAACTGAAAGGTGAATTTACAAAGGTTGAGAGTGTACAACAAGTGTGGACATTGTTAAAAAATATCATCTTAGAAGTGCAGTCCAGATGTACTCCATGCATTAAGAAAGATGGAAGGAAGGCCAAATGATTGCTGGTATCATTAAAAGGTGAGGTAAAAGAGGCTATTTTAGCCAAAAGATCTTCCTTCAAAAATTGGAAAAAGGATCCATCTGAAAAAAATAGGAAAAAGCAAAAGCATTGGCAAGTTAAATAGAAAACATGGATAAGATAGATTAAGAAGAGATTTTGAAAAACAGAGGCAAAAACTCATAATAGAAAATTTTTAAATATTAGAGATGTGAATCATGTCCTCGATCGTCTTAACGATCGATTTCGGCTGGGAGGGGGAGGGAATCGTATCGTCGCCGTTTGGGTGTTTAGAGTATCGTGAAAATCGTGAAAATCGTGAACCGGCACACTAAAACCCCCTAAAACCCACCCCGACCCTTTAAATTAAATCCCCCACCCTCCCGAATCCCCCCCCCAATGCCTTAAATTACCTGGGGGTCCAGCGGCGGTCCGTAGCTAAATCGGGGGAAGGGGGAGGGCAGGAAAACCGGCACACTAAAACACCCTAAAACCCACCCCGACCCTTTAAATTAAATCCCCCACCCTCCCGAACCCCCCCAAATGCCTTAAATTACCTGGGGATCCAGCGGCGGTCCGTAGCTAAATCGGGGGAAGGGGGAGGGCAGGAAAACCGGCACACTAAAACACCCTAAAACCCACCCCCGACCCTTTAAATTAAATCCCCCACCCTCCCGAACCCCCCCCCCCCAAATGCCTTAAATTACCTGGGGGTCCAGCGGCGGTCCGGAACAGTCTCCTGCAATTGAATCGTGTTGTCTTCAGCCGGCGCCATTCTGTGCCGCCATTTTGCAAAATGGCGGCGCAAAATGGCGGCGGCCATAGACCAACACGATTCAATTGCAGGAGACCGTTCCGGACCGCCGCTGGACCCCCAGGTAATTTAAGGCATTTGGGGGGTTCGGGAGGGTGGGGGATTTAATTTAAAGGGTCGGGGGTGGGTTTTAGGGTGTTTTAGTGTGCCGGTTTTCCTGCCCTCCCCCTTCCCCCGATTTACGATTTTTTGACGATAAATCGGGGGAATTGGTATTGTATCGTGGCCTAACGATTTTTGACGATTTAAAATATATCGGACGATATTTTAAATCGTCAAAAAACGATTCACATCCCTATTAAATATATCCAAAGCAGGAAGCTGCGAGGGAGTCAGTTGGAATGTTAGGGGATCAAAGGGTAAAAGGGGCACGTAAGGAAGATAAGGTCACCATGGAAAGTCTAAATTAATTCTTTGCTTTGGTGTTTACTGAAGAGGATGTTGGGGAGATACCCGTTCTGGAGACAGTTTTCAAGGGTGACTATTCAGGTGAACTGACCCAAATCATGGTCAACCTGGAAGGTGTATAGTAGGCTAGATTGACAAACTGAAGAGTAGCAAATCACTGGACCAGATGGTTCAGTTCTGAAAGAACTGAAAAATAAAATTTCAGACCTATTACAAGGAATTTGTAACCTATCATTAAAATCATCTGTTGTACCTAAAAACTGGAAGGTGGCCAATGTAACCTGAAATATAATAAGGGCTCTAGAGGTGATCTGTGAAATTATAGACCAGTGAGCCTGACTTCAGTGCCAGGAAAAATCATGGAAACTATTATAAAGAATAAAATCACAGAACATATAGATAGACATGATTTAATGGTATACAGCCAGCATGGATTTAACCAAAGTTAGTCTTGCCTCACAAATCTGCTACATTTTTTTGAAGGGGTGAATAAGCATGTGGATAAAAGTAAACCAGTAGATGTTGAGTATTTGGATTTTCAGAAGGCATTTGACAAAGTCCCTTATGAGAAGTTTCTAAGAAAACTAAAAAAATAATGGGATAGGAGGTGATGTACTTCTGTGGACTGAAAACTTATTAAAAGACAGGAAACAGAGAGAAGGATTAAATGGTCTGTTTTCACAGTGGAAAAAGGTAAACAGTGGAGTGCCTCAGGGATCTTAACTTGAACCGGTGCTTTTTAATGATCTGGGAAGAGGTACAATGAATGAGGTGATCAAATTTTCAGATGATACAAAATTATTCAGAGTAGTTAAATCACAATCGGATTGTGATAAATTGCAGGAAGACCTTGCAAGCCTGGAAGACTGGGTGTCCATATGGCAGATGAAATATAATGTGGAGAAATGCAAGATGATGAATACAGGGAAAAATAACCCATGCTGTAGCTACACAATGTTATGTTCCATTTTAGGATTTAATACCCAGAAAAAAGATCTGGGCATCATAGTTGATATTACATTGAAATTGGCTCAGTGTGCTGTGGTGGTCAAAAAAGCAAACAGAATGTTAGGAATTATTAGGAAGGGAATTGCAAATAAAATGGAGGATGTTAAAATGCCTCTGTATCTCTCAATGGTTAGGCTGCACCTTGAATACTGTGTGCAATTCTGGTCGCCACATCTCAAAAAAGATATAATTGCATTGGAGAAAGTACAGAGAAGGGCGACCAAAATGATAACGGGCATGGAAGGGCAAAAGAGGTTAGGACTGTTCAACTTGGAGAAGAAGCGGCTGAGAGGAGATATGATAGAGGTCTACAAAATCATGAGAGGACTTGAACGGGTAAATGTGAATCAGTTATTTACTCTTTTCGGATAATACAAGGACTATGGGGCACTTCTGTTACGATTCTGCTTGTGGGAACAAGCCCACAAACAGCCTCTCATTTTCTTCTCGGCCAGCCAGCTTCCCGACGCCGTCTCCACGTGGCTGAAACTGCCGTTGCTGCCTCCTCTCCTTCGCGGCAGAAGCTGCAGATGTCTTCCTTCTTCTTGCGGCCGGGAGGTGCTCTGGAGCTCCTCTTCACGGCCTGGAGGCTGCCACCAGTGTTCTTCAGTGGCTGGAGCTGCCCCAGCTTCTCTTCAGCGGCTGGAGCCACCTCCCTCGCCTCAGGCCTGCTTTCTCCTTCTTTACAGCATGGCCGCTCTCCAGGGTCCTGTCCTGGAGAGCGGCCATGGAGAGGCGTGGCCTTGCGACTAAGGAGGTATCCTTAGTCACGAGGCCACGCCTCCTCTCTGGATTTAAAGGGCCAGTCCTTCTGGCTCCTCCTAGTGATGTCATCCTGGGTGTTCCTCTTCAGCCCTACAAAAGGGCTCAGCCTTCAGTTCCTCTTCGCCTTCGCAAGGAATCAGTCATGGAGCTGGACTACTCCTGGATCCTTCGTAAAAGCTCTTCTGTCCAGGAGTCTCTGATGATGTCCTCCTCCACTTCTTCAAGGCACTCTGTTCTTCATGGGAATTCCTTTGTCTTCCTTTGTGGTTCCCGATCCTTCGTTTGCATCTTCGTTGCATGTTTGGTCTCTCGCCGGATCTTAAGTCCCTGTCTTCTGATGTCTTTGTTGTCTGACCCTCCTGATGTTTTCACCTTCATATCTTCCTGAGGTCCTACCTTCTGATGTCCTGTCCTTCCTGAAGTCCTCATCTTCAGATATCCTGTCTTTCCAGAAGTCCGTCATCCTGTTGTTCTGCCTCTCAGAGCCTCCTCGATGCTCTTGGATGGGTGACCTGGGGGTCTGAAGTCCAGATGTCCAAATGTCTCAGATGTCTTGTTCTCCAGTTCACTCAACACCTCTGCGATGCTCTTGACTGAGTGTCCTGGGGGTTGAAGTCTAGATGTCCTGATGTTCCAGACATCTTCATGTCAAGTTGTCTTTGTCTTCAGAATCCTTTTGACGTCCTCATCTTCAGTTCTTTTCGCTGTCAAGCATTCAGACCCTTTTGGCTCCTATGTCAAGGAAGCCTTCAGACTCTTTGGCTCCCTCGACAGGGTAGCCTTCTTCTTGGATATCCTGGGTCCGGATCTACCTCCTAGTGGACCGTCCTCTCTTTAACTTCAGATGACCTTCAGATTTGTCTTCTGCACTGGGTCTGAAGCCACCGCTTCTTCAGGTTGGCCTGTGCCAATCATGCCTGGTCCCTGAAGATCAGTTCAGGATGGATGCCGCTATGAGTCATGGCCGGATACCTTCATACTGAGTTTTAAATCTTCTGTCATCTTTTCACTCAGCAAATGTCTTCATCAGTGTCCTTGATGTTCTTCTCTTCAGCCTTGCCTCATCCTTATCAAGCCATCGTCAGATCCTTGTCTTCAAGTATCATCTGATCATCTTCAGTCTTCAAATCTCGACTTGTTCCAGTTCCATTGTCTGCCCTCGACCTCTGTCCGTCCTGGCGCATTTGCCGTTCCCATACAGCAGGTCTGAAAGGGCTATTGAGTGGCCGGAGGGCTACCCCAGAGACCAGCATTGCATTGCTGGATCTCTACTGATGCATCAGGTTCGGCGGAGGTCCAATTCCCTGGTCTTCTGCCTGTCCGCCTGTGCTGGGATATGTCTCACCTGCCTCGGTGCTTCCACAGAGCTCCTCTCTGCATTCACGTCGTTTTCTAAGGGCACACCACTCTCCCCAAAGTCAGGATCGCTCCCTAGCATTCTCGCAACAACTTCATGAAGTTAGCAAGTAGCACATTTAAAACAAACTGGTGACAATTCTTTTTCATTCAATGCACAATTAAGCTCTGGAATTCGTTGCCAGAGGATGTGTTTAAGGCAGCTAATAGATGGGTTTAAAAAGGTTTGAATAAGTTCCTGGAGGAGAAGTCCATAAACTGCTATTAATCAAAAGGGAATAGCCACTGCTTGTTGCCTGCACATAAAAACATAAGAACATAATAAATTGCCGTGCTGGGTTAGACTAAGGGTCCATCAAGCCCAGCATCCTATTTCCAACAGAGGCCAAACCAGACCACAAGAACCTGGCAATCACCCAAACACCAAGAAGATCCCATGCTACCGATGGAATCAATAGCAGTGGCTATTCCCTAAGTAAACCTGATTAATAGCCGGTAATGGACTTCTCCTCCAAGAACTTATCAAAACCTTTTTTGCACCCAGCTACACTAACTGCACCAACCACATCCTCTGGCAACAAATTCCAGAGCTTTATTGTGTGTTGAGTGAAAAAGAATTTTCTATGATTAGTCTTAAATGTGCTTCTTGCTAACTTCATGGCATGCTCCCCTAGTCCCAAGACTCACGGTGCAGAGAAAGCCATAGGCTATAGTACCTGACCAAGGACTGTCACAGTGATGGCTGGGCTACAATGGGGGGCTGGGGTCCATGGCATGGGATCTGTTTAATGTCTGGCTACTTGCCAGGTACTTGTGACTTTTTGGCCATTGTTGGAGACAGGATACTAGACTTGATGGACTCTTGGTCTGACTCAGAATGGCATATTTTATATTCTTATGCCATCAGACAGTAAATCATTCTAAAGGTTGGGCCATCCGGACAACTCCCACCCCAATCTAGGAAGGGCTGTTGGCCCCACTGGGCCTGCCACTGGCTGAAAGAGGAGTCACTAAACTGGCTTTACTGCTCTGGGTGGCAGAATTCTCCAGCCAGTTTGGTGGCCCAAATGTAAATTATCCTCTCCCTAACCCACTTTAGCTTTGGGTGCCCCCACCATGGACCTGAGCAGCCCAAAAAGGCTTGCTTACCTTCCCCCATCACAACCTGTGACTTGTCTGCATGTCTGGGGCAACCATCAAGACTCCCAACTTGTAACTATTTTCCTAAGCAATCATCTAGGCCAGACCCTTTAAGACATTGAGAAATAAATCCTGGCCCAGATTAGATAGATGCATACCATCTAGCTGGAAAGAGCTCAGCACAGGCAAGAGATGCCTATTTATGTCTGATGTAATAATCCCCATGACAAATTATGAATTTCCTGACCTTCCACTTGATCTTGGCAATACTCTGCAAAACAGGTGGGAAATAACCCCATCAGTGGCAAGAGACAATTTCAGACCAAACAATGCAGGTTCCTGGCAGCCAAGAGGTAAGCAGTGCAATATCATTTTTGATCACATTCATCAGTTGTCTGCCCAACAGATCGCCCATTTCATTGCCACCAAGATGTATCACAAGCACATCTGGGTGAGTGAGCTTGACCAACAGCCACCGAATGCCTGAAATGAGGCCGATCTAGCTCATATCTCTGGAACCAAATCAACGTACTCAAATGACCTGTGCTGCCATTCTCAGATGAATAGCAAAGACAACAATCTCACTTCAAAAAATAAAGATGTGTAAAAAATATCTCACACATCTTAAAATATGTGAATGAACATCATATGGCACAGGGATAGGCACACAGAATGGTGCTTTATAACCCTGCTCTGTGCTAAAGTTTAATCATCAGTCATTCATAGTAATTTAATCATCAGTCTTTCATAGAAGTGTCATTGCCACCGGCTTACAGTTTTTCTGCTGGCGGAGTTTCAACTACTTTGAAATTAAAGGATAACTTTGCTCACATTTGCAGTGCTTTTCCAAATAGCAGTATTGCTGCCTATTGAGTTTCAATGATTTCTCCATAACAAATACCTTGTTTTGCTGTTCATTGCTTTAGTGTGTTCTATCCCCTGAAGAAGGAAGGAATATTCCTTCCAAAACGTTGCAATGTCAGGTCAATAAAGAAGGTTGTTTTTCAGCATCTTGGACACTAGACACACATCAGCTTGAGCTCTTCAGAGGCATATTTTGGAGATGCATTCAATATCCTGGTGCAACAAGCATGCACATAAGTGAATTTATTATTTTATTGATAAGAAACTTAACAAGAAACTTGACATTTTACATGCAGTACAAAAATCTTGAAAAATAAAAGAGTCATTCTAACTATGAATGTCTGATGATTAAAACTTTAGCACAAAATGGGGTTATAAAGCACCATTCTGTGTGCCTATCCCTGTGCCACATTCACATATTTTAAGATGTATGAGGTATTTTTCACACATCTTTACTTTTTGAAGTGAGATCGTTCTCTTTGCTGGTTTGTATTATTCTTACACTTTTGGGTTTATTCTTATTTAGTAGGGATGTGCAGCCAGAAAGTATTCGTTGCATTCGGGATACGTATTCGTCAGGGAGGCATTTTCGTTGCATTCGTACAATGGCGCCCTGATACATTGATACGTGCATTCGTTTTCCGGTTCCCATAATGGGGGAAGTATTTGCAGCCTATTTTGGCTGCAGAATTGGGGTTTTATTATCAATTTTGATGAAACTTCTGGGGAGCAATCATCAGAACAACAAAAGAGCTCCAAGGTACTTAGACTGTGGCAAAGTGGCACCAAGGTAGCATGAATAGCCTAAGGCACTGTAAAGGAGCAAAGGGATACCAGAAGTGGCAAGAGTGCTTTAACAGAGGCACAAAGCAGCAGCGAGAGTGTAAAAAACACACCACAGCTTCAAAAGAGAGCACCGATAACAGATGCATGAACCTTCGAAGGCAGCACGACAGGCAAAGCGGCAAGACAAGTGGCATTAACATCCTACAGCACAATAAAGGGGGAACATAGCAAGCAAAAAGACTAGCACCAACACACTGAGGAACCATGATAGTGGCCAGAACACCACAAGGAGTTGAGTGAGTCATCTGATGTATGGCAGCAAGGCACAGAGGCAGAGGGTAGATACAGACTGGCTGCCCCCGGGGAGAGATCCCTTTCCTTTCTACAGGAAAGGGCTCCCTAGAATGGGTTCACCCCTAGAGTGGGGTGTTTCCGTTGGAGTCTAGTGAGCTCTCGCTGGTCTTTTAAAATCTGGTGGAGTTAGCAGATATACAAATGAGAATTTTCAAGGCCGAGGCAGAGTAGGTTTCCATGTAAACAGCAGTTCAACATGGGTCAGAGGGTTGATACAGGCTGGCTGCACCCGGAGAGAGTTCCCTTTCCATTGCGCAGGAAAGGTCTCCCTAGAATGGGTTTGCCCCTAGAGTGGGGTGTTTCCATTGGCATCTAGTGAGCTCTCGCTGGTCTTTTAAAATCTGGTGGATGTAGCTGATATACAAACGAGAGTTTTCAAGGCCGAGACAGAGGAGAGTGCATGTGAACAACGGTTCAACATGGGTCAAAGGGTAGATACAGGCTGCAACACCGGGGAAAGTTCCCTTTCTTTGAGCAGGAAAGTGCTCTGCAGAATGGGTTGGCCCCTAGAGTGGGGCACGAGCTTTCAAAGCGTGGCGACGTGGAGCAGGGTGCCATGTGAACAGCAGTTCAACATGGGTGAACAGGTGCTAAGAGATAGGCTGCAACACTGGGGATAGTTCCCTTTCCTATGAGCAGGAAAGGGCTTCCTTGGAATAGGTTGGCCCCTAGAATGGAGCACGAGCCTTCAAAGCGTGGTGACCTGGAGCAGGGTGCCATGTGAAGAGCGGTTCAACATGGGTCAACTGGTGATAAGAGATAGGCTGCAACACCAGGGAGAGTTCCCTTTCTTTGAGCAGGAAAGGGCTCCGCGGAATGGGTTGGCCCCTAGAGTGGGGCACGAGCCTTCAAAGCGTGGTGACGTGGAGCAGAGTCTTACTGTGAGCATGGTGTCACTGTGTTTGCCACAGTCTAAGTACCTTGGAGATCTTTTCTCGTTCTGAACATGGGTCAACAGGTACTAAGAGATAGGCTGCAACACAGGGGAGAGTTCTCTTTCTTTGAGCAGGAAAGGGCTCCCTGGAATGGATTGGCCCCTAGAGTTTATAATGGTACAAATTGTTAGGATTAGGCATTTGCAAACAGATCATGACTTTATAAGCAAGACAGAGGAAATTATCTTCTCTGCCCTGAAACTAAAGAAAACTGTTTGTTTTATTTAAGGATCCATGCTGTGAAGGATTGCCAGAGACTGAGGTTTCCATTTGCAATGAGCGTTCAGCCATTAGGACTGGACATAAGGCCTGGACAAACAAGCACAGCATTCGAGGACAGAGGTCAAACACTTATAGGGACATAAGGCCTGGATGAACAGGCACAGCAGTCGAGGACAGAGGTCAATCCCACCTAGGGACATAAGGCCTGGACGAACAGGCACAGCAATCGAGGTCCAACCCTTGTAGGGACATAAGGCCTGGACGAACAGGCAAAGCAGTGAAGGATAGAGGTCAATCCCACCTAGGGTCATAAGGCCTGGACGAACAGGCACAGCAGTCAAGGACAGAGGTCAAGCCCACATAGGGACATAAGGCCTGGACGGACAGACACAGCAATCGAGGTCCAACCCTTGTAGGGACATAAGGCCTGGACGAACAGGCAAAGCAGTGAAGGATAGAGGTCAATCCCACCTAGGGTCATAAGGCCTGGACGAACAGGCACAGCAGTCAAGGACAGAGTTCAAGCCCACATAGGGACATAAGGCCTGGACGAACAGGCACAGCAGTACAGGACAGAGTCAATCCCACCTAGGGACATAAGGCCTGGATGAACAGGCACAGCAGTCGAGGACAGAGGTCAATCCCACCTAGGGTCATATGGCCTGGACGAACAGGCACAGCAATCGAGGTCCAACCCTTGTAGGGTCACAAGGCCTGGATGGTCAGACACAGCAATAGAGGACAGAGGTCAAGCCCACCTAGTGACATAAGGCCTGGATGAACAGGCACAGCAAACAAGGACAGAGGTGAATCCCACATAGGGACATAAGGCCTGGATGGAAAGGCACAGCATTCGAGGTCAAACACTTGTAGGAACATAAGGCCTGGAAGGACAGGCACAGCAATCAAGGGCAAACCCTTGTAGGGACATAAGGCCTGGATGGACAGGCAAAGCAATCGAGGACAGAGGTGAATCCCATGTAGGAACATAAATCCTGTATGGACAGGCACAGCATTCGAGGACAGAGTCAATCCCACATAGGGACATAAGGCCTGGATGGACAGGCACAGCAATCGAGGTCCAACCCTTGTAGGAACATAAGGCTTGGCTGGACAGGCACAGCAATCGAGGTCAAACCCTTGTAGGGACATAAGGCCTGGACGGACAGGCACAGCATACGAGGACAGAGGTGAATCCCATCTAGGGACATAAGGCCAGGACAGACAGGTGCAGCATTCAAGGTCAAACACTTGTAGTAACATAAAGCCTGGACAGACAAGCACAGCAATCGAGGTCAAATCCTTGTAGGGACATAAGGCCTAAATGGACAGGCACAGCAATCGAGGTCAAACCCTTGTAGGGACATAAGGCCTGGATGGACAGGCACAGCCATCAAGGTCAAACACTTGAAGGAACATAAGGCCTGGACTGACAGGCACAGCAATTGAGGACAGAGGTGAATTCCACATAGGGATATAAGGCCTGGACGGACAGGCGCAGCATTTGAGGTCAAACACTTGTAGGAACATAAGGTCTGGACGGACAGGCACAGCAATCGAGGTCAAACCTTTGTAGGGACATAAGGCCTGGATGGACAGGCACAGCAATCAAGGACAGAGGTGAATCCCACGTAGAGGCATAAGGCCTGGACGGACAGGCACAGCAATCGAGGACAGAGGTGAATCCCACGTAGGAACATAAGGCTTGGACGGACAGGCACAGCATTCGAGGACATTGTTGATTCCCACATAGGGACATAAGGCCTGGACAGACAGGCGCAGAATTCAAGGTCAAACACTTGTAGTAACATAAGGCGTGGATGGACAGGCACAGCAATCGAGGTCAAACCCTTGTTGGGACATAAGGCCTGGATGGACAGGCACAGCATTCGAGGACAGAAGTGAATCCCACCTAGGGACATAAGGCCTGGACGGATAAGCACAGCAATCGAGGACAGAGGTGAATCCCACGTAGGAACATAAGGCCTGGACGGAGAGGCACAGCATACGAGGACAGAGGTGAATCCCATCTAGGGACATAAGGCCAGGACAGACAGGTGCAGCATTCAAGGTCAAACACTTGTAGTAACATAAAGCCTGGACAGACAAGCACAGCAATCGAGGTCAAATCCTTGTAGGGACATAAGGCCTAAATGGACAGGCACAGCAATCGAGGTCAAACCCTTGTAGGGACATAAGGCCTGGATGGACAGGCACAGCCATCAAGGTCAAACACTTGAAGGAACATAAGGCCTGGACTGACAGGCACAGCAATTGAGGACAGAGGTGAATTCCACATAGGGATATAAGGCCTGGACGGACAGGCGCAGCATTTGAGGTCAAACACTTGTAGGAACATAAGGCCTGGACGGACAGGCACAGCAATCGAGGTCAAACCTTTGTAGGGACATAAGGCCTGGATGGACAGGCACAGCAATCGAGGACAGAGGTGAATCCCACGTAGAGGCATAAGGCCTGGACGGACAGGCACAGCAATCGAGGACAGAGGTGAATCCCACGTAGGAACATAAGGCTTGGACGGACAGGCACAGCATTCGAGGACATTGTTGATTCCCACCTAGGGACATAAGGCCTGGACAGACAGGCGCAGAATTCAAGGTCAAACACTTGTAGTAACATAAGGCGTGGATGGACAGGCACAGCAATCGAGGTCAAACCCTTGTTGGGACATAAGGCCTGGATGGACAGGCACAGCATTCGAGGACAGAAGTGAATCCCACCTAGGGACATAAGGCCTGGACGGATAAGCACAGCAATCGAGGACAGAGTCAATCCCACGTAGGGACATAAGGCCTGGATAGACAGGCACAGCAATCGAGGTCAAACCCTTGTAGGGACATAAGCCCTGGAAGGACAGGCAGAGCAATCAAGGACAGAGGTGATTCCCACGTAAGGACATAAGGCCTATACGGACAGGCACAGCAATCGAGGTCAAACCCTTGTAGGAACATAAGGCTTAGACAGACAGGCACAGCAATCGAGGACAGAGTCAATCCCGCATAGGGACATAAAGCCTGGATGGACAGGCACAGCAATCGAGGTCAAACCCTTGTAGGGACATAAGGCCTGGATGAACATGCAAAGCAGTCGAGGACAGAGGTAATTCCCATGTAAGGACCTAAGGCCTGGATGGACAGGCACAGCAATCGAGGACAGAGGTGATTCCCATGTAAGGACATAAGGCCTAGACAGACAGGCACAGCAATTGAGGTCAAAGCCTTGTAGGAACATAAGGCCTGGACGGACAGGGATAGCATTCGAGGTCAAACACTTGTAGGAACATAAGGCCTGGACAGACAGGCACAGCGTTTGAGGTCAGGCCCTTGTAGGACGTATGTCCTGGACAGCGGACAGAGAGGCACAGCATTTCAGGTCAATCCCTTGTAGGGACGTACGGCCTGGACAGTGGACGGTCAGGCACAGCGTTTCAGGTCAGGTACATGTACTGCAGTGCTTATATTATCTGGAGCACAGGAGGCAGTTGGGGCTGCTGCAAGGCTTTCAATTGCTTTTATTCATCTTGCCATTCACAGGGAAAATTTGGAAACCCAAGCAAAGGCAGGTTTACTTTAAATAAACACTAGCATTTCTATCAACTCTGGTGCCAGCCTTGAGTGGTGAGGGTTCATGATATCCCCTGTCATTGAAAAGACACGTTCACTGGGCACACTGGTTGGTGGACATGACAGATATCGCTGAGCCACTTTGGCTAGGTATGGCGAGACAGTGGACTTGTGTTCCCAATATGCCAGCAGATCTGTCTGCATGTTCTCTGTCGGCTCTGAGAGATACCGTGCTACTGACAGCTGTGCTGGTGTTTCCTTTGCTTGGGCAGGCTGAGAGTCACTTATGCCAGCTGCTTTCTCTCTCGCCTGTCGCACAACAGATGAAACTTTATGGGCAACATACCTTTGGCGTTCTGAAGTGGAGGAGGAGGTACTATCTGTCGCTGACACAGTGCTGCTTCTGCTTGGGCTAGCAGCACAACTCTCTGACATGCCCACTGTTTCCACCTCTGCTTCACGCCTAATCTGTCTCTTTGCTAACAGCAGGTCCTTCACCAATATGAGACAATCGTACTGTAGGGAGAGTTTCCCTTTCACACGGGGATCAAAGACTGAGGTGAGCATGTTTGTGCGGTCTTGTGTTAAAGGCCTTAATCTCTCTTTCACCTGCTGCTGCAAAACGTCCAGACAATGCAGCCCCTCAACTGTCATTCCCTCTTCCTGTTTAAAGGCCTCCAAAGTTTCATCCAGAAAATTAACTATAGGGATGATGTCAGCCAAGGTGGCACTTCTGGAACTCAGCTCCTCCATGACATCCTTGAAGGGCTGCAGGATTTTTACCAGCTGACTCATGACTAACCAATCATGATGCCCTAGGGGATTCTGCACACCTATGTCCATTGTACCAGAAAGTTCATGAAGGGGTGTCTACAGCTCCACTAACATCTCCAGCATCATAAAGTGGAATTCCACCGGGTGGCAATGTCTTGAATGAGATGCTTGTGAGGCATCTCCAAATCAGTCTAGTTTTGTTGGAGAACCTGCCCCACCTTCACACTTCTGTGGAAGTGCCCTGCTATGTTCCTGCACTTCTGTATTAACCTATGCAGGCATGCATTCTCTTTGTCATTGGAATCCAACCCCAGAGCTGACTTCACTACCAGGTGCAGAGTGTGTGCAAAACATCGGATGTTTTTAAAGTGCCCGTCGTTTATTGCCTTAACATTGTTTGCATCCTTGTCTCTGACAAAGAACCCTGTCTGAGTATTCCTGTCTCGCTGGTGTAGTTGCCAGCCCTCCAGCATCTGTCTGATGCATGCTAGAATATTAGCTGTGGTATGGGCCTGGTCCGTCAGGTGGGTGTGCAGTAAAGCCCACCTCCACCCTGATACTTGTTCAGTAATAGAGCTGCTGGCTGCCCCTGCCTCAGCCAGGTCCCACCAGTGTGCTGTCAGGAGAGGTAAGAGTGTGCAGCAGTCATGGCGGCCCAGATATCGCAGGTGAAATGCACGCTCCCCTCTGCCTTAGCTAGCAGTGCTTGCATGCGACTGCGACACTGCTTGTACAGGCTGGGGATGACCTTTCTGCTAAATGTGGTTCTGGAGGGGACTTTGTAATTTGGAACTACGACCTTTAGAAAACACTTGAAACCCACATTCTCTACTAACTGCAAGGGCTGGTCATCAAGGGCAATCATTTCCCCAATGCTCCTGGTTACAACTTTTGAGGCTGCCTGCCTCCTACCCCGGGATAGTGTTACCGCATTCCACCCCATTTCCTCCATGGTGGGTTGTCGCTTCTGCCACATGTCAGGGGGTTGTTGGCCTGCCACCTGACTGCTAGAAGGGGATGAGGGCGTGGGCTGA